>NW_026848351.1:0-349217 GCF_030435595.1 Desarmillaria tabescens | reverse complement strand
GGTCGAAGTACTATCCGACATTCGTGTCACCATAGAGGAGATTTTCCCTCCCCTACCACTCAAACGGAAGGCCGAGGAGCAGGGAGGTCGCGAGAGTTCCCCAGCAGGACCGAGTTCTGGCCAGGTTCTAACCAACGAGGAGTGGGCTATGGCCAACCGCGCTGTATGGGCTGAGGCGTCCGCTTCGCAATGCCGCAGGGATCGTATCGGATATGCCAAGAAGCAGCGTCAAGAGAATCGTTCCAAGCGCGACGAGTGGGGACTCAATACGGGATATTCTCTGCAAGTCGTCGGTCCCCCCAGTCTGTCCCCCGTACCCGACGACGTGCTTCCTCCTTCCAACACGATGGAGATGGACACGCCTGCCACTACCGACGCCGACAAGGTTTAGACGAAGCTTGAAGGGATGCTTTCTTGAAAGCATCGGAGGGCGTATGTAGGAGATTCGTGCCGGCACGTTGTGCCGGTACTCTCGTTCTCTTTATCCCTATCTTATCTTTACCATTACCTACTTACTATTCTACTCTTTTACTTTACTGCGGTGATCCCGCATCTCTATTACTTATCCCGCCTTTCCTTTTACTTTAGCCATGTTCTCTTTATAGATTAGACCCTATCCTACTTGTATATAAGACCTAAAATACTCCTACGTACTCCTTAGAACTACTCGAATAGAGGTCCTTTTCACCTGGTCTTTCCTCCATTCGACTACTCTCTGCTTCGTCTAACTCTCGTGTGCCGTTACTGCCGACTTCCTGTCACAGTACCGTCACAACCCGATTAGGCAATCCTTCGGCAAGTTTCTTAAGTAACGCCGCGTGTTTGCCATAGGAGCTCACCTGCTCTTTCAATTGCTTCGTATACTCAACCCACCAGGTTGCTCCTGAACAGTAGCCGCATTCTCTGGACACCACAAATATCCTCAGACACGTCGTGCTCAACAGCAGTAGGTGGAAAGTGGACATCTTGACTTCGCTTCACTTTACGTGTCTCAAGGTTATCTAGGCGCTGAGATTGCTTCTGTGAGTGATTTTCCTTTTGAAGCTGTCTCTCAATCCAGACTTTGGCTTTCTTTTGCTAGAAACACGTTTTCATGCCTTTATAATCCACAAAGCGCCTCGGCCATCATGCAATCGTCATCCTCTGACACCATGCCTCGCAAGCACGTATATCGTAGCGATCTTTTCAGCCCCGACCAGCTCACCTCAAATGAGCTTCTGGAATACGCATTGGAGGAATTACGGAGTGGCCTTACTGAAGACAATTTCAAGCATGTCTTTCAAGAGCTCATCGATAACGAGAGCCCCCATATTCTTCCTTTGGTCTTGTCGTGTAAGTTGACACCGTCGAACCATCCGATCGCCTATCGGGCTAATATCTTCATAGTCTTGAGCGAGACCACTCCCTTGGTTTTGTGGATGTTGCAATCATTTCCCTCTGATCCAGTGAATTATGACGCCACCATTCATTACAAGATTATATCTCGTCTATCTGCAGAGTTCATGTTATCGGACTCCTATTCTGTGCAAGACAAAGAGCTGTGTGCACGATACTATGAAACAACTCAAGTCACGTCCAATGTGTTGAAATTTCTTGTCTCTTTCCTCCAGGCCATCAATATCCGGTCAGATCAACGTAACAAGAACGGCAAGGTCAGCCAGAAGAAACGTAAGCAGGCCGAACGAGCAGAGAAAGCTGCAGCTTTGGTCGAAAAGGATTTCGATGTCCTGGATGTCGACATGCCTGAAGCGTCGAGCGACGCGTCCATCCTCGTGGACAGTATTCTAACAACTCAGAAGAACGCTCTTAAGGTTGGTGCTGCAATGTCTTCACTCTGCTCCTTGAAAGCTAAAGCACGCTCAGTTCTATTTGGAGATGCTCCGTTGTCCCGAGGTATCTCTGTCTTTCAAGGAACGTTCTATCGTTGCCCCACCACCCGCCGAAGAGGAGAAGACCATTAAGTTATCTGTGACAACAGTCCCCGAGGATCCAGCAGTGGTCGAGCTGCCATCTGCATATCCGAATGTTCGACCAATGAAGTCGTATGTCTTCGTATCCATTCCAGCGACTACATCACACTGATGTTATCCAAGGGCATTATACTTTGATAGCGCCAAAGGTTTTGGTGAATGGACAATCATCATATCCACGAACGCCGATGATTTTTTGCGGAGCACCCACAGAAAAGATGTCTCTACGTTCAAAATTATTGTGAAGAAGATCAAGTACGTACCATATCGTGATTCACCCTAGATCATACTTATTTAGTATACTGCAGGGAGCTCTCACGCGGACACTTTTCCGATGACAATCAAAAGCGTCTGAGTGGAAGCGGGACTGATGTTCCAGTATTCGAAGCTAAGATGACTCGCGATCTCAGGCTTATCGTAGGGCGCCTATTTCTCATCATTGCGAGCGTTGCTAACGTTATGTTTCCAGTATCAAATCGATGTAATTCCATGTGACGAAAGCGTACGTCCGCACTCTGGAGGACAACCTTGTGATTCTAGTTACTGAAATTACTTTGATTCATTGGCAGAGAGAACAACAAGGTAAGTAAATGATCATATCTCTTTGTTGTTTTCTCATGGTTATTGAAGCTGTCAAAATCTTTGGCATCCATACTCACGCCCAAATCGACAACCGTCTGTGGAGTTCTATCAGTAGTCAGCTTCGCAAAAAGGGAAGGGAGTACCGAAAAAGGTATCATTTTTACTCTCGGTAACTTGAATGCTAGCTTAAACGTGGTGGTATAGATGCGCGGTCAGGAAGCGCGCGGATCAAGCCTCGAAGGACACTTTCATTCCAGCGTTCTTCCCTCCACTTCCTGAAGTACTTCCAGTGGAAATTGAAGATATACCAGACCTACGTCCTGACGAAACGGCCCAGGTTGACTTAGCATTTTTCATTCCTCTGAAATCAAATGCTAACTATTCCATTCAGGTTCATTCAAGGCTTGTGTAAGTCTTGTATTAAGGAGCCGAATTCCAGTGGCTGACCCCCCTACAGAGTTGAGAAATACGTCACATTTTCGCAGGTATGTTCTCGTTGCATCCGCGGACCAATAACTTGACCATGAACATATGCAGCCTTTTTTGAATAGTACGTCCCTATGCAATGGCGTCCAAATATCAGACCTGATTCATTCTGGGTAGCCATCCTAGCAGATGTAGATGCAACTTTTCCTCATATGGTTTCGTGCGCCACCACCTTTGAATGACACTGTTCGTTCGCTGACACTATGTATTCGCAGCACTCAAGAGAAACGGATTATAGAGCACCCAAATTCCTGCTATGTTATAGGTCGCAGCGGCACAGGGTATGTGCGAGGAGTTTTCCGGTTCCATTTACTTGCTTACACCTATCTGATTAGGAAAACCACTACCATGTTGTTCAAGATGTTGCTCATTGAGCGAACATTTCAACTCATGGAGTCGGATTTGCCCCGTCCTCGTCAAGTCTTTGTCACTAAGTCCAGAATGCTTGCAAAGAAAGTGCAAGAATATTTTTCGAAGCTGGCCGGTTCCTTAGCAATGGCGTCAAGAACATTTGCTGAGCTCATGCGCTTACCAAAAGCAGCACAGGATCAAGAAGATTTGGGACTAGTTGATGTTGACGACATCGTAGATTGGCGAAGCGATCTTCCTGCCAAGTTCAGCGAACTCGAGGAGAAACATTTTCCGCTGTTTATAACATTCGATGGCGTAAGCGTCCGTTTTCTCTATCTGTGCTTCTCGTTTATCAGAATCACAGCTTTGCGACATGTTAGAAGCCGATATGAGCACCAAAATGTTGGCCCCCACGAGTCCTACTGACAGAAAACGCGCTAAGACTCATAGGGGTGTTATTACGTTCGAGTCCTTCTTTGAGTTTTACTGGTCGCATTTTCCCGAGCATTTGGTGAAAGGATTAGGTAGCTGCTATTTGTTTTGGTATTATGTTGGCACTGAAAGGGCATTCTTATAGATCCTGCCTTGGTATTCAGCGAGATCATAGGTATGACATTCACCCTATCTAGCGTTTGGTCTGACCCGTTGTTCAGGTGTTATCAAAGGCTCAGAAGAGACGTTGAGCGAAGGGAAGCGATATCTTAGCAGGACTACTTACCTTGATCTCAGCAAACGCCAACAATCCACATTTGCTGACCGGAGAGACGAAGTGTACGAAATTTTTGAGTCGTACATGCACAAAAAGAAGTTGCGAGGAGAGTATGATACTGGCGATCGGTGAGCGAATTCGGTTGAGGCGCTATGAGCGGAAAGTAACTCGCCTAGAACCCACAATATCTTGAAGTATTTCGCGGAGAAAGGTATTCCCGGACAAGGTATCGACCATTTGTGAGTTGTCCGCCCATACTCCCCATCCGTTATCAATCTTGTTGCAGATACGTCGACGAAGTGCAGGATAATATGCTCATTGACACGATGGGTAATCATCCTTTATATTGCTTTCCCGCGGTCATCTTACCGATTTGTCGTTTAGTCTTGAGGGCACTATGTAGCAACGCGGATGGTCTCTTCTGGGCAGGTGATACGGCCCAAACCATTTCCGTAGGAAGCTCTTTCCGTTTCAATGGTTTAAAGGCATTTCAATGGAATATTGAGGTAAGATTTAATCGGAATGATTCTCATTCGTGAGTCCAACCAGACGAATAGGATCAGTACCGGAAGAAGCGCGGACCCGCAGCTGCATGCAAGCAGCCGCCTGAAATGTTTCAACTCGCCGTCAATTATAGGTCCCACGCAGGCATCGTTGATTGCGCCCATTCTGTCATTGACCTTATCACGACTTTCTGGGAGGATTCCATTGATCGTCTTTCTCCAGAGATGGGCATTGTAGACGGCTTTAAACCTGTCTTTTTCGACACTGAAGATCGTACGCAATTGGAACAGTTCATTTTTGGAAATGTCGGTGATCACATCGAGTTCGGAGCTCAGCAATGTTGGTCTTCCATTATTAACATTGAAAGTGGGCTGTACTAATTGTGAATTTCTTTCGCAGGTATCATTGTTAGGAATGAAGCGGCGAGAGAGAGGCTCCAGCAGCAAGTGGGCGAAGTTGGTCTTGTGCTGTCCGTTTTTCTCCTGGTTGTGATGTCATTAAGACTCTGATTTCAAAATTCTATAGAACCATATACGAAAGCAAAGGACTCGAATTCAATGACGTAGGTCTATCAGGTTACAAGATGATTTGCTCACAGTCGTGTCGCATCTTTTCAGGTCCTTCTTTATGATTTCTTTGCCGATTCAATTGCCGGTCCTTCATCCTGGCGAGTTGTGCTGAACGCCATCGATGAAAGCAAGCAAGACCCTAGGAATCCACCTCCGCGATTTGACGGTGTTCGTCATGCAAGTATTTGTAATGAGGTAGGAATAAATCACACTATCACTTAAACTGGAGCAATGACCCTTGTTCAGTTAAAATCCCTGTATGTTGCAATCACCCGAGCTCGTGAAAATATCTGGATTGCAGATGGTTCTGAAACGGGAGAACCCATGAGGGTAGGTTCAAGTTGGCATTATCCTATCCAAACCGCATTCTGATCCCATACAATCGAGATCTTTTGGACGAGCAAAGATTTGATCCATAACTATACTCCGGGATCCGATGCTCCTCGCCTTGCGTCTTCATCAACGCCCGAAGAATGGGCTGCAAAAGGACGCGAGCTTTTCTATCGAAAGCAGTTCTCGCATGCTAAGCATTGCTATATCAGGGCAAATCTTCCTGTTTTGGCATCCATCGCAGGTGCCTATGATTTGCGGGCGAAGGCTCGTAAAATCAGTGGCACGTCGAGATCAAAGGTGCTCGAACGGTACGCTTGTTTTGCAGAAGCAGCCGTCTCGTTCTCGGAATGTGCCAAGGTCACCTCGAGCTCAAAGGATTCCTTAACCTATTTCAGGATTAGTGGGGAATGCTTCGAACAAGCTGACCAGAAGTATCGAGCTGCCCAGATGTTTTTCCAGGCACAGGAGTACACCCATGCTGCAGAGCTGTATAGAGATCTCGGAAAGTTTGACGAGGCAGTGGCAATTGTGAAGGCTCACGAAGGCGAGATGTCATCGAAAGTGGTCGAAAATGTCATCAAACTCGCCAGACTAACGTACTTCTCCAACCGCCAAATGAAGTAAGCTTTTTCTTGAGGCGTCCAGGAGGTCATTCTAAAAATTTCCGATAGAAAGGCACACCAGTTATTTGACTCCCTCGAAGAAGAATTGGAGTATCTGGAAGAAAGAGACCTTGATATTGCTCTTGCGGAATTGCTAGAATCAATGGGTCGACTCAGCGAGGCTGCTGAACTTCATTATTCTGAAGGTCGCAGGGAAGAAGCCATCGAACTCTTTCTTCGTGAAGCAGAAAATGAAAGTGCTTTGCGCCGGGCTCAAGAATGCATCCTTGAAGAACTTTGGCATAGAGTATCCTTTGGCGTGGACTCTCGTGCTATATGCTCAGATCCCGTTGTGTCGCGGCTGATGCGGTTTGCTTCGCGGTTTGATGCGGCTTTGATGAGGAAAATTGAAGCAGCTGAAGTACGTTTCAATCGTGTGTCCTGTTCACCACAACTGACAGAAATGTATATTCAGCTATTCATGTTCACTGCGATCATAAAAGATCAGACATCTCGACTGCGTGAGCTGGCATTGGAATTTCACGAGATGGGCCATAATTCCGCGGCTTTGTTATGCCTCGATCAATACTTCTCGCGGGCCTTTCGAATTCAGAGTATGGTCCTCGCTGACGCCGTTGAAGAACTCAACATGTTCCATTTTTATGTGAACCTGCTCTCCGCTGCCGCATACCGAACAGACCCATGCGAAGATGCCATGACTGCCGCTCTGTTCGGTTTCCGGCGGATAGCGGAAAATGAATATCTCGTGCCCCAGAATACGTGGTTACACACGGCAGCCCTTGAACTTCAACTCAGGAGCGCGACCAGTGATCTTGACCTCACCCTGTCGGTACCAGAACTGCGTAGCATATTTCAGCGTGTTCTGAGAGGTCGCCTCAAACAGAGGACTGACGCTGAGAACAGCGAATGCGCGAGAAGCAAAGCATTTCTGCCTTGCCTAGTTTTTGCTGTATCTGGGTTTTGTAGACGGCCAGACTGCCCGGAAGCTCATGTATCACCTTCTGAGATAGATGCTGGCTACTATAATATGCGCATCCGCTTGCACCTGCAACAAATATTGATTTTGCAGTCACTTAGGGAGAATGCTCATCAGGAGGTGGAAGGCAAAGGTACCAAGTAGGTCGTCATATAGTTCCCCGACTCTGCTTGCTTATTTTCGGTATAGATTTTGGCTCAACCGTCTTTATGAAGCTCTTTATCCGCCCCATCATGTGTTCGGTTCTATCTCGGACCTTGCTCTTTCTACAATTCCCGAAGCTACCAAAGCATTGAACGTTGTCAAAGATTGGGTGCGAACACTTGTGTACGGACGGGCATTTTTGCCCTATACGACTTTCCTCACAGACGTGATGCGGGCAACCACATTGGCATTCATGTTTGACCGGAGTCAAGCCGTTTATCTCAGAAATGCGGCATATTTCAGTATACGCACTCCACCTGCGTACATTCGTCGAGGTGGTTCACCCATACTACCGGAGCTTCTGGGTGCGATGTCTGGGACTTACACGTGGTCTCTTGCTGCCGGTTTTGCATTCGTCGAGCAAGTTCTGTTCTCGATTCATTTGTGTTTATGTTTTGATTTCTTTTTCCCAGGCATGTTATTATGCGACAATTACCGATTAACATAGGTGTTCTATGTGACCTGGTGGACTTTCTTTGCAGCTCTGTTATCCTGTGTGGTCGTCGCCCTGGAATGACGGTGCTGCATGACGTAACAGTTCCTCGCAGTTGGCTCCTGCGTTTTATCAAGCATGATTTGCCGTACTTGAATCCAAAGATACAGATAAACACTTTTCACTTGCTTTTATCGCGTATGTGGGATCTTTTAGAACAGTTGTACGACGGCAATGGCTCGGGTAGGTCCTCAGCTTGAATTTTCTTCCTCTTGCTCATAAGTCCTACGATGCCCCAGAATATCTTTTGTACGGAACTACCAGAAATCTTTCTAATGTGCCAGCGGTAATTCGTGATGTTTATATGGTCAGAATGTAAGTTGAATATTGTATCCGTCATTATGTGTTGTGCTGATCGTAGCCTAGAATCAAGGCCATTGGGCTACGTTAGTATTTTTTTTCTTGTTTGTAGAATATCCTGACTCATTCTTCTGTTCAGTTGGCTACAATATTCGTAGCGACCTTTTCAGGAGTAAAGTCCGGAAGTTGTTACTGTCGATGCGCCGTGAAGGACGATTGCTACCTTCTTTTTATAGTCGGTGCGTGTAGTAACAGTTGCACACTCGCGTGAAATCTCATGAGGCTTTTGCAGATATGTTGATGCAATAAGCTACTCGTGGGACGAATTCGCAAAGGTTCTCCGCCGTTCGCTGCAATATGACACCACGGATGAGATGATTCAGCTTTTTCATAAGAGCAGGGCTCCGGTGAACCTGAATGCCTTGCTAGGAGTGCGTCAGGTTGTCTACGACGATTTAGCGAATATTCAAGTACTGCTTGACCCCAGTGTCTCGACAGCGATCAGTCAAACCTCTGAACCGCATGTCGAGGTTTCCATGCAGATGGAAGATGATCAAGCCGAAGAGATAGAGCATCTTCCACGGGTTGAGGCTGCTCGCGAAGAAGGAGAAGACTCTGTTGACGCAGTTGATAATACCGTTGATGTCATTCCGATACAAGACATGACACGACCAGAGCCTTCAGAGCAAGAAATAGACGCCGCAATCCAGATACAAAGAGCGTATAGGCGCGTTCTTTCTCGCCGACGAGGCGTTGCCAAGAGCGGAATAGCCGGCCTTCACGCGCAAATATACGCGTCATGCGCCAAAGAAGTAACTCGGCTTGGTGATAACTCGGGGTTGTACCTTCGCTTGTTTCTGGGTCCGCTGCCGCACATCTTGGTTTGTCTCGAGACTGTTCGTATCGATTCATTGAATTACAAGAAGAAGACGAAAGAGAGGCTCAAAGAGTGTAGCCCAGATGAAATGGATGCGCTTGATGATCTCTTAACGCAGACCAAGTACGTGTTACTACTTGCCCGTTTACTCTTAACAGCAATTGATACATTTTTGATCTCTCATAGTAAGGCGAGCAAGGCGTCAATCAAATTACAGAAGGATCTTGGCCCAAGTTCTATGTTTCACGAGCGTTGCGACGACAAGCAGCTCAGAAAACTAGTGGAAGAGGCTAGCAAATTGGTTTCTTCTCTCCCATTCGGCACTTCATCGGAATTATCGGATGATTTGTATCTTGCTGTCAAAGGGATCGTAACTGAACGTTCGCTTCCAGGTGCTGGTAAAAAGCCCGTGAAGCCGACACTCAACATTGAGGACGATTACTGTTACTGATCTTGTCCTAATAGCTCAATACATCTACCGTCTGTAATATATAAACTCCCTTTGATCATTCACGCACTGTCGCTGAAACATTGGAAAACACATCTAAACATGTCGTGTAGGCAGTTCATCTGCTACGGTTGACCCCAATCCGCCGCTGTCCTTTCCCAACTCACTGCCCAGCTCATCAGACAATCAGCGCGTCTCTGTAGTCGCTTTGAATTGCTTAGCAAAGGCGATACGCTTGGGCAACATATATCTTATGTCAATCCACCGCAATGTGAGCGTCATGACGATGACGAGGATCCAGAGTCCAAGAGACACCTGCCAGCCATACTTGTAATGAGGAGCTTGAGAGGCTGGCCATACGAGAACTTGAGACCAAGCGGAGATAGCGTAGTAGACAGCGACAGCTGCAAAGTGTCAGTTCCATGATAATCAGCAGAAACAGGTCGCTAGCTTACCCACACCAACTACAAGTGTCCTTTGCTCGGGATCCTGGGGGATCAGATCCGATACCCAAGCGAATATCAAGGGAGCAGTACCGAGCGCGACGAATGATATGAAGTACGACTGTAGAAGTCACCAAGACGAGATCGTAGGAAGAGCAACAGATGTCACGTACGAAATATTTGGCACTATCAGGTACATTCCAGATCGTCATGATGATGCATGGAATAAGGCCTATGAAGAATAACAATCAGGGCTCAAAAGTGAGTTTAAATCTTGAGACAAACCAATAAGGCCTTGAAGAATGATAAGCCAATGCCTGGTTTTGAGCCAGTCAGATAATAGTGCCCAAATCCAGACTAACCGCTGAATATGAGTAACAAGATGGTCAGACCTATTGAAGGCGTACCAAATGCTACTTGTATAGCCTGACCACCGATTGGTATAGCGTTAATTTCCGACACGCCCCAGCGACTCGTTCCATCAGGATTTTTGAGCGACTTCAGCCAGAGATTAAAGTCTGGAATAACGATAACCACCAACATTTCCAGTCGTCAAAGAGGCATGGAAACTTACAAACGTAACCATAGCTAGCCAGCACTGTGGCGACATAGAGGATGGTAATAAAATATATGACCCAATTGGTAGCTGAGCGTTTGATGCTAGCCCAAGTCACCTCCTTCGGTTCGGCTCGGTTATGCCTCTCCAATCGTTCCATAGCCATCGCGGCGTGACCTTTGTTGAACCAGAACGCCCTCGGATTAGGTTTGTTGGGCAAATCGGGAAGAAGGAAAAAGCCGAAAAACGCAAAGACGACGGTCATAATCCCGTTGATGATAAACAGCCATCTGTAAAGAAGAAAATTAGCACGATGTGAGGAAAGGAAATGAGAAAAAATACCGCCACCCCGCTATTCCATAGTGTCCATCCAAAGTGCTCTGTACAGCGGTCTGAAGAGCATTGGCCATCATGCTGCCTATCGCCTGACAAGAGTGGTAGAATCCCATACGCTTCGCGAGCTCTGTGGGCGTATACCAATGCATAAAGAGCGTCATCATACCGGGCCACGCACTGCTCTCGCATAGTCCCAAAAAAGTCCGAACGGCATAAATCTGCTTTGGACTGTGACAGGCAGCAATGCTCCCGGTCAAGATACCCCAGGCGATTTCAAGACCCGGAAGCCAAAAGGAAGGTCGGACGTACTGCAACGCATGTATCAATATTAATCATTAATTAACACACAGAGGCGCAAACAATAGCACTTACTGTCATGATAATTTGTGAAGGGACGAGCTACAGAGCAAAACCTGTCAATACCTGTTCCACGGATGTGGGAAGAACCACTCGCCATTATGCAGTATCCGACGTTGAAGTAGGTCGTAAAGTAATTCAATTCTGGGAAATTTTAGAATAAATTTATAAAAGGTGAATTTAGAAGCATCACCATTTCCGACTAGGTTCAGGTCTTCCTACAGGGGAGAAGCTCACACGATGAATTTGCCGATAGAGGCGATTGTTCACGCACTTTCATCCCAGATACTGATCAACAAGAAACCGAATGAGGGAGCGTTACGGAACGAAAATGAGAACATACCATACGCAGTATTGATGTTTTGCTAACCAATGCTACTTATGAGGCAAACGGTTTCGAGTACATCTGGCAACGTACCTGGTCCAGATACTTGATGATCTGAGATACGCATCCGAAAAACAACAAGAAACAGTCCAATCGGAGGACCAAACTCTTCTCGATCAAAGAGCGAACATGACATGGGACTGCATGTTCCTCATCTGTGTCTTGAGATACAGCTTCGGGATTGGAGAAGGTGCCGGGCATACTAAGGACGACGTGGTGCACGGAGCTAAGAGCCACGCTAATGCAGGGATCCCGCAAGAATCGTTCCCTTTTCTACCTGCTGGAGAGCTAGCGCTATCAACTGGGCCGCCGGCGATAAGTAGAAGGACAACATGGTCATGATTCTTGATAGCGGAAGAGAAGGTGCTCGCAGGGTCGATTTCAATAAGAACGCAGAACACGGACCGATCCTCCGCCGGCAAGCAATAAACCGATAAGAACTTGAGAAGGCAGGCAAATATAAATTCACTCCAAATTGCACCTTCAATCATACTCAATGAAGCAATGTCAGGCACGTATTTTGATGAATAGTGTATCATGTATATCAATTCTCAATAGTACAACGTGAAACGGAGCGTCACCGTAATCTTATATGTCGTCTACTCCCCAACCTTCTCTTCATGAGACACCTTCCCATTTTCCTCATCATGTTTCTCATCTAAAGTTCCAGTGATCAAGCCAAGGCGTCTATGGATATCTTCAAGACGGCGAAGATCCTCTGTGGCCAAATTGGTTGTGTTCCCAAACAATTCTTCCATTTCTTCCAAACTTACTCCCTTTGTCTCTGGGACCTATGTTGACGCTGTTAGTGGTACGAGTTCTTACAGGAAAGAAGTATGACGTACCAGGAACAGAATGAAGCAGCCTCCTAGGAACGAGAAAATCTGCATTGTAATTCAGCAGCGTCGTCTCACCATAAAGATTTTAGACGTACTCCAAAGAAAACAAAAGTCCCATATCCTATGTGCTGCAACATCGACGGCGTAACTTGACCGACTGAGATTTTATGAGCATCCTAGAGCGAAAAACAAATTATCGTTCTCTCATACCTATGAAGTTGTTCATCTAGGAAACAGGTATTCATCAGAAAATTATGGCAATAAACGAGAAAATCGATTATACCCAATTCGAGGAGGCAGCAATGGACAGGCCTTTGCCTCGAACACTCAGAGGGAATATCTCTGAAACGATAATCCAGCCACAAGGACCCCAGCTATAACCAAAGGCTATCATCCTCATTGAGTGAAAAACAAGGAGTGATGGTCACCACAGAACATACCCATGGCGAAAATCCAAACGAAGACACAAGCCACCCATCCGGCAGCTGAAACGGTAATGAAGCTTTGTACTTAAGGGTATTACTCAGATACACCCACCTACATGGCTAAACAAGAAACGTGTCAGCCTTGGTTAGTCATCTATTAAATTCTCCGCACCTCGGCCAGGTATCGTGGAACCTACTCGTCAAAATAGCGACGACGAAATGACATCTAGAGAATAGTATGGTGTTTATCATCCAACGTACTCCGCGCGATACATTAACAAACTCACGTGGCCATGAGAAAGGCCCCGGAGACAAGTACTGGCTTCCGTCCAAGCTGATCAATGAACAAGACTGCTGGAATTGTCGCCAAAAACATCCTATCAGTGCCGAAGTTAGCAAGAATGAAACGATCACAGCTACGTGTCTTACGCGATGCCAACCACACCTGTTGCGAGAAGAGATATAGTGTTCCCTGTTAGACCTAGAGATTCGAAGATGCTAGGCGCATAATATAAAACAGCGTTGACGCCGGTCCATTGTTGAAAAAACATCGTTCTAGAATAGTGTCAGGGCGTGAAAGGATCGATGATCGCTGGTAGCCTCACAGTGAGCCGACAGCGACACGCCAAAGTAAATCTTGTGATGGCTTAGGGTTAAATTTCGGACGTGAAAAGGAGATGAACCCACTCCGATCAAGGATCAAGCTTAGATAACTGTGTAGGCCCAGCTTAAATTGGGATGCAAATGACGGATCTTGATATTGAGGAAACTGGGTTTCAGAGATTTCTTTCTCGAACAAGTATTGCGCTTTAATTTCGCTATGGTAAACCAAATTCTTTCAGTGCTAGTCGGTAACAATATAATAGCAGTGCACTTACAGGAACTCGATACGCACGAGGTCATCGTCCTTGGGAAGCGACCGAAGATTGCTGAGCACCGTAAGGGCCTCATCATCTCGTTCTTGGTTGACCAGCCATCTAGGTGAGAATGGCATGAAGAGGATCCCACATCCGAGTATGATCGCAGGTGCTAGTTGAAGCGCCAGTGGAATTCGCCAGGCGGCCTCACTTTGTCCTGCACCAGTGCCGCCAATATAATTTGTTCCATAATCGATCCAGAAGGAGATCATGATCCCGAATGTAATAGCTAGCTGCTGGAGTGCCACCAAGCTCCCCCGTACCTCTGGAGGTGCGAGCTATATTGTCCGTCAGCCTTTAGTAACACAGTTTGAAGCAAGACTGACCTCTGCATTATAGAGCGGGACTGCCATACTGGTAGAACCAACGCCAAGACCAGTCACAAATCTACCACCGTAGATAGAGGAGGGTTTCATGGCTGCAGTCTGGACGATAACCCCTACACAAAAGACGACAACGGCTAAAAAATCAGGATTTTAAACATTGACGATTCCCTGAAGCGGAAGGAAATACCCACCCAAAAATATGGTGTACTTGCGGGATAGCTTGTCAGCGAGATAACCTAAGAAAGTACATATTTTGGTTCTTTTCAAAGAGCAGTTTTCACCGACCTGTCATTAGAACGCCAACCCAAGCTCCCAACTCCAGTATAGCGACCAGCCATCCTTTCTGCTTCGTGTCAGAGACAGCAGTACCCATCCTAGAACAAAATCAGATACATATATCATCGAAGGGTCAATTAACACACCGCTGATCGAATGTGGACATTCTGGATGTCGTTCAGTCGAACTTCATTAATTTCAATGAGAAGCAGAACCTACCCAAGTACTCCGGAAAAGACACCCTGAGAAAGAACGTCAGCTCAGGCCCTCACCGTACAGTATTACTTAGCACTTGATTATATCCTGAGGTTTAAATCTGGGTCAGCTAGATATTATTGACTCGCGGTTTACGAACCATAGAGCCTATTGGGAGAGGTTAATGACGACAACAATGAGGAGAATAATTTCTTACAGTCCTCCTAGAGAGGCAAAGACTGCGATCAAAAACACTTTACGATTGTGCACAAGCCCTGCCTGCACATTCACGACTACTATAAGCCCGGCGATCAAGAAGGAGACACACACGCACCCATCCGGAAGCTCCCGCGAGAGCCTTGCGACGACGTGCGGACAACGGAAAATCTCCAGTAGAACCTCCAGCCATGTCTGAGAAGATCAAGAACAGAAGGGCACCAAGAATTAGGCGTCTGCCTCTTTTTGTGGTTTCCCAGCGGGTAGGCGGTCCGGAAGAGGGTCACCTGAGGATTTATATGTTGCAAATGTTACTGTTAGTTGGCCCAGAACTGCCCAATGGGTAATGCGACCCGCAAGGGCCTGATCCCGGCTCAGCGTGGAGCGAAGGGCCAAACACTGTTTGAAGAGCAGGTTGCGGGGATAACAATCAAGGGACGGGTGAGGGACAGTGATAGCTGCGCATCGTGCCAAAAATATAGATGATACATTGTATCAGCGCTAGTGCCCGTATACATTCTCAATCATGATGTGTTCAAGAATGAAAGGGTGCTCGTTCATGAGGTATTTTTGACGCTAAAGTCCGGCCGGAGACCGGTGAGTGCGGGATATACAGTAATAGAAAACTGTATTCAGCATGCGGGACCTGTAGAATATTTGTTCCTGAAGTCGAGATGGTGATGGATTGAAAGCAAACAGGGAATTAGTGAATTTGCAATAACGTAACGCGGATCGGATCGGCAATTTGCCGGCAGAGATAAGAGGACAGCAAAGATAAGATTCTCCACTTTCACTTCAAAGGTTATCATGACTCTCTTCTTTGGTTCTCAAATACTACCACTTGTGCCATTTTGTTGGATATTCACTAACGCTATTGCTCCCTTTTTATCGTTGTCGCAGGGCCCTCAATAATTCGCTATTTCCTTCATTTCTCAGCAGAATGTCCCAAGATCCTTCACAGAATCCGCCTTTTCCCTTTGAAAGACCTTGCTTGTCAATTTGGCAGAGGACGACTCGCCATAACCCTTTGCTTCATGAAGGTGCTTCCTCTCCAATACCATCTACAGCCGATGCAGTTGTTATAGGTTCCGGCATGGCGGGAGCCGTGACTGCGTACGAATTGTTGTCGGCGCCGAATGGACCCAAAAATATCGTAATGCTCGAAGCCAGAGAGGCCTGTTCCGGCGCCACAGGTAGAAATGCGGGACACTGTCGTCCAGGTATGCTTCCGAAGCTATTTTGTTCACATGGACCCTCATCGATTTTCAAAGATGCTTTCCGTGGATTCGCCGCATTTTCTAAAATCCACGGCCCCGAGCAAGCAATAAAGATTATCGAGCACGAGAAGCTCGTTCTTCAACTCGTCAAACGGTTTATTGACACCCACAAGATTGAATGCGATTTTGATTACTGCAAGACCTTTGATGTTATCATGGGAGAGGATTTCTTTCGATATGTCACCAGCAGTTTTGAATCCTTCAAGCAATTTGGTGGCGACACGGCTGGCGTAACGTGGTTGGAACAAGATGAAGCGCGAAAGGTCTTGCCCTCTGCCACGAGTTATTGCGGGCGAGGTAACTGACAAGCTGCATCAACAGGCAACTCGTGTTCCTGAGGCCCTTGGCGCATTTGAGTGGAATGCCGCAAGTCTTCACCCGGCAAAGCTTTGTCTTGCGGTCCTTGCCATAGGTCGCGATCTGGTTTATCCCTTTTTACGCATACGCCTGCAACGGCGATCGAACGTTCCGGCGACAAGAATTGGGTTGTAAGTACTGCTCGTGGTTCTATTACGACACCCATCGTCGTTCATGCTACCAACGCCTTTGCCGATACCCTCTTTCCCCAATTAAGACCCTCATAACGCCTATTGCGTGCTCAAGCTCACAAGATAATCCCAACCCCTTCGTTTTCATCGACGAGTATGCTTACACTACCTATTCACTGCGATTCGCTTTACATCACTTCTATTCGCTTATACAGCGCAAGTCGGATGGAACGCTAGTCTTGGGCACCAGTCGGGTATTCCTGGCCTCAGCGAAGCCACACGTGCTGAACTTGCTTGCAAAAATGACCGGGTATTTAATGAGGAAATTCAAGAAGATGCGGTTCGATCATTCAAGAAGATATTTCCTGATTTCGGAGAGGAGGCTCTGGGAGAGGGACTGGAGTATGGTTGGACAGGTATACTCGGCATGGTGAGTAAGTCGATTGATTGAGACTTCGAGCTTACGCGTTCTTCTTCAAGACTAAAGATTCGGTGCCGTTTGTCGGAGCAGTTCCTGGTTGTCCAGGTCAGTATGTCCTAGCCGGGTTCAATGGTCATGGAATGGCGCGTATTTTTGGTTGTGCACCTGGTCTAGCACAGATGGTTCTCGGGGGAAACTGGGAAGATACAGGGATGCCGGAATGCTTCCAGATCACCGAAGAGCGGATGGCAAAACTAAGACAGTGAAGGTAAGTAGAATAAGATTAGATGATTGCATGTCAGCGGTCCCAACATTGTATCCGACTATTCTAAGTGACAACTTGAAGTCAACAAGTATGAAAGACGGATGAACGTAAACGATTAGCGTGCATCGTCAGATTTCGACACTGTCCAGGGAGGTAGTTTACTTAAGCAATACTCTGCACGCCCCCATCGTTAACTGGATGGTAACTATCCACCGACAACATTCCACCGGACCATTCCGCTGTTTATAGAAGAGAGAGACGAGCAGCTGTTACCCGAAGCGGCACGGCGATGTTCGCAAAACTTTCCCAACTTTCGTAGGAGCTTTGGTCAGTGGTCACAGGCAGAGGCGAAGGGCCAGAGGACAGAAATGTTGTAAGCGGCTCATAGAAATTGAAGGATGTGGTCATTATCTCCTCACATCATCACCGTGGCATTGATTTATAGGCATCACGAAAATGGCTAAGTTGAAGTTTGGTTCAAGTCCGAGTTGCATGGCGACGTGATCCTGTTTGAATTTCGAGTGATAAAAGGAAACAAGGAAGGAAGCTGATAGAGCAAAGGAGAACGAATGATCTGAGATGTTCGTACAACGCATGAACTAGCAAGTATACCGAGTAGTTGGAGCTATAAAGACGTGGGTGCGAAACAGAAATTATTCCCACGCCTCCTGTCCTTCTCCACAATGGACAACTCCAGGCTGGTGACCGTCACTTTTGAATTGCCTAGAACACAGCATGCTCTTTCCAAGCCTGAGGAGTGGAATGTGTCTTGGGAGCGTCTCTGTAGTTCAGGTCTCCTAGCCCCCCCCATTCTGCCTCGAGTTGGCTCTTAAAATGGAGCCATGCGAAACTGGTATCAAGGCGTTTGAATATTCCAGACTTCTCCAAAACACTCTCGGTCTTCGTTTTGATATTGGTGTAGAGGCTGTTGACCTGCTGCTCTACCATGATCTTGAATCCAAGTGGCTTGCTGCTACGCGTGCTACCCGCAGGCAACATGCTCTTGTTGGTTTATCCGAGGCAGGGGCTATAGCCAGAAACCTCAACGAAGCCAGGAGGTTTACGGGAGATATTCTTACTCTTGAAAATCTCAGTAAAGAAGGTCATACCCTTATCGACTTGCTCAAAGCTATCATTCCCGACGATATTTCCGTCCTTCCTAAGACACCATGCCATTTCCCAAATGCCGCCTGGGATTCACTCCGTGAAGAGCGCCAGAAAAATGGGACCGAGTTTGAAAAGTTATGGCTTGCTGAGGCACATATGCTCCGGTCAAAACTCATCTGTGCGCTTTACCTTCGCATTTCTGTTTATCGCTGATGCTACCTTCCACTCAGATCACGTCGTGCAGTGTACGTACTTGTCGTTCCTTGGACGGCCGCGTCCAAAAGATCACTGTAGTGAGAAATCTCGGCCATTCTCCGCATGCCCAGATGGATTCGGTCGAAAAGGAGCTAAAGAAGAAGCTTTACGGTGGGAAAGCGGCCAAGGAGATGTGGAAAGACGACAAAGCTGCTTGGAAAGATCGAACCAGCCGGCGCGCGAACTCATGCACCAATTGCCTCAAAAAAGAGGAAGAGGGCCAAAAGTTTCCTCACTGTTCCAAGTGTTGGACTGCGTTGAAGCGAGATGTCCCTTACTGTTCGAGGTGCGTCTCTGGTGCTCGTCCTTTCTGCTTGAACTTCTTGAAACCCTTTTCAGAGAATGCCAGACTGCGGACTATAAGAGCAGACACAAAGCGATTTGTGGTAAAGAAATGGGCCTCGAAGACGCCGTGGAAACGGCGTTGAAAGCACGCGGTCCACCCAAGCCAACAGTTACCCAGATAGGACCCGCTGTCGAAGGCTTTAAACGCTCTCCAGCTCTTTTGCATCATATTTTCAAGCTAAACCGGGACCCGAAAACCGATCTATACATTCGGATCAAGGAGGGAACAGACAGCGAGGACTGTTTCATGCGAATGGACACTCCTTTTCCTCCCATACAGAACCTTATTCGTGCTGCTCGTGATAAGGCTATGATAACTGGCGATCGCCAGAGCGCGGCGCTCGTGTGCCATTTCACCGTATGGTTCTTGCTTGCCAAAGGGCTTGATAAAGAGCGTGGATGGGATTTCAAAGCTATGATTGATGAAATGACGAAAGAGTACGAGTTTCCAGACTTGAAAAAGGCGATGCTGGAGTTGCAGGTGAGGCAGTTCCGAGATCCTTTCATGCGTCCGTGAGTATTTGGTCTTCTTAGTGCTGGGACTGTGGAGCTGAAAGGTTGTTTTGTAGGCCGCTAGTGCGGAGCCTGGCGCCGGCTGATTGGATAGGTTATGTGCGCATCAGTCCTGTGGACATGACCCGAAGGATTGAGTGACGAGGTGGCGTTGAAGTGATTGTACAGTTTTCTTGGAAGCAATAGCCATGCAGATTTTGGCAGTGTATTTCTAACACCAGCAGATATACCATTATGCAAAACATAACGTGGAGAACACCAACGAGAAGATCAAGGTCAAGCACCGTCCTCCTTTCCCTTTAATTGGGATGGCGGCATTAATGTATGGTATGGTGCTGCGAGGGTGGTACGCATCCCAGACGCACGAAAGGATGCTTGATTATCTCGGCGCCACCAGCAGCACGATAGCCTTCGCGTGCACAAAAGGCCTCATTGCCAAGTAACCAAGTCACCTGTGGCGTCTTCTATCTTCCTTCATGCACAGGAGCTGAAAGACGCGCTTATAGGGACTTCTATTGCCCTGGTGACTGCTCGACGATTGCTCCCCAGTCCATCTTCCCTGAGAAAGTTGGGGTGTTATTCATTTTCGGTTCCGATGTCGGAAAAAGGGCTTGAACTGGCGCCTGGGTGTAGAAGAGGGAGGGGGAATTCAAGCACAAGACAAACTCGCAAAACACTTCGTATCTTTCCAATGAAGACAGAATTGAAACTCTGGGTCCGCCTACTCTTTCGTAGAACGTTAGCTCCGGCACCGCGGTCCGACGTGATGTCAATCCTGTATCAAACCGGAGTGGATTTTGGTGGACTCTGTGCTTTCCCTGCCTTTAGATCCGTTTTGAAAGATGGATGAATGGGTGTTCGTCCCGCGACGGGGCGCTTCCCATTGAACGGCAGACCGTCAAGAGCCCAGAACTCCAATTTGACCTCAAAAAACGATGGAGCCAATGGTACACAATCCACAACACACGTCCCCAAAAATGGATTCACTCGACCCCAAGAATTTGGCACTCTCCCACTGACGACGACCACCATGTCTGACGTCCCTACGAAGAAGGATGTACCCATCGACCTCAACATCCCCGACAATTACGTCCAGCACACTCTGACGACGACCAAACCGCTGCCTCCCATCACTCTTTCCAATATTCTCAATGAAATCAACTGGCTTTCTTTCATCATCCTTACCTCGACCCAATAATGGGAGTTATCGGTGCTTATTATACCAGGCTCAGATGGGAGACCGCTGTCTGGGCTGTGGTGTATTATTTCATCACTGGTCTTGGTATCACGGCAGGGTACCATCGTCTCTGGGCGCATAGGTCGTATAATGCTTCAAAGCCGCTCCAGTATATGCTCGCCATGGCGGGAGCTGGTTCCCTGGAGGGATCGATCAAGTGGTGGTCTCGAGGTCACCGCGCGCACCACCGGTATACAGACACCGATCTCGATCCATACAATGCTCACCGGGGCTTTTTTTACTCGCATGTTGGCTGGATGCTCGTTAAGCCTAGGCGGAAGCCCGGTGTCGCGGATGTCAGTGATCTGAGCAAGAGCAGTGTTGTGAGGTGGCAGCACAGGCATTACTTGCCGCTCATCTTGACTATGGGTTTTGCCGTTCCCTCTGTGATCGCGTGGTTGGGATGGGGTGACGCGAAGGGTGGGTTCGTATATGCTGGTGTTTTGCGACTAGTCTTCGTGCATCACGTCAGTTTTCAAGCGCCCATTGTTTTCGGCATGAAGCTGACGTATTTTTCTTAGTCGACTTTCTGCGTCAATTCCCTCGCTCATTGGCTTGGAGAGACCCCCTTTGATGACAAGCATACACCAAAGGACCATATAGTCACAGCATTCGCTACCATCGGTGAGGGATATCACAACTTCCACCACCAGGTACGCGTCATTCTGTGTTTGTCATATACACTCGGCATCTGACACGCGGGCTCGCAGTTCCCGATGGACTACAGGAACGCGATCAAATGGTACCAGTACGATCCCACGAAATGGTTCATTTGGTCGATGCAGAAGATTGGACTTGCGAGTCATTTGAAAGTTTTCCCTGAGAATGAAGTTCGCAAGGGTCAACTGACGATGCAGCTCAAGCGTCTTCGGGAGACTCAGGAATCGCTTGCCTGGCCTTCAAATAGTGATGACTTACCTGTTGTTTCATTCGACAGTTGTACGTGTCTTTTTCCCACCCCGCCCTGCCAAGATCATTAATTTTTTCGTTACAGTCCAAACGCAGTCGCAAAAGCGTCCACTCATTCTCATTTCGGGTTTCATTCACGATGTTTCGACGTTCGTGGATGAGCACCCTGGTGGTGCGCATCTCCTTGTCAAGTTCATCGGCAAGGACGCGACTACGGCTTTCTTCGGTGGTGTGTACGACCACTCGAATGCTGCTCATAATGTATGTTACGTCCCTGTTTTGACTGTCTTCAGCTTACTCATACCTCATCAGCTTCTCGCCATGAAGCGCGTCGGCGTACTCCACGGCGGACATCCTCACATTCTGGATATCACCAAGCGAATTCCACCCAGCCAACGCCTCAAGATTGCGCGGTATAATGAATTGAGCTCGAACTATGCCAGTAGCACGGCGTGGAGTGACGGCGATGAGGAGGAACAGGAGGGTACGGTGAAGAAGCTCCGCAAGTAGGTTGTCGTTAGTAAAACCCTTTGACTCCATACGGTACTATATTCTCAGCGCCGAAATTAGACGAAATTGTTCTCTCATATAAAACGTGACGTTTGTTGCAGATGTGTGGATTGTTCATAAGGGAGAGTGTACGAGCAATTGATTCATGACTGACCGCAGTCGTAATCCTGAGATGTTCGACTGCTTAGCCGTCATTGATTCATTGTACCTCTGTCTTTAGAGACGGCGAGCTCAGACATTACTACAAGAGGTGTAAAAGTCCTGTGCTTCAGGGGAGAGTTGGGAAGGACGTTATTTAGAAAGACAGACAAGGAAGTTTCTAAGTAGAAAGTAGACTGAACAAATAGTGCAAGAGTCTAACAAGGAATGCGGACAACACTATTCTCCAGCTGGCCATCCCCTGCTTCATATCGGACACATACCACTGCTCAGAAGAATGGCAATATGCGAGACTGCGCGACGTAGGAGGATCATATCGACAACGAAACGAGAGGTTACGCGTTACGATTGGGACTTTGAGTTTGATCCTCAAGTCATGAAGGAGAAGGTGAGTAAAAAGTCTGTATGAGAACCCGAACTGCGAGGCGGCGCTTTAATGTCGAGTCACCTACAAGATAACGACAATTGAGTTGTCGGTAATGATACTGAGGACTGGATATAATGTCATAGCGTCCTGTGTGTACACACGATAAAGAGCCCGAACCTAAATCAAGCTCAAGGTAATATCATAACGATAGGCAGTAGTAGTTGAATCATCTTTGTCACCTAAAGTTGAGAACAGAAGTCCTGCTACCTGCCTCAACCCAAAAAAGTGGTAGACTGCGTTTAAGATAATGAAGCAGATGGTCGCACCGGTCCCGTATCACGATCTCGCACAATAATATAATCCCACCACTACCCCGCCCCGCCATGTCGACTCCTCCTACTCCTATTGACCGTCCCACTCCTCTCCAACGCCGCCCTCATACCCCTAATAGTCTGCACAATCTCCCCCGCTGCTTTCGGACTCTCCGCCTCGAAATCATACCTCTTATTCCCCGTAAGTACCAGCTTGAAGATGTTCGAGCTCTTGGTGCTCTGTTGGCAGTCGACGATACTCTTGATGTGGTACGAGTACGTTTTGCCATTGTCGAAGACGGCTTTGGCTTTGTTTGTGGAGGGCATGATCTAGAGGGGGGGAGGGGTGAGTGGGGGAAAGGGGGAAAGGGGAGAAGGGAGGAGGGGGCGTACGTGAATATAGACTCCGTCGATTGCGAGGGTCTTTTCCTGTTTGGCGACGAGCATAGGCATCTTGCGGGATATCGTGTATTTCTAGAGGGGAGTTAGCATAGGGCATTATGGACACGAAGAATCTAACCTTGTAAGCAGCAGTGTAATCCAATGCAGAGCTGAGTTTGACTTCTGGCGTATCGGAAATACGTTTGAATATTGATGCTGAAGATGGCGTCAGAAATGAAAGTAATGATAATGGCGGACTAACCGTTCGGGTCAGTCGTCCGCCCAGCACCCTTGAGAACGTCTCCGCCAAGCCTGCTCTTCTTGATGATCACGAGCTCCCGCTTGCCTTGCAGACTGGCCACGGTACGGTCCAGCGGGATGAGGATGCTCATATCCGCGAGCAGCAGTGCGTACTCTTTCGGGTTGTCAAGCTTACGCTTACGACAGACCATCTCGAGGGCCTCCTGCATGTACATCTCGGCAGAACTGGAATCGGGGTCAGAAAAGAACGAGGTTGTGAAAAAATGAACATACACAGGGATAGTAGTGGATATGTGCCCTGCATCGGCTGCGTCTGCTACTCTGATTCTCAAGAACATCTGCGGCCCACTGGATGATAAACCTAGACTGGTTGAGAGCGGTAGGGAGCCGAGGTTGGAGCCAAATACGGGAGCGCCGGTAGTGGCTGCTGGGGGCAACGATCCTGGGTTCTGATTCTGATTCTGGGGTTTCTTGGCGACGGCTGTTCGAGAGGGTCGTCGTTGAATCTTGCTTTGGAGTATACGGTTCTGGGCGACTAGGGAGATGGTGAGAAGGGATAGAGAGAAAGAAGAAAGTCTAACCTTGGGCAGGGTTGGCTTCCAAGACGGCGTAGGCATCTGCGTTGAATTTGACGATTTTTCCCATTCGATCCGGGGCTGGGAGACTATGAGTATGATTGAATAAGGCGAAAAAGAGACATACGTGGAAAGTCATCGTCCACTTCACCGTCATCCTCAGCTATTCTGAGTATCCACCCGATGGCACTGAGTTGAGTGTTCCATTTCTCGTCTTCCTCAGTGAGACCTTCATCGAGCTTGGGTTTCCATCCTTCTTCCCAATACGTCCATAGTGCAAACCCAATGACTTCTTCGACTGAGGCATCCTTCCTGACACTGAGCTCCATAGCCTTGTTTCTGGGCCCTTGTGCATGGGGAAAGTAGACTTGGACGTACGATGACGCATTCTCGCCGCGTCCACTGATCAACGAGTAGAGCTCGCTGAACGGATTAGTGGTCGTACCCGCTGATTTGAGCATCGCAGAAAGAGCAGACACGGCTGGAGGCTTGGGAGGTACGATGCGTTTCCGTGTAAAGGACATTTCTGTAGTGGGATTACGCTGTGGTCTGTGAGGACGAGACTCTGCACGTGGGCGATTAGGCGAGAGCTTTCCTGAGGCGGGCGTGAGTCGGGGGCGGGAGCGTCGGGAATTTGAAAGGGAGAGCATAGAGTTCATGTCAGAGGCGCTGTCAAAGTTTCCTGGTGTACGTGTTGTCGTTGCCGCAAATTCACTGTAAATAGTTTAGTATATAATCACACAAAGACAGCATATACGCACGGGTCAAAGTCGTCGTCGTCCATGCTATCATTTGCACCATAAGAAGTCGATGATGAGGACGAAGATGAGACAGCGTTGTCTTCGTCACTCGAAGAATCGTCAAAGCTGAGCGTCGGGGGCGGACCAGGGGGCGGGGCTGCGTCGGGACCTCTCCTCGCTGCCATCCTCAGTCGTCGTCGTCGTTCCATCTCAGCAGCACCTTTGAATCGTGGAACAAACTGGGGAGCCTCTACCACTGGTGGTGCCTCCTGCACCTTGATCTCTGGCGTCCCTTCTGCTACCTCCTCGACCTCTGCTTCTTCATTGACCGGTGCACTCGTTCCCACAAAGTTCTTCACTACATCCGGCTCCGTTGTCGATGATAGCAACGTCGACGCTCGTTTGCTCACAGACGCTCGTTTCCCACTCACACGCAATCCCAGCCCGCCTGTACGTCCACCCATGATCGTCTGAGTATACTTCAACCCTTTGGCGCCTGCGCCTGGTTGTTGTTCTTCGTCGTCGGAGATTTGAGGGCTAGACGGCATAGCGAGTTCGGGCCATCGGTCAACGTCAGCAAGAGAGGCGGCGAGGATGTAAGGATTTGAAGTGTAGGACGAGTCGAGAGAGATGAGACGGCGGCCATAAGGATCCTCGACGTCGCGTAGGTAGTTGAGTCTGAGACTGTGTATGAGATAGCTGCGAAATAATCAGAGCACGGCTGTAATTCAAGGTCGTGAACGTACTCGGTATCACTAATTAGCGACATGCCAGTGATGGTGACAGTCGAGTACAAGTGCCAGTCAGCAACGTGACTGACCATCAATACTCGATCAATACGCCACGATCATCATTTGCTTTTGTTTTGCTCAAGTTCTGTTAAGTTATCTGTCTTTTCCAAATCTTTTCTGCGCTTGTTGGTCGAATGAACTGGTACTCCAACGCCTCAATGGATTGCTTCGATTTTCGCCAATGTCAATCCGGCCTTTGAGATCGTCGTCGTGTAACAGCGCTACTCCTCGCTACTTTTAGACAAGGCTCTCGTTTTACTTGCACTTTCAGATGATTATTAACTTCTGCTACTTTTACGGTTCTACTAGGGGCAACCACATCTCGAACTTGAGCAATCGAGATGTCTTTTTGATCTTTGGAGATCTGAGCTTGAGTCGAGCTCAAACTCGGAGTCCGTCTGGCCAATCCTATCTTGATTCTTGAATAGCTGGCATATGCACTGCGGGGCTGTTATAATGAACCGTGGCTATTTCTTTGCCTAGTAGCCTTTGAATTTCAACGGATACTTCCCCTTTATCTTGGATCCATGCCGCTCCTTAAAAGAATACCAACCTCAGTAAAAATGCTTGAGGACTCGGATCAATTACTTATTATCGACAACGAGACAGGCGGGACTTTCACCCCTTCAAAAATGGGGGTGAAGGGTGAGTAAAGAGTTCGTATGGGAACCTAAACAGCGACGAACTCTTGACCTGAGCAAAGCGCCGTGTGAAACCGGGAGCTCGACTATGGCCTGCCGCGCTCCGGAGTATCGAGTCACTCAGAAGGTACCGACAATTAAGTCCCAGTGATAATGTTTGGAGCTACGTATAAAATAGGGTACGGCCAGCTTGAGAATAGTGTTGTCTGCATTCCTCATGGGACTCTTGTATGGGTGATGTGCTTGGTCAGTCTACTTTCCGACTCCCAAACTTGGAACCTGCCTTGTCTATCTTACCCGGCGCTACCACGAGGAAATCGTACAGTCTCGTACCTGGATTAACATGCTGGACAGCTGTAATGTAGAGTTTGCGCACTTTGTGCAATCCACCTCCGAGTAAGACGAGTTTTTGAAGGACTTTGTGAGTTCAAAAGTCATTAATTGGCACGAACGAGAATCAGTACGCTCATCTCTATTCCAGCAAGACAACGTTGTCAGGCTTTACGATGAGCGCCGAATGTAGCGCGGGCGTCCAAAAGTCCGCATATACTGTCAATCGCTCGCTCCAAGAGCCTGGTATCGATGGTTCTTGGCTTTGTCGAAAGAGTATGCGTGCCATGCCATCTTGTCGAAACTCACCTTTTACAGAGCTTGCTCCAGACACCTCGATCGAGGGGGGGTCGAACACTACGCAATACGCGTTGCTTCATGCATAACTTTTTTGTTCTTACACCAGAGTCATCAGCAAAGAGGCGAATCTTCGAGAACGCAACGAAGTCCTGGACCTCCACCACTATCTCACTATCCGTGGCGAAAGAAAGTAGCGAGGTACGCATACGCTTCGATTTGACGGAGTACAGCCTAGGCGTGGACCTTCCCCGGAGGTGTGACATGGTCCAGTATCTCTAAAGTGGATACGGCGCCGCAATGGGCTTTGTATTCTGGGCTAGCATGCGTAATTCAAGTCTTCGAGCCTCTCGAAGTTAATTTTGTGCCATAGGACCTTTATTCTTACAACATGGGGCAGGAAGGTGCAAATGTCGTCACGGTCATTGTGAAGCCTAAAAACATCGACCTCCAAGGTGCTGCAGATTTTCTTGGAGGTTACTGCAGAGCATTGTTAGATCAGTTCGAGAGTCGTAGAAACGCATCCAGAAGAAGGCTATTCCTATGCTGCTCGCCCTCTCGAAGTTTTCGGTAACTGGGTTCGAGGCAACATCCAGCGAGTCTGTTATTCGAGCGTCCCGCAGAATGTATACTTAACGCTCAACAGACGGAGCTTTACTACCGAGAGATATTTCGGTAAGAAGACCGCAGAAATCAAGGAATCGCTTCTTGTCACCCTGAGAGCACCGTTTGCCGAAACCGTTGCCCTGAATGAGGAAAGGAAGAGTGCAGCTTTCGAACTTCCAAATCAATCCCTAAATCAACGGTGATCAGCTATTTGGTAGAAGAAGCTCTAGGTTACGTTCACAAACCAAGTCGTAACAAAAAAAAAAAAAGAGGGGAGCAAAGAAATGGATGAGGCTTCAATTCTTACGGAGCTCAATGGCGCAAGGCGCCACAAAAAGAGCAAAATACAAAGCGAAATAATCATACTCCGGATAGCCTGTCAGAGTTATAGTGAAGCGAGCAGGAAAAAAAAAAAACAATAAATGCAACAAAATGTAAAAACACACTTTCTCCGCACACTACGTCGGTCTATTTAGCGCACCGATGTCTACGAAGCAACCATTGTCTTGCAGGAGGAAAGGCGGCGTGCCGTTGATAGAGCGATGTCTCGCTGTAGGTAAGAGAAGGGTTAGGTTTGCCAAGGAAAAAAAAACGATGACGAAAGACGGAACGCGGAACGCGGACTGGTCGGATTTGGGCGCCATACCGACGATTATATGTATCCATGGCTACGCTCGTCGTTTAATTACCGCTGCATTTACGCGATTCCGGATAATCCTTGGAATGATATCACAATGGTTGTTGGCAGGGTTGGATGCGGGGATGATCGGGGATCGGATGGGGTAAAAGCGCGGTCATGAGACCCTGGACTTACTCAAAACCGTTTCCGGCACGTTTCCGAACGTAGATCCTACTGGTAGCGTACGGAGAGCATGCCCACAATTCAAATTTTCTGTTGTTGTTCTCCAGATAAGGCAGGAGAAATAGTGCATGGAACATACTATCGTTAAGATTGCAGACGGGCACAATTGAAATACAACATTTATGACAGCGAATCAGTTTAATATCTGGAAACAAGGACGGCATGGGGGAAAGGGTTCAGTAACGAGAACCTTCTCTTATAACAACGAAAGCTTCTTGACAGGGGTACCTTCCGCCGACCCCTCTTCATCACTCCAGGCGGTGCTGCTAGCATAGTTGGAGCTCAGTTCATTGTAGCGCGCAATTTTCAACTGTTGACTAGGCGGGATCCGTTTGGCGATGTCCAAGATATGAGGATGTCCACCGTGAAGTATACCTATACGCTTCATAGCGAGACTCTAGCAGATGGTGATGATTCAACGAGCGAAAAACAGGGATGTCAAGACGATAGCGTACGTTATGAGCTCCGTTTGAGTGATCGTACACACCACCGAAGAAGGCTGTGGTAGCATCCTTGCCGATGAACTTGACAAGGAGATGAGCTCCACCGGGGTGCTCATCCATGAACGTGGAAACGTCATGAATGAAACCTGAAATGAGGATGAGGGGACGTTTCAGTGACTGATCCTGGACTACATAAAAGTCAGCTTATTTTCTGGTGGGATAGAGTTAGAAAAGACGTACAGCTCTTGAACGAAATAACAGGTAGGTCATCACTGTTCATGGGCCAAGTAAGCGATTCCTGGGTCTCCCGAAGACGCTTGAGTTGCATTGTCAGTTGACCCTTGCGAACTTCATTCTCAGGGAAAACTTTCAAATGACTCGCAAGTCCAATCTTCTGCATCGACCAAATGAACCATTTCGTGGGATCGTACTGGTACCACTTGATCGCGTTCCTGTAGTCCATCGGGAACTGCGAGCCCGAGTGTCAGATGCCGAGTGTATATGACAAACATGAAATGACACGTACTTGGTGGTGGAAGTTATGATATCCCTCACCGATGGTAGCGAAAGCTGTGATCATATGGTCCGTTGGCGTAGGCTTGTTATCGAAAGGAGTCTCCCCGAGCCAATGAGCGAGAGAATTGACGCAGAAAGTCGACTAAACCCAATACGATGGTCAGCTTCGTGCCGAAAATAATGGGCGCTTGAAAACTGACGTGATGCACGAAGACTAGTCGCAAAACACCAGCATATACGAACCCACCCTTCGCGTCACCCCATCGCAGCCACGCGATCGCAGAGGGAAAGAGGAACCCCATCGTCAAGATGAGCGTCAAGTAATGCCTGTGCTGCCACCTCACAACACTATTCTTGCTCAGATCACTGACATCCGCGACACCGGGCTTCCGCCTAGGCTTGACGAGCATCCAGCCAACATGCGAGTAGAAAAATCCCCGGTGAGCATTGTATGGATCGAGATCAGTGTCTGTATACCGGTGGTGCGCACGGTGACCTCGAGACCACCACTTGATCGATCCTTCCAGGGAACCAGCTCCCGCCATGGCGAGCATATACTGGAGCGGCTTTGAAGCATTATATGACCTATGAGCCCAGAGACGATGGTACCCTGCCGTGATACCAAGACCAGTGACGTAGTAATATACAAGAGCCCAGACAGCGGTCTCCCATCTCAGCTTGGTGTAATAAGCGCCGATAACTCCCATTATTGGGGTAGAGGTGAGAATGATGAAGGAGAGCCAGTTGATTTCATTGAGAATATTGGCGAGAGTGATTGGAGGTCGTGGTTTGGTCGTTGTCAGGGCGTGCTGAACGTAGTTGTCGGGGATGTGGAGGTCGATAGGTACGTCCTTCGTAGCGTTCGACATGGTAGTCGTCAGTGGGAGAGTGCCAAATTCTTGGGGTCAAGGGAATCATTTTGAGCCCCAGTGTTGTGGTCTGTGTGTATCAGCCACTTGAGTATCTTTCGAGTCCGTGCCAAGGAATCGTCCAGCGACGTCATCTAGTAGATAAAGCCAAGACGGGAAAAGAGGAGTCTACCAAAAATTCACCGCTCTCGTCTGATAAGAATCGATATTACACTGGCCCTGCAATGATTAGACCTGAAAAACCCCTCTCCTTTTGTTGAATTCGAGCCCTGAGACAGCCGTAAAGAACATTCTGGACATATTTGAGGGACTCTAGCATCGCCTCGGAGCATTTAGATGCTCCCACCACGAGTAACTGGGAAATAGAAGTCAAGAATGCGTGGATGTAAATTGAAAAGCGCGACGCGACGTTGACGCGCCACGATTTCCAACCAAACCCCAATCTGGAAATAACCTCCCCAATTTAGGTACCGGCAACACCCGAAAAAGTCTGTTACTGTTGCCATTGACATCATGATCGTTTACCAAGGGCTGTTGATACCATGGTGCGAGCGCTGGAATTTTACAGTGGGATAGGTACTTGTCTGTCTTTTCTTTTTCGCATATCCATTTACTTGCAAATGCACAGGCGGTCTTCACTGTGCCCTAATGAAAAGCCGAGTCTCTGCAAGCGTTATTCGTGCATTTGACTGGGACCAGAACGCGTGCAGGATATACAGCAGGAATTACGGGGAAGGAATTGTGCATCGGGTCCGTTGCCAGCCCAAATCATTTCTACTGGCTGAGCTCATCTGCAGGTGGACATATCGACATTGACAGCAACAAATTTAGGCGACTTGGGAGCGGATCTGTGGCTCCTCTCTCCTGCGTGCCAGCCATACACAGTGCTTAACCCGAACGCTAAAGGAGCAGGGGATCCTCGGGCCAAGTCGTTCTTGCATATTGTACAGACTGTCCTTCCTGAACTAGCCCCGACGCAGAGGCCTAGCCATATACTAGTGGAGAACGTTGCCGGGTTCGAGGTGCCCATTCTCGCATCCATTATCATATCAAGTTATGGACTGACGGGTCCGAAAGACTTCAAGCACGCGTCAAGTCCTTCTTACGTCCCTGCGCGAGCTGGGGTACTCCGTACGCGAGTTTTTGCTGACCCCGCTGCAGTTTGGCATACCGAATTCGCGGCTGAGGTATTATTTGCTTGCGAGGAAGGAGCCTTGGGTTGGCGAGGTTAATGGAGTGGTTCTCAGAGAGATACCTGGACGGGTGGCAGGAGAGATCAAGGCGGTGAGGGACTATCTGGACGACGACGGGGAAGGTTATGCAATTCCGGACAGGGTGCTGACCAAGTGGGGCCGGTTGTTTGATATCGTGCTGCCTGGAGATAGAAAGACATGTTGTTTTACAAGTGGTAAGCGTTTTGAACGTTGAGATGCCGTGTGTAAACTCACTTTTATTATAGGCTACACGCATCTTGTTGAGCGAGCTGGGTCTATTCTGCAGATGAACGAAGACCTCGACGTACGTCCAGTTCCTCTAGAAACTTTCTTTCATCCGCTCATTCTAGGAAAGACAACCAAGACGTTTGACGAATTTCTTTCGACTGCAGACCTAGCTATTCTACGACCCCTACGGTTGCGATATTTTACGCCCGACGAGCTGCTCCGTATATTTGACTTTGACCCGTTACTATTCCAGTGGCCTGACGATGTGTCGAGAAAGACGAAATACCGGCTGATAGGGAATAGCGTGAATGTGAGGGTAGTAGCAGCGTTGATAGACCATCTATTTGAATAGATTCTGATGGTCACTCTAGTCAGTATCTTAATCGCTTGTCCATGCTCGCTCAATGTCGCTAACAAGCCGAACACAGTGTGTGTGACGGAGAACTGGCAAGTTATTTGATAAATAGGGCTGTGCTCTCAACGACTGAGCCTCGGCATTTCTTGTCAATGCTCGCAAGTCTTGACACACAGCCGAAATAACAGACACCGACAAACTGCGGCCCTCGACTCGCAAACGCGGTAAGATTTCGGATGAGCAACGGAATCTGCAGACGGGCCGGTGCAGTCATGGTGGAATAGATCCTCATGGATCTCGCGTCACGGTACTAAGCGGCTGCTGCTGCTGCACGGACCGCCAGTTGCTCAGAGGACTGATTCTCGTATTCGGCGCCACACTAGTGTTTCCTCGTGAGCAGGTTAATTTTTCTTGCCGGTGTTATTTATAGGACAAGTCTTGATGGGTTAAGCTGGAATATCTTCTTGTGAGTAATTCTACTACCGGTCGGGGAAATTCCAAGCTTTAAACGGGCCGCCTCAGATAAGTACCGACTCGGAGGCAGAGGTTGCCAGAGCCTCAACAAAATCAGGTTAAGGGTCAACATGAAAAAAAAACCAACGACATTGTCGTTATTCGGAGCCATACGAGTTTGACGATCCACTGGTTTTTCTGTCGGTCCCGCATCCGTCGCCTAATAAGTGGTTCATATGATTGTGAGGATCATTATTGATATAGACCCTTGAGCCTGATTTTGGAATTACTTAGGTAAATCAAATGTACGCATCGTACGCGAGTTCTATAATTAACATAGATTTATTTTAGGAGCAACCCTGTAGGCGAGGCGCGTGGTGATAGCGAGAGATTTCTTCTCCAACATTGACCTTTTCTCTCAGGATTATTGTGGTGTGAGAAACTGCACTTGGATAAAGAGGTTATAAGGGAGCGGGATGATACTTCATCCACACTCTCAGGTTCCTCTTCAGCTCCTTTCCCAAGCTACAATGTTCAAGTCTTCTCTCTTTCGAGCCTTCATTGCAGCGGCTGTTGTCGTGACGGCAACAAGTATCCCACGTGGTTCTAGACCCGCTAAGCGTGCTAGCTGCACCGTCAACTCCGTCGCTACAGCTTCAGATCTTTCTGACTGTACAACGGTGACAATCGAAGCCTTCACTGTTCCTAGCGGGAGTAAGCCATCTCGCGTTACAATTTTGATGTGTGCTAAATCCATACGCACATAGATACCCTTACACTGGAGGTAATTGTGATGAATCCCGATAAGCGTAGGATTTATTTCTTTTATGATTTTCCAGCCTGCCGATGGCGCGACTGTTACTATGGCCGGCTCAATCACTTTCGCCCAGACGACTTGTACGTGCATCGCCATCTCTTTACTCTTCAAACTTTAGCTGAACGGCCGTTATCAGCTTCTGGACCGTTATTCACCATTGATGGCACCGACATTACTTTCAACGGGGCGGGATTTGAGTTCAACGTTGGTAAAAATTTCTGATGTACCTTGACGATGACTTGACCCAGAAGGATAGGGTAATGGTGCCTTGTATTGGGACGGCGAAGGCACGAACGGGGGTGTCGCAAAGCCTCATCCGCTCTTGAAGTCTGCCTGAGTTCCATATGGTGCTTTAACTTCGCGGCTGACAGTTTTGTAGGTTCAAGGGTTCGGGGACATACTCCGACTTTACGGTCAGCCTGGAAAGGAGTTTCACTAAAGCCTCATTCTCAAACCTCGTTTGATAGGTGCTGAATACCCCTGCGCAGGCCGTTTCCATCGGCAATAGTGATGGTCTTACTTTTACTAGTATCACTGTAGGTAGCTGTAAATTCCTTGGGAGTCCCTTGGTCACTGTCTCCGTAGGTTGATAACAGCGCTGGCGATGTTGATGACTTGGGTCATAATACAGACGTGAGTACCATTGGTTTCACTACCGAACAAGCTAGTTTACATTCACTCAGGGTTTTGATGTCTCTGCAGACGACGTGACTATTCAAGACAGCGTCGTAAAGAATCAGGACGACTGTCTAGCTATTAACGACGGGACAAACATCAAGTACGTGTCTGGCTTATGCATCTCGTCACCACTCTAAGTGGGGTTCGAGGTTCTTAAATAATCAGTGCTCTGGAGGCCACGGTATATCCATCGGTTCCATCGCTAGCGACAAGTCGGTTACCGACGTAACTATCAGTGGTAATACCGTCACCGATTCATTATATGGTCTGAGGTGGGACCGTCACGTCATCATTCGTATATACGTCGCTGAAGGCTCTTTCGATATAGAATTAAGGTGGACGCCTCCGCCTCTTCGGCTTCGGTTTCCGGCATCACCTACTCTGGGTAGAGCAAAAGGCACCATGCATGAAGGAGGCCGTTGACTGATATACTCCACAGAAACAAACTGAGCGGAATTGAAGAATTCGGTGTTCTGATCACCCAGTCGTATCCCGATGATGACGGAACCCCGGGGACTGGCGCGCCCATTTCGTGAGCACGTCTCTCTTGAGATTGGAGGTGTTCGTAATACTTACAGGACATTAAGGGACATAAACTTCACAGGGTCTGCCACAACTGTAGCGTGAGTAGTGTCTATGAAGTTTCGTAAATCGAGGGATTCATCATTATTATTTTGTTCCTTCATATAGAGTTGACTCTGACGCAAAGCGCCTCACCGTCGATTGCGGGGCATGTTCAGGGTATGAATGGAGTTCAAGTGGTGCCCGCAAAAGCAACGTGTTTGACTGACTCATTAGGACTTGGGATTTTTCGGCTCTCACCATCACGGGCGGTGAAGAGGGTACTATCGTTAGCAACGATGCTACTGTAAGGAGATCATTCTTGTTGCTGCCGTTAGTGTTGATGACAGGTGTATGCAGATATCCGGAGGCTCATACTGAAATGTTTCGTAACAAGCTGGAGACCTGTGATAATGCATTGAATTTACGATACCGGCCTTTCTTGTTTTGCGGTGCCTTGTAAAGCGCCACTACTTTTTCCTAGTGTAGCGTTGTATCTACAATGTCGTCGTGATATATCATTCAAGTTTGACTGTTACAGACACTACACATTTTGTTTTATCTCCTTGCGCCTAGTACTCTGAGAGCGTTCCGGGTAAAGCGTCCCACATGCTTACCAGAACCTGCAAAATTGTTAACCAATTACTTCATTTGGAACGTAAGACTTGACTTACTACTCTCTCGCCTACCCATGGCGCGCGTCCATGAGTTGTGCGATGGTTATGAACGAATACCAAGTCGCCAGCTTCCCATGTATGTACATATTCCAATTCGCGGGTGATCTCGATGACACGATTTAGCCATTTCTCAGGGATTGGTGTCCCGTCACCATATCCAGGTCGGAGATCTAGCAAGAGGTTAAATGATTTAGGGAAATCAGGGTCACGACGTAAGTGCAGTCCGTCCGTCCCAATGAAGGGGGGTTTGGTTGCTTTTTGGTCGATGGCAGACCCACGCTGGCCTACATGAAGTTGTTTGTAAGGTACCTTCATGAGAGAAAGTGACCATAGATAACACACCGGCAAGGCCGTTGAACCATGTCGGGGTTTATACGGCGGAAGGCTGGGACATCTTGAATGACTTCCAGAGAGCCATCGTCCAACCATTTGAAACGAGGAGTGAGCCTACGCGCCTGCTCTTCCTCTTTGCGTCGCCGTGTCGGCTCGTCGTCCTCCGGCAATATCTTTTGTCCAAAACAGTACTCTTGGGTCCAGTCGAAGTAATTTCCCTAATGAAAGGGACAGTCAATTTGGACATTGCCATCAGATCAAATGGTTGGTTCTCACATTTCCTCTATTGTGTCCGGCGGGAGGATAAACTTGCCGCATGGTTAGACCACGCTTCGCAAGTTCTTCAACAAACTCCGGCAGTTCTTCTTTGACCCGTTCATAAATCTCAAGAATGTTGGCAATGGGTGATTTGCCACCTAGAAGGAAGTCGTTAGTTGATGAGATGGAATCGAGTTCCGGCAGGCATGCTCTTACCTTCGTCGGCGGTCACCGTGGCATAGAAATGAATGAAGCCGGGGAAATGGGTGTACCGAGCGTACTAAAAGCAGAAATGTTAAATAACAAAAGGTATATTCGAGTGTCCGACTCACCTCATTATGTTGGTAGAATCTACGAGTCCGAGGACCTTCGTTCGCACTGAATACTTCTGGTGCCTTAGTGAGTCTTTTTCCAGCAAGGCCAATCTGTTCAAAAGGTTTGTTTCCTCGGGCTTCCTCAGCAGCAATAACAAGCTTTGAGAAAGTTTCCGCCGAGGGATGCCCAAATCCGCGAAATACGACGGCGCCGTGGTCTTGTAGAAGACGTGTCAATTCGCCTGATGAAGAGAATTTGCGGATGTATTCGACACCCTCTTCCACGGACAGCTGAGGACTTCCTTCCGGACGATGGAACGCGATGGGAAAGGCTTTCCCATGGAAGTCCCTAGCATTCAGTAGCTCGAGAAGAACGAACAGAGGTGTTTCTGGTGTAGACATAGTAGGCGAAGGCAACTAGGATGGCCGACCCAACACCTCGAGGCCGATAGATAAACCATTGGGTAGTACTGTCACGATGATAGCATGCCATAGCCAATCTGAAGTAGCGCAGGCCACAGGAGCAGGTACAGACGAACGGTGGCCGTGGTGTCTACCTGCCTGCTAGCCTAGTATTTTCTGACTAAGACAAGGAGGACGGCGTCATGTTTATGGTCGTAGGGACGATTTACAAGCATGTATTCATCTTCCATGACATTTCACGAAGTTATTATAAGTGCAAGTCAACACCATGTCAAGTTTCGTTCAGGAAGTGGGTGAGCATCAAAAAGGTAGCACTATTTTTGGAAAGATCATCGATTCGCACTGGTGGCTGTGCAATCACCACTTCAACTCTTCCAAGTCGAAAAATCGCGCAACGATCATTATTCTTGCTACATGAGATGACTCAGACACTTGGAATTATTCTATCCTGACATCCTCTGCATAAAAGTTTCAATGCCGCGGCGAGATGTGAGTTTCCAAATCGACTATTGCGTTTTCACGCAGACTAATGACGCCTTATAGCTTTAATCCTCAGGATCAATCGCTCGCTACTACGGAACTATAATCTTCCAAGTAGACCCCAGGCACGATTGTGTTTTTCCTTAAATACGAGCTTCGCCTTATAGTTGAAAGTGAGCACGCACCATGGTTCTCGCGGAGGTCGCTCGCGTCGACGTTGCTCATGTTGCCCCTGCGCAGAAACAAAAGCGCACATGGAAGGATTACATTTGGGCGTGTACTTTGTGTTTTTTTCCCGATAGAGCTCATGACTGATTAAATTTCGTCTAGCAAAACCCCGGAAAGTCGGCTAAAGTACGTACTACGTTCCGCTTCTCTAACGCCATTGCAGCTATTGGTTTATCCCACTCTTGATAGGAAAAATGACTCATCTACAAGACTGATTTGATTTTGATCACTTTCGGTTTCCTGGGAACATGGATCAAATATCTGGGTATGTTCTCGGACGTGGGTATGATTCAATGTAGTCTAATGCCTCCTTCCGTTCTACAGATAAGAGTAATCTTCAGACTGCCTTCGGTACGACTTATCATGAAGCTCTCTTCAAACAAGCTAACAGTCTGACCCGGCTATTGAATAGTTAGCGGCATGAAAGAAGATCTCGGGTTCTACGGTAATCAACTGAACGTGAGTCTTCTACATGACATCCATCTATCTATTTTCTAACACCGGCATTTTTTTAGTATGCGAATGTAAGTGCATGAGAAATGTTCCCGTGGTAGTTGCTTATGTTCCCTTCTCGCAGACTGCCTATAGCATTGCCAGTGTATGTCTTGCTCGAACTTCGTGTTCCGTGCACTTTCCTAACGATTCCTCTAGATTATCGGTCTTTGGCCAGCAAATATGATCATGGCTCGTGTTTCACCGAAGGTAGGTTTCTTCCGTATGATTTCTTCAACTAAAGGTCTCCGCGAGATCTTAACAACTATGCGTAGATTCCTCGAGATTGGTTGGACAATTAGCACGTTTTGTCAAGCTCAAATGACAAATACTACTCAAATGTGCGCGATTCGCGCGTTGGTTGGGCTATTTGAAACGTGAGCCTTTCGTTTGTCATTTGTTGAAATCAATTATTCAACGAGTCGCACAGAGGCCTATTGGTCATGCAGTAAGTTCTTCTATGCCTTTGCAACGATGGAAGATAGTAATTTCTTTCATTTGTGCAGTGATCTACTTGACAGGGGTGATCATCGCATCTATTCAGCTGTGTTATTGTATTCTTACCACTGAACTTTAGGGCATGGTACAAAGACGACGAACTAGGGCGACGTATAGCGCTCATCAACACTGCGACAGCCGTCGGCCCCATGTGCAGGTATGCCGGAATGCGCATTTCTAACTCCCCCCAATTTGACACATCACATCGTCCTTTCATAGCTCATATCTCCAAGCCGCTATCTATAAACCTCTGAATGGTCGCTTTGATCACGCCGGATGGCAATGGGTATGGCTGTCTTTCTATCGTTATTTATAATTAAGCCCTGATAAAGTCCCTGCCTAGCTGTTCTATATCGACGGAATCATTTCTGTCAGCCGTGATTATACCTCAGTTGTTCCTCCTCCCCGATGTACCTGCACGCCAAACGCCGAATTGGATGTTCACCGCTGCAGTACGTTGGCAGAGTTCTCCTGGGATCCCTGAAGTTAATGGAATTCTACACTACAGGACATAGAACTAGCGCGTGATAGAAACCCGAGGGAGGGTCGTGTAAAGCAGGATAAATTCACTTCGTCTCAGGTATGCGATTATTCTATCACTTGGTACCGATCTCATGATTGCTCTAGATTCGAACGTGGTTCTTGAGGCCTGAGATACTTCTCTTGTGGCTCATGAGCTGGTGTAACTCGGTGTGAGTAAGCCGACATGCTATTAGTCATTTGGTCCTGACATATTGCCGCCAGTGGATCGAAACCACAAGACTCGTTCTCTTTCTGGTTCAAGGTGCCTATATTTTCCTCTATAGTATATGATCTACTGACTTGTGGCTTCTCCTAGGGATATAACAGCATAAAAAAAGGCAGTTTCACCGTACAACAAATCAGTGTGTTTAAAACAGCTTTCTTATATATCTTCTCTTATCACCATTTCCAGATGTCTACCCCACCTTCACCTATCTCGTTACATTCATCAATACGTTAATAATCGGCTGGACTAGCGATACGATATTCAATGTGATATTTTATTAACCGACAGGTAGCCGAATGAGACTAATGTGAAATTTTCTATCCTGCAGGGTCGACGGTGGCCGCCGCTCTGTGTTGCCGCGACTCTCAATGCAATTGTGTGTGTGCTGCTCGCTGTGACACTGGTGTTTCCGAAACATCGCGCTTTCCGTTGGTGTAAGTGCCTTACTGATGTCCCTTGATTTTCCCTACTCATCATATACGTTCCGGTTGTAGTCCTCTACTACAACACAGGATGGATCCAATCGTCGAGTTCGATGTTTTAGGCGTGGACACAAGACATTTTGTAAGCTGATTATGTATTAACAGCTGGGTAAGCGGCCATAATTGACTAAACCGCTAGTGCTGGTGACCCTGGCCTTCGGTCGTTTGCAAGTGCTGGGTAAGTTGGCCGAAGATTTTTTTTCTCAGTGATATGAATCTTACAATATTCAACTTAGACTTAACGTAGCGTCCGGAATCTGTACGGCAACAATGTACGGCCTTTTCTCCTCCGAGCTCAGTTCATTTACTCACTGCACCTCAGCCCTCTCGCCCTCTTCCAAACGAAAGACCAGCCGGCTGTCACGGGAGGCAATTGGGCAGGCTTTGCCTTCTCCCTATTCTCCCCTGCAGCTGCTCTCACGTTAGCGTGGTAGTAAGTCCAAATCAGCTGTCGCACGTCATCCGAGCCTGACTTTGTAACCGTCAGTATAGGAACCATACACTACAGAGATACCACGAAGATGACGAAGCAGGCTCGAGTATCGATCAGGGTGAGGATGTCGATAAGAAAAGCGTTGATAGTGTGAAGGGACTTGATCCGAAATAAAACAGAACTGTTAGCGGTGTATTGGCGACGATTTATTTATTCTAGGTGTCCCTAACTGATATGTACTAATACATAGCGTACTATGGTATCAAAGTCCTTATCGTCTTGGAAGTCGAGTCCAATGTCCGCAGGGAATCGTAGTATAGAACAGGGCCGACTTGGCCTGCTGGTGCGCCACATAGCCTAGGGCTTTCTAGACGCCGATCCTGCTCGCTCAACCCACATACCCTACTTGAGGGGATCTGATCCTGAGCATTAGGGATAACCAAACCGTCATGATAGGACCCTCCGTGGACCACGCATATTTGATCACTACCAAACGAATAGTAAGTACGACGTGTAAGTCCTTCTCAGACATCCTTCTTGGACTCGAGTGGGTAACAGATACTTAACTTCCGTGAACATTGGATGATGTATCATGGAAGAATCAAGTCCGCACCAATCGCGAGCAGGGAAAGCATCAAGCCTTCCCGCGTGGAAGCCATGCTCGTGATTAGGTTCGTGGCTTTTGATATTCCTTTCTACGTACTTATGATATCCAAGGTTACTTCGCTCTCAGGCTGCATCTTCAAGGCACCGCAGTCAAAGTTGGTTACCGCCCAAAATCTATTGCCTGCGATCCCATCCTGCGACAGCCCCCTTCATGGCTAACTCGGTGACGAGATCCCACCACGAGGCTCCCACATCAGCTTGTGTGCTAGCGTCAATTCGGAAATGATTCCTTCCCATCAGCCGCGATATCCCGAAGTCAGCATTAACGAAGCAATATACGAGAGGGGAGCAAGGTACAGTGCTTCAATACAAAACAGCTACGTCACTATCCTGCGTGCGCGTGGTCGGAGAAATCGTCAAGCCTTGTGTGAAGTTTGTTTGCTGGTGGATACATTTCATTGCATCCGTGTCGGAATCGATCAGCATCCGGGGAAAGATGTAAGATGCATGTCCTAGTAATCGTATGTTGCATGTGCCTATGTGTGCTGCAGTACCTATATTGGTATGGCTTCTCCCTTCCTACATGTCTGCAGGCCATCATGACGAGAGGGGAAGGGGAGATGAAAGTACGGCAAGTGCAAGGGTCAGGAATGCTGAGAGTTATCTAGTAAAGAGTACATAGTACTAGTTCCTTCTGGCAGGTATTCTTAACCCTCAAAATAGGCGTTAAACATTCTTGCGGCTGTTACTTGTTGGGAATCCGCGAGATCCCGGCGTGAATATAACGTTAGGCAATTAAGCAACGGCAGCGGAACACGTTTGTACTGCGCCAAATCGTACACTCAGGAGGAGTGATGGCACCGAACTCAATATTATGACATCGAGAGCGCTTGCGCAAGTCCTCCGGAACCGCCAGGCCAAGTCGGCCGAGAACCCAGCAGGAGCATGTGCAGCAGAAGATTGAATGGGTGAATGCAAAGGTCAACAAGCATCAAGTCGACATCGCATCATTCCTATTCGCAAGCGCTTTGATCCTCCCTCATCAATGTTATTCGGCGAGGAGGAGTTTGTCAGCCGCATACCACTCGGGATAACGATTGTATTGGAGACATACGGAAGGACAGCATTTTCAAGCCTGGGACTCGGAAGGAACCAACAACATTTCAAAGTGAGGGGCCTTTATTCGGACCACTAAACTGATGTAAGGAGTAATATCACCATCACTACCGTTATATCACAGCTTGCGCCGCCTATTTGTTGGATACCTATGCCGCAATGTATTTCTTCTCGCCCCTGAAATGTCCATAGCGGTCCGGTCGCGGAGGATGGCCATACTTGGGCGCGTCAGCATCTAGAAGTGAAGGGAGACTAAGCAAGGAGGAAAAGAGAAACGGTATAATGAATACGCACGCAATACGTTCTTGTACACAACGTCCGAGCTCTCGTCCCAGACCTCTCGCCACATATGCGCGCCACCTCCTTGCCTACCGTCTAGGCTCCACTTTTTACAGAATTCGCGGACGTTGAACCCCGTCCTGGCAGACTGCGGAACGACAGGGATGGGGAGATACCGGCTGGTAACTCTACCGGCACGAGAGCGGGAAGTGATGGAGCGCGCTTCTGTGACAAGACTGTACGGAGCGTCGGGACGGGCGGGTTGGGGCAGGAGGAGCAAGGTGTAACGGTGGTACGGGGTTCCCTGTTGCGGATGAGGCGGAACGTACTGGGTATGTGTATTGAGGTTTTTAATCGGACCGGACGTGATTGCTGAAAGTGGGACGTTGGGACTGAAAATTCTAAGTCCAAGTCTGAATGAAAAACATTGAGACATACCATAACCAATGCAAGAACGTGGTAAAGGTCTCATTCTCTGGGTCTGGGACATCTGGATCAACGAGCATCATGGTGTATAGCCTGGTATCGAGGTGGAATGCGGTCGCGTACACGGTCGGAGGCGCGATTGTCTGCTTGGGACTGAGGAACACGCCTGGCTCGATTCCACGACTGCGATACGTCGGGCCTGCGAGGTGCGTCTGGCGAACCTTGATAGAGACATCGATACTGGGATGCAGCGACGGTAAGACGTCCGGAACCACATTCATTTGGTGTATACGTTCCATCTACAAAGTCAGAAAAAAAAGATTAAATGCAACAAAAAAAGTACTCACCAGCAAATCAAGCTTCCCTTCTCCTCTCCAATTCTGTTCCCTCAAATGCCTATGAGCAGGATTGCGCATGTCCACCAGCCGACTCTTGACCGCCCACCGAACTTCCGGGAGGTTGATCTCGCTCTGGACTTGTAGGATCCTCAGCAACTTTCGTTTCTCCTCCTCGTCTTCGTCACCTGGTTTGATGCTCCTGCGAACTTCAGCAGCCCCGCGCTTGAGGCGGAAGCTGTCTTGTCGGATGAGCTTGATAGCCTCGTCATACGCGGGTAAGACGCTTGTCGGGAGAGCGGGTCGCCATTTGGGTGTCCTCGCTGCCTTTTGGGGTGATGCAATGGCAAGTCGAGTAGCAGCAGGTTTTCGTCGCACGCGTGTAACGCTGGTGGTGGAAGACGAAGACGGCTTGGATTCGGGTATCCCCGCCTTTGGTTTTATCGTTCCTTTTGTCGGTGCTACGGGTGGTGGTGGTGGTGTCACTGACGACGACTCCGTCGCTTGGAGCGTCGTGTTGCACCGTTACCAACGTCGATGCTGGCAGACGTAGCCGACGTAGGACCAGCATGGTCGTGGTTAGAGGTCAAGTTTTTTCGTCTCTTTCCTTTTTCGGGACGCGATCGACACACTTGAATTTTTTTCTGAGATGAGGTATAAATTGTTCTATGAATTAAGCAAATGCATGCTCATGAGGTAGGTACACAACACAAGAGTAATAGCATATAACCAACGAGAGCAAGAGTAAAACCCAAGAGAAAAGAAAGCAGCTGTACAACAGAGTACAGTACAGTAGATAGACGCACATACAAAACGCGCTCAGGGTTCGGTGGTGGGAGGGATATATACAGGAAAGGAGGATATATGCATAAGGATGGTAGCGCAAGGGAATAGGTATAACAAGAAAGCGCAGCGAGCATTGATTAGTGGTACAGTGGGATAGGGCCTCAAAATATACAGTAATAAGAATAAACGAACGACGGGTCGAGGCTAGAACGTCGAAAGGCAGATCTGCCTGACTTGGAGGTCCACAAGCTCGGGATCGCGAGGGAAACGATATTGGAAGTCTGAAAGATACGTTAGGAACAAGACAATAGAGTAGAAGAGAGAAAAGACGTACCACCGTCTTTTATAACGGGATTCTCTCTACGCCTTTTTTCCTTCTCGGCTTCCTTCTCTAATCTAATCTCATATCCGGCCTTGCCACCGGGTAACCTTGCCCCTGCGAGGGGTGTTTCCTGCTTGGGTTCCCATCTGCCTCCGCCAGTAGCCTTGCATAGCACACTCGAACGCTTGAGGGGGTACGCGTCGAGAGCACCATACGAAGGCTCCTCAGCTAGGGACACCTTCAGCCGCCGCCGTGATCCTGAGGAACACGACGAACAAGCTAGACTGACGAGCGAAGGCGAGCTGCGCAGAGAGCGCTCAACGCCGATGATGGATGGCGGTGGTGTTGCGAGACTGCTCGTCGAGCACGACAAAGCCGGCGAGTGAACGAGATCAGGCGTCCGAGGACATCCATAGATCTGGTCGAAGCAGTCATCGCAGACACGAGCGTCGTAGATCTTGGCTTTCCTGGGACTGGAAAGCAGCGATGGGGACGTTCCTTGGGGGATGGAGGAACGGTAAGCGGGAGGTATCGAGGAGGGGGGTCGTGCGCGGTGTGCACTGACTGCAGAATACGCCTCCGCATTTCCGGCAGTGCTGCTTAAAGTCAGTCAAAGGTGCTCGTGTAAACGCGCATATACTCACATGTCTCCGCTCAAATACGCTAAATCGCACACGACAGAAGAAGTTGTCACAGCATGAAGCCGCCGAGTCATTCTGTAGGGGTCCAATGTCAGTGTTGAGTGTAGAGACCATGGGCGCTGTGCTCACCTTCCAGAGGTATCTGGGCAGTAATACGGCGAGATGCTCGTTTGCCCTCAAATTAGGCGAAACGGTTGGGATCTCGATGGGGGTCTCTGGAAGAACAGGGCGAGACGGGCCAGCGACAGGCATGGGTGTGATGAGATGGTCGTCTGGGATGTTGTCGACGACGTTGGAAGGGGAGGGAACGGAAAAGGTGGCAAGGGCAGCGGCAAGGGCAGACATGGTTTGGGTGGGAAGGGGCGGAGGAGAAGGGATTTATTTAAACGAATTCAAAGTTGGCCAAATGATGTATGTAATGCGAATGTCCAAATCTGATCAAACGCCCAATTTTCTTTAGAATACAAGATCCAATCTCGATCACGTCGGCCCTTTTTTGCCACGCGCAACGGGATTTGGCGTTGTTTATTTATTGAGATATTTATTCATTTATGTAATTCCCCAAATGGCAGCTCCATTGGCATTGCCCTCGCGGTTACATGTCGGGCAGTCTCTCCCATTGTACCATGATGAGGCAGGATGCTGGAGACTGTCCAAGTGGATGTATAGCGGTGGTTGCTTGCTGTCCGTTGTCGTCGTCTTGGCTGTCGACCAACATCCGCAGCGTTACAGGCTCGGATGTCTGAAATACATGTGGCCAATCGTCCCTGAGAAAGCGGCAAAATGAATCTGGCATCGATCCCAATGGGGTCGATGGCACATTGCATCCGTTCCCACGGTATTTTAACCGATAATTTCGAGCGCGTCCCGCCGAGGTTACGGGTACCTGGCTACGCGCCACGCAACGAATAGAAAATCAGACAAAGGTAAAAGTAGGGGAGGAGTCGTCAATTATCTTTCTGATACAGCCAGTACTTTTCCATTACACCCAACACCATTTCTTGTTCGACACCGGTCTCCTTGTAATGAAGCAGCTTGATCATCTCCTGCAGCACCTTGTCCCCCAGGAATGGATCAGCAGAAGAGGGGCTAGAAGAAAAAAGGTAGGCAAGTACAGCAGAATAATACCAAACAGCGTCCTTGCTAGCAAGCCTCGCGACCGCGGACTCGTTCAAAGTTCTGACCTTGTTTAAAAGCCGGATCGACTCGAGTGCGAGTGCTTCGCGAGCTCCACTCTTTGCTTCTAGATGACCCGCCACTTCCTTGACCAAAACAACCACTTCCGGTCGCACATCCGCTATTCCGGCCGATCTCCCGAACATATCCTCCAAGTATTCACTTCCTCCGAGCATACCCAGCGCCGGCTTCACGATCCGGTCCACCACCAAACTCACGATTTCTTCTGTCAAAACATTCTCCATAACATATCCCACTAGTCGTCCTACCATTTCCACTTGTCCTTTCCTTATTTCTTCCCTGGGTCGCTCAAGAAACGAAGCACACGACTCGACGGCGCGGATCGCAGTTGACAGTAGAAGCCCCGCGTCACCAGAGTCACGAGCCCGTTCATACACTCCAAACGTCGAAAACAGCACAGATGTGTCTGCCTGTTGGAGGATCTGTGCCAGATTTTCAATGATAATCGTCGAGGCTGATCATGAATTCAACCCACCCTCCAAAATACCACGAATTGCCTTTTTCCTATTACTCTTCTTCTTTTCCTTTTCCGGCTCCTTCTCTTTCACATCGAGGTTCCCTTACCTCAAATTATTCCTAGAAAACACTATGCGAAAAAAAATTATAACGTACTTGTTTTCTCGGTCTCCAACTCGACCTCTAGCTCCCTCAGCCGCTTCTCCAATGATTCAGCCCTGTTGCGCCACGGATTGTCGGCCGGATTATCCTTGACGAGCTCGGCACGCAGGGTCGCAACATAAGCTACTCACAAATATCAAATCCCCAGACGACAGTTCCAATTCCCAATACATATACCCCAATGCCAACGACGACCGACAACAGTTTGAACAATTCGGAATGCGCAAGGAATGAAAAAAAAAATGCACGCGGCTAGGCGTTAGCTTTCATCCGCGTCGGATCGTATCATTCCACGTACAGTCGATTGACGAATCCTGTGGCTTGTATTTTAGTGCTGTGAGAGCCTGTGTCTGTCAGAACTTGTTCGAAGTACCCACATTGATCACTACTCACCACTGCTATCCGAAGTCGGTCCCCCAAGCTTGCCGTCGTCGTCGTCGTCGTCGACATCAGAGTTGACACCACCCGTCACATCACGCAATTCACGAGAGAAGCATTTTGCATCGATACATTGTAATAATAAACTACCAATACTTGCACTGCTACTAGTACCTACTAAGACTACTACTACAAAATATATTCATTCATGCCTTCTTACTGGCGAATCGTCAAGCCTTACTGGCGTATAGAACGGTCCTGCTCCCCGTCCCCACATAGTATTCTTGGGCGTTGCAAACGGTCCACTGAACTTGATTCCGCGCGACGGTGTGCTCGTAGGGATCAAATGGAGGCTCTTCATAATGGTCGTATGACCGAGGCGTCCGAGGCAAAAACTGCTGGTGAATCCTCAATCGCGCCAGCGGCAAAGATCGCGTCGTACCCCCGCCTTCGAGGCGCATAGTCCATATCTGTCGGTGCGAACGTCGGCTCCCTGTAAATTTCCTCTTCCTCCTCTTCCTTCCCGCTCAACGTCAGTCGGCAGCTGACAATCGCTGCAGTACCAAGGGATCCTTCCTCCCGCCCGAGATCCCTGATGCTCCGGATGCCTATGCATTCCAGGTGATACCACATCTTGCAGTCATCACATTGTAACCAGTTCCCGCCCGTCGTCAGTCCCCCGACAGATGCACACGACCTCATCATCGCTGTCACCGCCCCGGAGGCGTTTCTCGCGTCGGTATTCCAAAGCCCGGACACTGCGTTTACTCAGCAATGCTGCCCTTGCATCGCCGGGATCAGCTCGGAAAATAACTTCGCCTTCGTCGTCGTTCACCTACCGGGTCAGCGGGTAGCCCGATCATCTTGCCCCGACCCCGCCGTGCCCGGCACTGGCCTATCGCCATCGTCATCGTACACGACGCCCCACTTGGCCGACGGAATCACATCGCCATTCGCCATCCCCGTCGCCTTCGCCATCGCCCTCGTCGTCGGTATCCCGATCCAAGAACCGTTCAATCCACCCAAGCCTTTCCTTTTCCTCCGCCCGCGCCAACTCTGCCCTTTCCTCCGTCCTCAGCCGCCATGGGAACTCACTGTCCGGCCAGTTAGGGCTATCTTCCATCTCGATCCCAGCGCTCCTTTCCTTCTCTCCGTCCTTTTTCTTTCTCCTAGAACTGCTCCCGCCGTTCCGCCGCTTCCCGCCCTCTGGAACCAAACTCTCGTTGGGGATATCCAGTAATACTCGGCCTTTGCCTTCCAATTCAACAGGAAACAATCTTGACGGACCATGGTGCAACTGGTTCTCGCTCCGGAAAGCCTCAAGTCTTTTGCGTTTCTTCAGCTCCTTTTCCGTCAGCGGTGGCGGCTCTTCTGCTTCCAGCACTGAGACTTCTGGCGCAACTAGCATTGGTTGGGGCTGTCGCACCCAGTCGGCCGTCCGATAACGCCCGTAGCCTCCAGCCATTAGACTCTCCTCAAAACTCTCCTCGCTCGTCTCCTGGAACAGCTTCAGCCGCCGTCCTTTATTCGGACTCTCCATGATTCCTACCACCGAGCTCTCTGCAGAACCCTCCTCTCCGTCTTCCAGTGGTCTTTTGCTCCGTTTCAGATACTCTGGTCGACGCTTCTCTACTTCCTTCTGCTCCTGCGCCATCGCATGCCTGATCCTATCGATTTCCCCTCCTGCACCAATGTGAGGCGGCGACAAGGGTGGAGATTGGAGCGTACTTGGCATTGGAAACAGAAAACACATCATCCACATGCATCGGGCTCCCCCTAATGGGCTTAGCAGAGAATGGCTGAGGACAACGCAGTAGTCGATGGAGACGGTGATTTGGACATACTATTGCAACACCATTAGAACAGCAACAGTTAAATAGGTAGCGGATACGTACGGTGGGGGACGAGATGTAGGTGTTCGAGGGAGATTCGAGGCACTGTCCATTCTTCAGCATGTCTTTCATATAATACTTACAAGCAATAAATCTTACCTGTAAGGTGGCGCCAGTCTCGATACAAAAGGACTCGATTCGGGCGTCATCATACCCATTGCACGAGGCGTTGCTGGACCAGGTTCCTTCCTCGCAGGCGGCCTCATACCCCTAGCCCCCGTCAGTCAGAAAGTTCATCGAAATAAGCATGCCAGAACGTACGAATTGGTGGGCGTATCTGGAGTATGCGGCAACATGTACTGATTGAACGTCATCGTATTGTGAGTCGGGCTCTGAGGCGTTGGAAGGTGTGCATATCGAGATGTTTGCTCCGGCGGTGGAAGGGGGCTACTTATCGTCAGTTCGATTGTTCAACATCTCGAAGAGAATGGCAACAAACTTCATCAAAGACATGAGGCCCGACGTCGAGGAGCTGAAGCTGGAGCCAAGCCTGCCGCTTGAACTGGGGGTATTCGCCAAAGTTCTGTTTGGATCAAAGTCGGACATGCAATGCTAATTGCAACGGGTTTCGTTCTAATTTTCGGTTCAAGTTTGAAGTCGAAAGGGTGGCGCAATGAGCAGATCGATAATAACGGGTATAAAAAATGAAGCAGCAAGAATATTAGAGTATGTCGAAATGAAGGGATGGGAGTGAGAGAGAGAGGGGACTGGATTTACCCTTTCGGATTCCTGATCCCTATGTTCGCTTTCTCTGACGTAAGCAGTCTCAGTCTCTCTTGTCCCTGAATGGTAAAAAAACAAAGTTGGCGTCCGTGTCAAGGCTTGAATCTGTGTGGACGTTGATCAGGGTAGGATTGCATTCCCTGGTAACCGTTCGTTAAACGCCGTCAGTCATTGAGTCTATATTCTCATCAACTGGCGAACAGTACACGAAGGTACGTACAAGAGTACAATTCACTTCATTGTCTTGACACTATCCTTAATACAGAATTTCCTACTTTATCTTCTGTCTTCATTTTTTCCTATGAACGCCACAAAAGAAGCACAATGTTCACTCCGTAACTTACGGCCTTGGGTAAAATTTGAAGGTTTCTAGCTCTAGGGTCTTCGATGGTAACATGCATGCCTCAGCAATGGAATTCTATCGGTAGCAATACCGCAGTCAATCATGGGTCTCAGGCTTGACGACTTGATCTTTCAGTCAGTGTCTTGTCGAACTCTATACTGGCCACTCATCACTCCGCCTAGGGTTGTACAACAATGCGAACGCCAAGTAAGCATCGCCCCCAATTGACATGATCTGTCTCTCTACCGTTCGGTTCCCGACATTGCAGAATATTGTGGACAGGTCCATCTGAAGGACCGGCGTGTGCAACATGATTTTTCTAGGCGTGCACGCGCGTTCGAATTACGGTAGAGCCAAACAGTTTGACGGACCTGCTGGGAGTGCGAACACCCTAAACCACTTTGACTGTAACATTGTACGTCACCACGCCCGCTGTTGCTTATACCAGGTTGACCGCGTAGTAAAATGTGATGACGAAATGCCTGTACATCCTCATCAACTACTCTCTAGCGGAGTCCGGCCCGGCACAACGATAGCGAAAGATTCTGCTCCTGATACCTTCCCGCGAAGTCGTGTTTACATTCGTAGTACAAAGGTTCAGAATCCTATATATAAACCCTGGGAAGGCTTCTTTGCAGATCGTGTGCATGGACATTGCATGTAAAGTCAAATCTCGAGTCTCAATTGAGTATTCAAGCTGACACCGTGTAATTTACAGTTTGAGTCTATTTTCAGTAAACAAACAGCGCTTCACTTGCACCGATTCATCGTACCATACAAGAACCAATCACCGTCTCGTTTGGCTCCACGAGGGAACGATAGACAGATGAATGGACTTGCAGTTCTCTGATGACTGATCTTGACAAAACCGTCTGCGCTTGTGATCATCATCTTATCCAGAGCCGACGTCATGTCTGTTTCTTTAGGTGCGGGTGGAGTCAGGCTGAAATTTTATGATACGAGTCCAGTCGAAGCGAGTTATTCGGAACGCAGAAGTGGTCAGGTCTCCCCATAACAAGGAAACAAAGAGAGATGAACGTAAGTTGCCTGCTTTCAGGTGCTTCTCCTCTCACACCAGGAAGATCACTATGTTCCTCCAGATGGTTAAAGTCCGTGCTATCATGAGTGCGCACCCGGAGGTAGCTGACGGCGACGTCCGCATATAGACTCTCCAGAGTGATTGTTCGGCAACGCCGGGTTGCGAATCATGCTCAGAAACAGGGAGGATACCGACGGTCGTCTCGCGGTAGCCGGACCGGCTAAGAGTGAGTTCCATTCGTCGTGACCTAACCTGGAGCCATTTCTGACCCTTCTATCCGGCGATGTTGAGGTAATCGTCGTATTCATGTCAGAAAACAGGGTATCCAGTATTGATACAAGCCTGGGAAAGATAAGAGACTTCTTCCCAATACACGATGCCCACAAAGCTCCGTTTTGTCCGTTGCGAACTGCAAAGGTGAAACACCTCTAGCCTCGTTGCCACATGTAGAGTATGGGGATTCAAGCACTGAAGACTCTCAGAGAGTTTAACACGGCCGCTGTGGTTCTCCAGAGGAACCCTCTCGCCAATCAAGTATCTAATTTCTTCACGCAGTATGTCTGAATTGGAGCGTCGTACGTATTCACCAATATTTTGACCTCCGGAGGTCTGAAGTCTACGCCGATTGACAGATCATCGGTCTGGTAAACGATGTCGATGTAAACTCGAATATACAGGGAGCGCCTTGATCATCCCGGAGGAGCACCCGACTTATCGTGACTGTACTACCTGAAGTCGACAAGCGCCTTCATACAGACCAAATTCATCACATTGTATTCGAGATCAACATGAACGATAAAAAGGTCTTCAGTGACTCCCCAAGGATCGCTACCAGAGCTCGAGACAAAGGTCCTCGTCCGGATATTCCATGGTTATCGCTCCGTCGACCCTTCACTTCTACGGAATTGAGAAGTGATGCAGACCAAGACAGAGAAGCCTTGCGCCACCGACATCAGTTCTCCCGTGAAGGAAATCGCGCAGTCCGGAGGAGACGGTCCTTGAAAAAAGTAAGCATCTAGTTCGAGCATTGCGCCACTAGTATAAAATCTCCCAGGTCGTATACGTGATGGTGAGGATAAAGTTACGGTGGAGGTCTTGTATTTATCCGAGCCCAATGACGTATCACAATCCAGAGGCAATGTATTTCGGGAGGCGTATAGGCGCACGGGAGTTTGCCTTCTTTGCCCTAAGACCACCTTCCGTCTACGTGCTCAAGCTTACTCTTTATTGCTGACCTTGACGTCGACCAAGTCGGCACCGGATTTTAAATGAGCCGCGTTCACAAGTCAAGATGGCTCTTCAATACTCAGCCATACCTAATCACAGATGGAGCAGATGTGTTCTACAAAATGGATCAGGAATAAAGCGAGAGATTGAGATTTGTCAAAAAAAAATACTGACATGAATCATGCGACTCGGACTCGGGATGAGGTCCGTCCGGAGGCGCCTCCTGTCGTAGCCTGTCGTGTGCCCATAAGTAATCGAGTGCAGGGCCTCGTAAATCAGAGAATAATGATAGGCTGTGTGACAGCGCGGCTTCGCTGTATAAAGCTTGAACAGGTCAACAGTTTCTGTCATGAGACAGCGGAATAAGTCGAAACTCTATGTTGACACTGACTTGAAGTCTAAGAGGGTACATATTGTAAGAGTTCCAGACCAAGGATCAAACTTTTCCCACGTTTCGATCGTATATGGTCTCGACAACGTTCTAACTGCGCTAAGAAAAAAGTGAGTAGGGAAAGGGTGCGCTGTTTCGCCTCAGATTGACAGTTCAATCGGTGTCCAGGGATGGGGCGGGAGTCCGACTCCTACTTGAGGGTAGAGATCAGGTATAGGGCGGCGCGTCGGACCAGGTCGGACCCACGTCGACAAATCTTTGCTGGATATGTACTAGGTCGGTGCTTCAAAGTACTTGTTCTGAACCTGTACAGGCTCGTGCTGGTTTCAGATGCGTATATACCCAAATCTGTCCACACAGAAATTGCGTACAGGGACGAATGACATCACGGTCGCTACGATGCTTGCAAATTGCACTCATCTCAAGGCTCGACCCGGAACCTTATTCAATTTAGTGAGGGGTAATTTCTAATTCTGTTTAATTTTTCTGATTTAGTATATCCCGCCATTGCTATTGAGCTACTTTATTCGACAACAATGCGATGAAGAGCGGTGCGCCGCGTCGGATATGTCTAACAGGAATCTCTCATCTGTGCCTCGCTCCTCCGTACCCTAGAAGATGATAGAAAGGAGTAAAAGTGCCACCTCCGCGACGGCGACAAAGCAAACTAACTTGAACTTTGGTTCTTCGCGCCACTTCCGCCCGCTTAAGTTGGTTCTTGGTGCGGCCGGAATTCGAACGGCCAACTACCGAGACTCGGCGCCTTTTATTTGGGCCGCCGTACATACATCGTCCGCTGAAAAAACGCCTGTCTTAATGCTTTCAAATGTCAGTGATTTTCTACACGTATTAACCGATTATTTTCCACCGGAAAAAAGCCGCACGATTGTTTGTGGGGTTGAAGCGCTCCGGCAAGCCGACTCACACTGAATACGTGTTGCTAAAGTTACGGGACTTACGCCGGCTACAATGTTCTTATAGGCTTTTTGTCGCGGCCGAAGAGAAATGAGTAAGTAGTAAGTACCGTTACTGCCAGTGAGCAGGGAGGGCTTTACCAAGGTACTTCGGTCGGCTATTGACACTGACGATCCTCGGACTAGCGATCCCTCTCGCGAGACTAAATTTTCAGTGGTAAATGGAGGTTGAACAGCGTTGCAAGAGGTGTTGCTCTGAATCCAGCTCTACTCTATAAAGTTTGCTGATAAAAGCTCTGCAAAATTTACGACAGTCATTCGAACGACGCTACGGCATCTTCTCCCCTGCTTGGTAAACTGGGACTCAACAATTCGAGTTTAGGCCGAATGTTTGCTAGTCAGTTGTATGTTTAATTAAGAAGCGCTAGCGCTGATGAACGATACGCTGTTCGGAATTGTTCCACGCTTCGTCGAGATCCGAAAAAAAGTATGTACACGCGCCTTCCGAGCGAGCGCATGGAGTCCACGGTGCTCGCGGGTATTCCTTTTACTCCAAATCATCCATGTAGACTCAAAGTTAATCATTGTATCAACAGAAGTTTGAGAACCCACGGACCCACGAGCATAGCGAATAGTTCGTGATGAGCTACCGGTGCTATTCTTTCGCCTTGAGCTGCGTACGCATTCGAGGTTTCCTCTGCCGTTTGCGTGATAACTTACGTTCCCCTCTGAAGATCTTACTCACGCTTCTGTGCTAGCCATGTGGCCTAAGGCAATGAATTCCTACGGCACATGATGATCTCTCATCGATCCGGTGCCTTCAGCGATGATGATGTCGGTGAGAACGTGGGGTACGTCAGGCTATCAACAAACCCGAAATGCCGGAGCATTGTACACGACCACCGGTACCGCTCTCTTCTCTACTCTGACCGACATCAAGTACGGAATCCTCCAATATGGCTACTGGCAGAAGGACCTTCATCATCGGTGGTGGCTGCACTGCGTTCATCAAGCCTCGGGCGACGAGGACCACTGAAGACGTAAGATAAAAGTCCATCATGTTTTCGCAGTTAGTTTTCAGACGAGTGTCTTCTATAGATGGGTCTTGAGGCAGCTACGAAGGCTCTCCTTGATGCTGGTCCGTATGCTGCTGCAGGGTGCTATCACCGCCATTACTCATCACCTTCGATGAAGGGATAACATACGATTCCGTGGAGATCGCATGTGTGGGTTATTGTTATGGAGATTCTACATCAGGACAGGTGCTACTTGTTTACCCCAATCGTCGTCCCCTCAGCCCATTCTGATATACCGGCTTCTCACAGAGGGCCCTGTATAATCTTGGATTGACGGGTATACCTATCATCAATGTGAACAACAACTGTTCTACCGGGTCGAGTGCGCTATACCAAGTGAACAATGCCGTCAAGTTCTCGCAAGCGGAATGCGCGCTGGCTTTAGGCTTCGAGCGAATGAAGCCCGGTAGTTTGGGGACTAACTTCCCTGATAGGCCTAGTCCGACTGTTTTGTTTAATGATCGCTCCTTGGAGCTAGAAGAAAAATACCTGGGTAAAAATCATGGTCCTGGGGCTCCAAGACTCTTTTCGAACGGCGCAAAAGAGTATTTCGACAAGTATGGTGGCGGGATTGAACATTTGGCGCAGATTGGTGCGTTTATCAAGATAAAGATCACAGTCGGGGACTGATAATCTCTGATAAATTAGCGTCGAAGAATCATAAGCATTCGCTCAACAATCCATACTCACAATTTAGAGATGGATGGAGCGAAGAACAGATCCTGAAGGCTCCGAAGATTACGAACGAGCTCACAAAGTTCATGTGCAGTCCTACATCGGTTAGTAAGGACTTGAGCCGTATAGGATCTACGTCCTGATTTCCTGGTGAACAGGACGGCGCCGCTTGCTGCATTGTCGCGTCAGAAGACTTTGTTCACTCGCATGGATTGGAGAACCAAGCTATCGAGATCGTTGCTTCTTCGCTGATGACAGACATCCCTGACGCCTTTGAAAGCACGAGCGCGATGGAAGTTATTGGCTATGGAATGACCAAGAGATGCGCGGATAAGGTTTTCAAGGATGCGGGATTTAAAGAAGGCCAAGGTAGGGATCAAGTGGGGGTCGTAGAGCTGCATGACTGTTTTGCTGCCAATGAGGTCAGGATCTCAATTGATTTTGTTCACATTAGAGCTAATGCTTTCGTATCGGTCAAGCTGATCACCTATCCTGCTCTCGGATTGTGTCCTAAAGCAGAAGCACATAAGATGGTCGAGCGTCACGACAACACTGTGAGTATGAGGGCGTTCCAATTAAGGGCTGATGTTAGACCGATTGTCAGTATGGCGGAAAATACGTTATCAATCCTAGCGGAGGACTTGAAGCGAAGGGACACCCGCTAGGCGCTACCGGTCTTGGAATGCATTTTTACATTACAAGTAAGCTCGTTCGCTCGCAGATATCGGGGATGAAATTGACATGACATTCAGTGCAACTGCGTAACTGTACGTGCAAAAAGATGTGATACTGATGATGTGCGAACTGATGGATGGACAGGGGCAGGACCCATGCAGGCGCCGGGTCTATTCGACACAGCTGACAAGCGCGGGAAGTACGGGCTGGTACACAACCTGGGGCTTGGGGGAGCGGTGGTAATATCGCTTTTACGACGTCCGGAATTCTACAGAGAGGGAGGACCTGATGGTAGGACGAGGTACGTCTCCGGTGGGTATGGGCTGGGGTACTGATGATTCACGTTGCGTTAGGTTGGGTTACAACCATGCGCATATATGCAAGCCAGTAATGATGCAGGATGTGGAAAAGGTGAAGTCTAAAACTTCGTCTCGATACATCTTGGAGCATGCCAAACTTTGAAGGGCTAATTGTTGTGTTATCACCATTAGCTATGTACTTTCAATTAACATTAGTATCTTACCTGCCAGAGCATGATGAAGGTTGTCGTGTTTTCCAATGTGAATGTCTGATGAAGATAAAGATGGATTTTTTGAGGGGAGAAAGAATGCACGCACTGTCAAGTATACCTGTCCTCATCGTTGTATTCCAGCGCCTCCAACCCATTCGTATCTTCTCGATACAGCTCCACTTTAACAACAAGATGCCATGGGACCATGATCTGGCCAACGAACCTTCCGTCTGGATTTTCGTCGGGGCCGATACGAAACTCTTCAGTGTTTACGAGGAGAATATTGAGCGGCTTGTCCGTGCCAGCAAAAGAACCAATGAAGACACGGCCATCGGTGACTGTGATGCGTAGAATGCGACGAAAGAAGGATTCGAGAGCGGCGATATTGGCAGACATGGTGGTGGTCGCGAAGCAAGCTGCAAAGGGCATTCACCGATCAGTCTTGTCCATATGCGTCGATGAACCCTTTTGAAAGCACCGTCTCTCTAAATATGCAAGGCCGGTTCTCTACTTCGGATACACACAAGTATTCTGTTATTCTGCCCACGTACAACGAGCGCAAGAATCTGCCGATTATTGTTTGGCTTTTGGCTAACGTGTTTGAGGAAAAGTACGTGTCAGTTTGCTGCGCTTGGTGGACTGAGTGGGACTTATGGGCGTATAGTAAACTTGCTTGGGAGATTATTGTTGTTGACGATGCTAGTCCTGATGGAACCCAAGAGGTGGCAAAGGAGCTAGCTGCTGTCTACGGCGAGGATAAAATTGTGTGTCTAAGGAATATCTCTCTGTCACGTCTAGTGGTACTCATGGAATACAGGTCCTCAAACCACGTTCTGGTAAACTGGGATTGGGGTAACGCTTTCAAGGTCGACTGCATCTCTCAGGACTTATGGAAGTATAGGACAGCCTACATTCATGGACTCAACTTTTGCAGCGGAGACTTTGTAATTATTATGGATGCTGATTTCTCCCATCACGTACGTTGCTGGTCGTTGCTCTTGAGCGGGTCCTTATTATGCATTTGTAGCCCAAATTTATACCCCAATTTATTCGGTATGGACATATTCTCCAGTTTCAACTATAACCAACCTTGCACAGCTTGCAGAAGGCACATAATCTCGATATCGTGACGGGGACACGATATCGCTCGACGTCCAAACCGTACTTGGCCGACGCAAAGCCAGGTGGTGTTCATGGCTGGGACCTTCGACGGAAGTTGGTGTCTCGGGGAGCGAATTTCTTGGCGGACACGGTGCTCAGTCCAGGTGTCAGCGACCTTACTGGAAGCTTCAGGTATGCCCCCTGTCGATACCCTAGACCGCGTGTTTGACTTTGGTCGCCACTACTAGATTGTACCGAGTTGGAGTCCTCCGTCATGTCATTGCAGAAACTCAGTCGAAAGGATATGTTTTCCAGATGGAAATGATGGTACGGGCAAAGGCTCTGGGGTATTCTGTAGGAGAGGTGCCCATAACGTTCGTGGATCGGATATTCGGTGAGAGCAAGCTGGGTGCAGATGAAATTGTCGGGTATGCGAAGGGAGTCTGGGCTCTGTTTACTAGTGTCTGACTTGACAAATATTGACATCATTATCTTATGATATAAGGTTCCCTAAGCCCTTTGACCTTGTTCACCAATTACCACCATGAGCGTCCTTTTGCAGGATATACTGCGTGCATCTACTCTATCCGATTCCCTCAACAACGAGAGAAAGCAGGACAATACTGTACAGCGAGACAACAACGAGGATTCTGACGATGAACTGGTTAATGTGGTGCGTCAGGCTGTTGTCATCAGAGATCGCTCATTGGCTGACTGCCTTGGAGGTTTCCCTACCCGGAACACCGTCTCGGACGCGGCCATCGTCACCCTACTCGTCTTGGCGCTTCGACTCGCCGGCCACCAGGCCCACTACTTATCGGATCACGCAAGGATCCTCTGAAAGTCTTTCCTACGGAGATTTCACAAAAGATATTCGCTCGACTATCCCTACCAGAATTGGCGAAGTGCGCACTGGTATCAAAGAAATGGAATCGGAGTCAGACAATTAATTACGGTCCGTCGGCAGTTCCGCTCGCCTGGTCTTGCTGAATGTTTTGTCTCAGTTTGGTTCCAGCATTATAGAAAGGAGAACTTTCACGATGAGAGTTTGCCACCGGGAAAGTGGACGAAGCGAGAGTCCAAGCAGAACTGGGTGAGTGAGCGACCTTTGCAGATAGAGCATTGACTGACGTTCTGTAGCGCATAATGCACTCACAATCGTTGAGCAACCGTTCCAAGTCATCGAATGGATACAGCCGGTCGGGTCACTCTACACCGTCCATGTCGGGACATCAGACGCCACGAGAATTGAAGGAAGAGAAGTGGCGGTTAGAGGCAGAAGCATCTGCACGCCCAGGAAAGGTGGAAATGAGGGGAATGTACAAGGAACTTGGAGGTCGTAAGTCGAGAGGAAAGACCAAACTAGGCAGTTCGGGTATACGAGACAAGGGTGGTTGGAACGAGGGTGATGACTGGTAATAAATGAAGACTTGTCTTCAGCTTGACTATTCCAATGTGATATGTCCATTTGCGATTGATACAGAAACCCAAAAAAAGACCATACTAAAGTGAATGAATATTTAATGATGGGAACAGGATAGTGGTCATCATTAAGACGACTGATATGGTATGTGACAAAGTAATCATGAACAGCAGCCCTGCGTCGTACTAGTAGCGGAGGGGTTGTTGACTCTGACTGAACCGGTTGAGGGACCACCAGCGGCGTCGCCGCCTTGATCCTGTGTGTCGATCAAACGGGTTTTTATGTCCCTAGGGAAATGTGAGACGGTAGAAAGGCGCTGTAAGGCGAACAGGCTGACCGTGCTAATGTGAAAAATGCCTCTTCGACGCCTTCGTTGACTTTGGCAGAGGTCTCCATGAACTTGATGCCCAGTTCGTCGGCCAGTTCTCGCCCTTGCTCTTCAGTGACGGCTTTCTTGTCGACCCAGTCAGACTTGTTGCCGATGAGAATCTTATTAACGCCTTCGGAGGCGTGCTGCTCGATATTAGCGTGCCAAGTACGGATGTCTGTGGATATTAGATGCATAATGGAATTGGAGAGCGGAAAAAAGGGAGACGCACTGTTGAAAGACCGCTCGTCCGTGACATCGTACACGAGTAGAATACCCATAGCGCCGCGGTAATATGCAGTGGTTATGGTTCTAAATCGTTCCTGTCCTGCAGTATCCCACTGTGGAAAAGAGAAATAAGAAATGGCGTGACGGAGAAGGAAATCGACGGACAATTTGGAGCTTGATGCGTTTGCCGTCGAGCTCGATAGTTCGGATCTTGAAGTCGATTCCAATGGTGGTAATGAAGGAAGGAGTCCATTGGTCGTCGCAGAAACGGAGTAGGAGACAGGATTTGCCGACGCCTGAAAAGCTGTTAGATATGGCGACCTTTGTTATTTCGTTCGGCGAAATTACCAGAGTCGCCAATGAGGAGCAGCTGCAAAGGATGGTCAGAAAGAGGGAGTAAGGAAAGAAAGAACATACTTTGATGAGAAAGTCGTAGTGAGGCGGAGGCATGGCGAGCGACAGAAAAGGTTGGTTTGATACGATGGCAAGAGACTTAGTAGGTTGCCCACGTGTAATCTCCTAACAGACTCGGCGGGCTGTAGCTTTGGGGTTAGGGTTAGGACGCGCGAGTGATGTCATGCTTAGTCACTAGGGGTTTCCTTACTTGAACTTCAACCATCCTCCTCAGTCCCCCTACTGTCCGTTACAGTATGTCGTCCAGACCTCTACCCCGTCAGCCCCCGACCTCGAGTGGATTCGTGATTACTAACCAGCAACCCCAGCAACAACAACCAGTGCTACCTCCAGGGCAGCAAAGCCTCACAATGAGGATGGCGGCTATGGATATCTGGGGTGGGCCGTTACCTCGACCTCCAGGACAATACCAACAGACTGGGTACCAGCAGCCTGGCTATCAACAGAGTAGTTCTGTGTATCAGCCTCAGAGACAGCCACTCGTTAACTCACGATCTCAGTCTTTTGCGGCAGCTCATCCTCCATCGCTGCGCCCTTCGACGATATCCGTGAATGGACAGGTCTACCAGGCTCCAACCCAGCCTGCACAACAATACCAGACCAGATCTCCACCCACCCCAGTATCTCCCAGTTCATACCAGACATACGCATACACCCAGCCTCCGCCTCCGCCTACTCCCGTCAGACAGCAGAGTATGCCGTATCCACTTGCCTCTTCTCCTAGTCGGCCGGTCCCGACGTCTTCCTTCCCGCCCTCTCCGGTACGTCAGCAGTCGTTGCCTTGTCCTCCCGCCCCTTCGTCGCCGGTCCCGCCCTCGTCCCCCTCACCCACTCGTCCTATTCCAACGTCGTCCTTCCCAAATGGGCGACCTGCTTCCATTGTATTCCCACTCCAATCCCAAGTTAATGGCAGGAGAGAGTTGCCTAGTCCAGCTCCACAGCAGGGTAGCTCGCCGACACGAGCTTTGCCTCCAACGTCTGTGCCGTCACGCGACCACAGTCCTACGAAGCCTCTTCCGAGAAGCAGTTCACCGACGCGCCCGCTTCCATCTGTAGTATCACGTCAATCGTCGCCGACGAAATCCCAGACGTTCCCGTTACCAACATCGCCACAGAAGGACACGAAGCCACAGTCTACCTCACCGTTTCTTCCGTCGTCGTCTCCGACGCGTCATCATGATACGTCTTCGACCCGACCTCTACCTTCTACGTCTTCGTCAGGAATGACGCGTCCGCAGCCACCACCACGGACCACCTCGTTTCCCCCTCCTCAATCTCAACCGACATCTCCTTTGCCGCCCACTGAAACCCAACCTCCTCGTATCCGACATCCTTCTCCAACGCGACCCAAACCAAAACTGGCTCTTGACATTGATTTGGATGAACCGCCACCGGTTTCTGTTGTCGGTCGACGAGGCGGGCCACGAACCATGCGTACTAGCCGTAGTGGAAGTGATAGTGGCGCCGGCGATTTTTCAGTCGAGGCGTCTGCTTCCAAAGTAGAGGCCCCAAGGATTGTCCTTCCAGATTCACCGACTGCTCCCCAAATTGTGTTACCAGATGATTCACCTGCCGTACCGAAGATTGTTCTCCCCGGCGAAGATGAACCTCGCGGTCGGAGTCCTTCAATCAATCGAAGGCCATCGCCACCTTCAATAAATGGGGATTCTTCTCCGCCCACCATTACAATTGGAGGAGCACCCCCACCTCCGCAGATCATCATCCCTGGCGATGACGACGACAAGACTCCTTCAATTAGTGTAAATGCCCCGTCTCCTGCTCGACAGACGACGAACGTTTCCACTACGACTTCGAAGCTTCCTAGGGTTCCCCGGAGTAAGCTTTCGTGCGCCGGCTGTAGGCTGCCAATCATTGGACGGCTGGTTACCGCATCCAATAGTGATAAAGGGGGAGGATTACGCTGGCATCCTGAATGCTTCAAGTGCACCATTTGCAGCGAACTTTTGGAACATGTCAGCTCATATGAACGAGATGGGAAGATGTATTGCCATCTAGATTTCTACGAGGTCAGTAAGCAGTGTCTTTCTCAAGTTCGTCTTTCTAACGTTCTCTTCAGACGTTTGCTCCGAAATGTTCCCACTGTCATACACCAATCATCGAAGAACATTTCATATCGCTGGATGATTCCGCACTGGGAGGCAAGCGCACGTATCACGCACAGCACTTCTTCTGTGCAGAGTGCGGTGATCCATTTCTATCTGCTAGCGGAGGCGAGTAGGCTCAGTCAACTAACATTTTGCGTTGCTGACCCTTTTCCAGGTCTTGGTGGTGAACGTTCCTTTTCAGCGGATACCCAGACTTCAGAGTTCATGGTCTACAGGGGCTATGCATACTGCGAAGCTTGCCATGTTCGACTGCGTATGCCCAAATGCTCTCGATGCAAGAAGAGTATCAGGGAGTGGGACGAGGGGGCTGTTGAGGCTATGGGCCGTAAGTGGTGCTGGGGCTGTTTTAGATGTGAAGGCTGCGAGCAGCCGTTTGATGAGGGTACATTTTTTGAGAGGGATAAGAAGGCTTGGTGTGAGACTTGCTTTAGTGTTATTTTGAGAAATGAGGTGTAGTGCTAGATGTGTTTACCAAGTGAATTGGACTACTTAGTGAGAATCTGTGAAGTGTTGGAGAATGTATGGATAGATAAAATTTTGTAGAAAGTAAATCTTGGAGTTGACAAGGTAGGTACTTGGATGTGGTGAATGAAAAGCAGGTTTGAGAAGAAATGGATGCTGTAATAGAATGATGTATCATTAATCTCAGCAGCTGATAGAAGGCTACTGTATTATAGTGCTTCCGGAAAATAATGGGAATGACAGAAAATGCCATCATCAGTTACATCAACCAATTACTCTAATATATTTACTCTGTTGGGTCATAACTGTGAAGGCATCAACAGTAGGTTGGTACTAGCAGGATGATATGCCTCACTGCCCCAATATTTTTCTCATCAGCAAAACCCAACATTGGTCTTGGTGAGCTTGATCTTTTTTTTAGTTGTCTTTCTGCCCCTTTCTCTTGGATGATTGAGTCTTGGTCTTGGCAAACCCGATCTTTGGTGTCTTTATGATCTTGTCACTAGAGCATTCTTCTTCTTTCCTTTGAACTTTGACATTTAGGTACAGTTAGTATTTTTACTGATTGAAACTAGGATAGTACAGCCATAGTTCACTTTGTTCACAAGCTAAGCATTCAAAAAAATATGCACTTAACAACAGTACATTGCATAGTCAGTAATATTACAGAAGCTAGTACACTAGTTGAGGGGGCCCGCATGCACTACTGGAAAAAGCAGGCAAGATGATGCTTCAATTTGTGGCAGGGGGAATAAGTAGGCAGTGGAACAGTGGGAGAGGAATGGAAAATCCACTAAGTTTTTTCAAACTCTGCCAAGGTTAGTCTGACCAGTGCCTGTGCACATGGGGAGCCGCAATGCCTATTGGGCTCATGGCAGCTGACTAGGCATACAGCCACCAAGAAATTGAAACCAGTATCGATCCACCACTCACTGTGACTCATGCCATTTCCTTCATCTTTGACCACATCTACCATGGACATTCTGCACTTCAGGACCCCAAATACATAATATCTAGCCTATTTGTATGTATTCATTGCTATCTTGCCTGTCAATCCACTAGCTTTTCCCATCTTCTTCATCTTCTGACATGTAAATAAAATCACCCATTACTATTAGCAGCAATAGAGTAAGTGGAAGGATAATCTATCTATAAAGTGGTATGACTATGAGGCTTTTATATCTGTACAATTATTCTAGTATATTCTATAAGTGTCCTAAAATTATAGCTAAGTGAATCAGGTAGAAACTTCAAGTATCGACACAACTTTGCATGTGCAGGTAAGGTCTGTTGACCAGTAGAAGGTTAGCATGTTGGCTTGTTCTGCTAACACACTCTCTCAAGCTGGAATCAGTCCAAGAGCTTCAATGAGGGGCTTGAATTTGAATGATGCTAGGGCCTTCATTAGGATGTTGGCAGTCATCTCGGAAGTCGGGCAATAGATGACTTCAAATGTTCCTTTTTGGATTTTCTCATAGATGAAATGATATCGAATATCAATATGTTTTGTACAAGCATGGAACTGTCCGAGTTCGGCATGTGTGAGTGATATGGTAGACTGATTATTGCTATAGATGATGAATGGAATAGAGATTGGTCTGAATAATTCAGCCAGGAAGTAATGATACCACATGGCTTCTTTTGCAGTGTAAGTCAGAGCAATATACTCTGCTTCAGTGGTGGATAGCACCATGATTTTCTGCTGCTTCAATGACCATGAGACCGTGGCACAATTGGATGTATCAGATTCAACATTGGGCTTGATGGAGGGGTGTTTGATGGTGTGGTGAGTGGGGAACCTGGTAGGGAAAGAGGTGTTGGTTTGAGTGATGCAGGTGCATGCTGGATGTTTTCCATCTTCTTTTCATCACTAACTGCTGCATTCTCCCCCTCATTTAGCACTCTATGTATTCCCCCTTTGCTTCTGCACATTTCTGGGAATTTGACGCTGCATTCAACGCATATAGAATGATTATTTGGGTAATAAATTTGATGGCCATTACTATCTTGGTCAAAACCAAGCCACCAACCCTTGCAAGCACGTCCTTCAAGCTTCAAACCATCCTCAACATGTACCCAGACCTTGCAGCCCCACTCATGGATATTCTGCAAGTCAGGCTTCAATCTGTGAAACACCTTGTATGGTGTTCGGCCACCAATGGCCTTTGATGATGTCCGATTCTTCAATCAAATTGCATGCTTCAGTGCCTTGTCCCACAAGTTATTCGGCAGTCCCACGGCATGGAGCATGGCTCAAACCTTTTCAAGGAGTGTGCAATTGAGTCTCTCAGTGACTCCATTGTGTTTGGGTGTGTCATGGACTGTGAAGCAATGCTGGATTCCTTTCTCAGCTAGGTAGTCATCGAAGTCATGACTCTTGTACTCTCCTCCACCATCTGAATGCAATATTTTTATCTTGATACCATGTACCTTGTCCCATCTTGCCTCAAGATCCTTAAATGACTGCAACATCTCATCTTTTGAATGGAGTAGCATGATGCATCATCTGTGAATGTGACATAATATTTCTTGTGCTGGGGTGTCTCAATGGTTGCTGGTCCCCACACATCACTGTGAACTTGATCACCTACTCTCCCTGATACGTCATTTTCTCTAGACTTGGATACTGCTTTCCATGTCATTCTATCATGTAGACATGATGGGCATTGATCCTTCGAGGTAGGGCTTTCTTCATCAAGTTCTAGACCATCAACTAATTGATCCTTGACAAGCTTCTTTGCTGCATTGACTGGAAGATGACCTATCAGACAATGCAATTCATCTGATGTCACAATATGTGGTCCATCATCAATGTGATAGGCTTCTGGATGGGGAACCAGTACACGGAGTCTGTATAGCCCATTGACATGAGGTATTGATCCGATTTGGTGATGCTTCTTGTTGAAGATGCAGCACTCCTCGTCCTTGAAATCAAGGGAATAGCCTGCCTGGGTGATGTGACCAACAGAAAGGAGTGTAACTCTGAGATTAGGTGCATGGAGTACATTCTTAACAAGGACTTTCGTCGTCTGATTCTTCTTCCCATTAGGAATTGAGATATGCATGTCACCCTTCCCAAGCACTTCAAACTTCTTCTTGTCCACTGCCATTATCCCTCGAGGCTTGATAGCCATATAGTTCATCAACTGATGATGTGATGGTGTCATATGCTGTGTAGCGCCAGAGTCAAAGATATCAACTTCATACTCGTGCTCTGTGTCAGCAACGGCTGCTGCAAGGTTCCCAGAGGTAAGTGAGGTTATTTCTCCAATGAGCTCTGGTGTACTAATGTCTAATTTATCAGCTTCATCATCACTGTCCTCATCTTCACTATCGCTGACATCCTGGAGCAGTGGTAGATCCGAGAAGTCTTCTTCATCAACATCTTCTTCCTCTGCAAACCATGCAGCATCAAACTCCTTGTCTGCCTTTGCCATGTTCACTTGTCCATGGCCCTTTCTTGGGCTTTGGCCTTCTTTTCCTCCTCCCTTCGCCCAACAATCTCTTGCCATATGTCCCTTCTGGTGGCAGTTATAGCACTCCACTGATTTTCTCGACTTCTTTCCACTGTTCCCACTGTAGAATGTGGCTTCCTTCTCACCTTTCCCTACTGACCTGACCTTCTGTCAGTCTGCTTCATCATTGATGCCCTGTAGCACCATGTCAGGATTGAGAGCCTTGCCAAAGAGTGTCGATGCACCTGTAAGTGTAGAGAGATATGTTTCAAATAAGGTGGGGAGTGATCCAAGGACTATTGCGATGAAGTTATCGTCACCTGGGTCTGCTCCCATCACAATGAGGTCCTCACGTATGGACTGTAGCTTTGTGAGGTGAGTCTTCACATCACCTCCTTCTGCGCATCGCTCATCCTGGAGCTTCCGGTGCAGATCAACTGTGACCATCTTCGATTTCTTCTCATACTCTGACTTTACCTTGTCCCACATCATTTTTGCCATTGCCTTGCCCTTCACCTTCAAGAATAATGAATCTAAAATGACTGAGGCAATTCCCTGCTTGATTACAGCCTGCTCAGACTTCCAAATCTGGCACCTCTTCACGTACTCGTTCATTGCCTTTGTCTCATCTGCTGTGGGATTCTTGGGATCTACCACAGCTGGCATAGTCAGTTTTGTTGCAGTCATGACATTCTCAAAATGGTCGCTCAGACCCACAGCATCGACAGCAAAAAGGAAGCAGTCACGAAAGAAGATCCAGTTCGTGCCATCAGCCTTGCATGCAGGGAGCTTGGCGAAGTACTCACCAAGTTTCGCAGTGGATGAGAAAGTGTTGGTGGACATGATTGATTGATAGCGAGTCTATGCAGGGTGTGTATGTTATCATTGGAATTCAGTTATGGCCAGGGCCCATAACCTATTAGCAGCAATAGAGTAAGTGGAAGGATAATCTATCTATAAAGCGGTACAACTATGAGGCTTTTATACCTGTACAATTATTCTAGTATATTCTATAAGTGTCCTAAAATTATAGCTAAGTGAATCAGGTAGAAACTTTGAGTATTGACGTGACTTTGCATGCACAGGTAAGGTCTGTTGACCGGTAGAAGGTTAGCACATCGGCTTGTTCTGCTAACAATCACCATGTTAGATGAGCCCTCAAGAGCTCAAAGAACCCCATCAGATGTGTCCAATCTTGGATTACTTAGACCCTGTGCATGCATACAGGCCACCACTGCCAAAAGAGCTTCAACTTGCTCTTTTTGTCCTTCTGGTCCTGATTTGTTCAGTCATGCATTTATTGGAATGGCTGAATCAGAAATATGGTATATGTCAAGCTGCTCCTTAGTAGCCTTGACACTGAGTTGTCTGATTTGGTCTTTCTCCAGCACAAGAACAACACTCTGAAGCTTTTCTAATGCTTCATTCTTCTTCTTTTTCTGCTCCATGACTTTTGCCTGCTTCGCTTTTGCTGCTGCTTCATCTGCTTGCACCTGTTCAGCCTTTCACTTTAATTCTGGTTTGCTTTCATCCAACTTCTGGGCCTGCTGGCGAAGATACACAAGATCATCATTGGTAAGATGCTTGTCCATCCATTCTTGAATATTATTCTGATTGTATATGAAGTGCATGTTGAATTGATGCAAGGTTAGGCAGGGTTTTCGACACATAGTGATTCTGAGGGTTCCAAGAGCACCTTCATTGATGTCATTTGTTGCTGGCATTCATGCAGCTTCTCATTCCTCTGCAGTAAGTCTATTGATCAAACCACCAGCTTCAAACTCTGATGTGAATTGTGTCCAGGTTTCCAGGCACCCTTCCATGAACACAACAAATGCATCATGGAAATATGAGATCTTGGGTATCCACTCCTGTACAGCTTTGGCAACAGTTTCATTATGCCATGTATGTCTGTCAAATGTTCCTGTCACTCCTGATGCATTTGCTCCAATGACAAGGTCTGGGTTTGCGATGATTTTGTGGTAGTGGTCAGTTATATTCTGATGAAGCAGGCCAAGATCTAATAAATTGACATGCTTTACTCTGTAACGAGCATGCTGACAGAAACTCAACTTCCACTCAATCCAACAAACCACATTTCAGAACCCTACAGATTCCAATTCCTAGTTTCTATTTCATATTCTATTTTATATTTCATCTCTCTATTGTAATTTATCAATAGTCCAACATTGGTAGTGAATATGTCATCAGACTCCATTGGCTGCTAACTGGTAGAATACAACCTCCAACAACCCTAGAATGTAGACCAATTTGAGTAGGAACTAGATCAGACTCCTAACTAGTATATAAGCCTTAGAATTACACTGTAGATACTCAGTTTGAATATCAACTTGGTTCAGCCCAATCTCTCTCTCTGACTCTCAGTCAACTCTTGTCCTCCAGTCTGCGGAACTCTGATCTGGTGGACTTATCTCCCAACCCTTCCCTATCATTCCATGGACTTCCATCCATACTCATCTTAGGGCTTTGGCTCAGGGGTGATGTTGCTAATAGCTTTGCCTATGCCTAATGCATCCCACAGCATTCCGCTATGTGCACTTACTGCCACAATCCTATTGGCACAATCCTAACAGTACATTTGAACTCAAACCCTTGAGTCAAAATTTTCATCTAAATCATGTCTTCTACCTTCACCCTTCCTCCAGAAACCAACCCCAACTCCACAGCCAACAACCAAATCTATACCATGGAGGATATCTCTGCCTCTGCCTCAAAGGAGGGTCTGCTCTCCTTTGGAGCAGATTCCACTCCTTCCCAATGTGCCTGTAGGGAGACCTACTTGCACAGTGGTTTCACTGCTTGGCAATCTGACACTAACAGGTCACCTAACCCCTTCCTAGCCCAGCAATCAGAATCCAACAGCTGGGGCGAGTATTGGAATGACTCTCCATGGAACTCACCTACATCTCTGTTTGATGACATCCAAGGTCGCGATGATGACGACGACCAAGGTTCAGAAGACAGAGACTTCCCCTCTCATATGCCAATGAATGGCTGTGGATGCCCATTGGAAAATCCTGGTGGTGGCCCACCCAATCCTGGTGGCCCTGGCAGTCTCAGTGGTCCCGGTGGTCCTGGAGGAGAACCTAACAACAATCCTGATAACAATCCTAATCCTCCCAATAGTGATGTCCAGATCCTCATTCAACTGATGAATGTTCTCCACAGCATCTCTGATATGGTCAATGGCAATTGACAACATGCTGTATGCACCAAGGTCAAGAAACCAGATACCTTTGATGGTTCAGACTCTCGAAAACTCAAAGTCTTCATTGTCTCCCTCCAGTTAAACTTCAATGACCGTCCCAATGCATTCTGATCGGACATGGCCAAAGTCAACTATGCCATCTCCTTCCTTTCCAGTGTCGCACTCGACTAGTTTGAACCAGATATCCTCCACCCGAATCACCACAATCCTCCTGCCTGGGCATATTCCTATGCTGCCTTTCTTTCAGAACTCCAAACCAACTTTGGCCCCTTTGATGCCATTGAAGATGCCAAAGATGAACTCGAAAACCTTTGGATGCACGATGGAGACTGCATCATGAAGTATATCATCAAATTCAATCAGTATGCTGCCATCATTGGCTATGGCGACAACTCCCTTCACCATGCTTTCTATCATGGTCTTTGTTCCCACATCAAGGATGATATGGCTCACTATGGAAAGCCTGATAACCTCTGCGATATGCGCAATCTTGCTCAGGAGCTTGACGCTTGCTACTGAACTTGGAAAGCCGAGATATCCCAAGAAAATTGCAGTAACCCTTCCTCCTCCACCCATAGCAATAAGTCAAAGGGTTCTAATTTTTTGGCTTTCAACTCCAACTCTGCAGGCCAAAAATCATCCAATTTGGGCTCTATGGGATCACCATCATCTTCTTCCAACAACTCTTCCTTGCCTTCCAACCCCAAGCCTTATGCTGACAAGCTAGGCAAGGATGGCCATCTTACTCAAGAAGAAAAGGACCGTCACCTGAAGAATAACCTCTGCATGTTCTGTGGAGGTAAGCATAAGACTGAAGATTGCAACAAGCACAAAGCCATGGCCTCTGCCCATGTCCATGCTGCTGCTGTTTCTTCCCCTCCTAAGTCATCTGCCTCTATTGAACCGGTTCCCTTGGAATTGGAAAACTAGAGAGCAACCCTGTATCCTCTGCACTAGGATAGGGTTGCATTGACTGTCATTGTGTATCAGAGATTGTAACCCTCAATGCTGCCACTCTTTCCAACCATTCTCTAACTGTCCCTCTCTCCTCTGAAGTCAGCTCCGGATCGGAGTCTGATGGTTTTCCCATTTCTACTATCCTTCGTTTCCTTGCTCTCATGGATTCTGGCTCTAGCCACTGCTTTGTCAATTCAAAGTATGTTGAGGATCACAATCTCCTCACCAAATCTATTCTTTTTGTCCAACTTTAGCTTCTTGATGGCTCTATCAGATCTCACATTTCTCAATCCATTTCTCTTTCAATCCATTTCTCTTCCAGAGACATCCTTCCTATTGACTTCTATGTCACTCATCTAGACTCATCTTGTAACGTCATTCTGGGATACAACTGGCTCTCCCACTACAATCCATTGATTGACTGGGTAAAGCACAGTATCACTTTCCATTCACCATTATTGGTTGTTTCTTCTTCAAGCACTTCCATGATGATGAGCCTCAAGGCTCTGTACACTCAGAATTCACAGATTTTAGCATTATAATAAATGCCTTGTCCACTTAGTGGACTTTCCCTAAGTCAACAATTGCAATCATGGCAATACCCACTTTTACCACCAACTATCCATCCCAACTCGTATTCCACATCAATATGCACCACTTCATTATTGCCACCAGGCACCTGATTGCAGATCTCATGGAATTAGGACTATCATTGATCACTCAGCACAGCCATCACTGACATCAGCATCAAGCATCACTTAATAGAATGCCACAGTCAAAATACCTACTCCATGGCAAAAGACTTAATACCATGACCTTTCCACCCTTTACTAATGCTGTTACAATGCCAAGACAATGCTGCACACATCTACTTCAGTGTACTACCTTCAGTGTACTTTGCTGCAGCAACACAGCAGCCCAAGAGTCCATATGTTGACAGAATTCTTTCTGATCACTAAGTCTATATGCAGTAAAACCATGTGGGTGCTGTTACTTTAGAACTCTGGGAGCATGCATTTTGTATCATTTCTTACCAATTGATGTACTAAGGACTTACTAAGGACTCATTTCAAGTATTCTAATTTTATTCCAGACTTGTAGTATAAAAGCTAGTGTAATAGTAGTAGCTAGAGACAACAAGTTACCAGACATAAGTTATCGCAACCGTTATCGACCACCATCACCACTTGTACTCACTAGAAGACAGACAATAAAATCTAGTCACTCCGACTGTCAGTTTCAGTATAGGATAGTCTCTATGTAGACTCAGAATCAGTATAAGTTTTGTTTTGCCATTGTTAATCTCAGTATAGTTTCAGTATCAGCCTCGCCCAGTCTCAGTCATCGTTTTGCTGCTGCTAGTCTCTCATCATATTTCTATCAGCCAGTCTCTCTTTGCTTTACCACCAGTTTCTCGACTACAGTCTTCATCTATTGCTGTCACAGTATTTGTTATCTTGCCAAATGGTATTTCTCTTTGATGGCATTTCCATTAATTCTGCCAATTCCACTCATGGCTTTACTAGCTAATTACCATCACTTTGTTCACAGCTTGCTGGTATTCCCAGTTATACCAGATTCTATTCCTTCTCGTATATCGAGACCCCTCCTGGCTTACAGCCAACATTTTCTAGTACTTGATCGTTAAGGGTACTACTTCGCTGACTGAAAAGTCACAGTGTATACTTGTGTTCTTGAGGAATTCATCGCACAGAGGTGCACTGAAACACTTGCACAACAACAAAGCCTTTATTGCCGCTACACACTATTTGCTGTGAACTCCTCTAGAGTTTTGGTTTTTGCTGTTGCCACGGAAGTTTAGGCTCATCAGTGGCTGCTGACACACATGTGCCAGTCCACTTGGACTCTTCCAGTCCAATCCAATCATCCCAATCCTCTTCTCCCATCCCAAAATCAAGATCCCAATGGACTCTACCACCTTACTAGCCTATCTACTCCTACTCTATCATCCCTTTCTTTGGTGCTTCGGCCACCCCCAAGATATCTATTATTTTGGCTGCTGCTTTTGTCCAAGCCTGTGCAGAAGAAGGAGCTCAGCAGTTCACATTGCAGCCTTCTATGCCTAGTGTTAGTGGCAAGGCTACCTCCACAGCGCCTGCTGATCTATCTGATGTCTCACCAGAGTACCATGAGTTTGCTGATGTATTCAGTGATTCTCTTTCTGAAAAACTCCCTGAACATCACCCTTATGACCTCAAGATCAATATTGAGGAAGGCTCCATTTCTCTGCTCGGACTTATCTATTTTCTTTCTGAATCCAAACTAAAAGCCTTATGCAAGTTTATTGACAATAATGTCTGTAATGGTTTCATCACTCCTTCCTGTTTTCCACATGGAGTTCTGGTACTGTTTGTCAAGAAGAAAACCAGTGAACTTAGACTCTGTGTAGATTATTGTGGCCTTAATAAAATCTCTAAAAAAGACCATTACCCTCTGCCCCTCATTTCCTACCTCCTCAATTCCATGTGTTCTGCTCATCTCTACACCAAGCTAGACCTTCAACATGCCTATTACCTTGTCCACATAGCTGAGGGTGATGAATGGAAATTGCATTTCAGACCTGCTATGGCTCCTTTGAATGGTGTGTCATGCCATTCAGACTCACCAATGCTCCTGCAGCTTTCCAACACTTCATCAACAACATCTTCTCTGACATGCTCAATGTATCCATTGTCATATACCTGGATGACATCCTTATCTACTCTGATAATCCCAAGGAACACTGAAGACATGTATGCAAAGTCCTACACAGACTCAGGGCTAATAGCCTCTACTGCAAAGGCTCAAAATGCAAATTCCATCGGGACTCCGTCGAATATCTTGGTTACATCCTCTCACCTGAAGGCTTATGCATGTCTGAAGACAAGGTCAAGGCTATCACTGACTGGCCAGTTCCATGGAAAGTTAAGGATATTCAATCCTTCCTTGGTTTTGCCAACTTCTACCACTGTTTTATTCATGAATACAGTGAGATTGTCCTGCCCTTAACATGACTCACTCGCAAGAGTACTCCATGGAAATTTGACAATGAATGCCTATCCGCTTTCAACAAGTTGAAGCAAGCCTTTACTCATGCACCTATCCTTACCCACTGGCTTCCTGACTGCCAACTAGTTGTGGAAACTGACACTTCTGACTATGCCATTGCTGCCATCCTATCCATCTACCTTGATGATGGTGAGATCCACCTAATATCCTTCTTGTCACAGAGCCTCCACAGCATGGAACTCAACTATGATATGCATGATAAAGAACTCCTAGCCATTTTTAAAGCTTTTAAATATTGGCACCATTATCTTGAAGGCTCCATGGAAGCCATTGATGTCATCACAGACCACAAGAACCTTGAATACTTCTCTACTACCAAGGTTCTTACTCAATGTCAAGTGCACTAGTCTGAATTCCTATCCCAGTTCAACCTTGTAATTCAGTTCCAACCAGGTAAACTTGGTGGGAAACCAGATGCCCTCACTAGACAATGGGACATCTACCTCAAAGAGGGGGATAGTCAATATGCTCAAGTCAACTCTCATAATTTCCAACCTGTTTTCACTCAAGAACAACTCTCCACTTCACTCCATGCAACATTCCTTGAAGGCCCTGTCTTACATGCTAGTGCTATCATGGACATTGACAAACTTCACACTGATATCAAGAATGCACAGCCATTGGACTCTGCTGCAACTGAAGATTTGCAACTCGCATCCTCCTCTTCCAATCCCTCCCAGTGGTCCATAGATGAATCAGGACTACTACACCTTGACAACCACATCTATGTCCTGGACTCCAACGATCTCTGCCTCCATGCTCTCCAAAACAATCATGACCACATCCTGGCAGATCATTTTGGTCAAAATCGGACTCTTGAACTTGTCTGATAGAATTACACCTGGCCACAGATGTGAGAATACGTTCACCATTATGTTAAATCTTGCACCACCTGCGGATGTAACAAAGCACCTAAACACTGCCCATTCAGCTTACTCAAACCCTTGCCAGTTCTGGAACACCTGTGGGATTTCATTTCCATGGACTTCATCAAACAATTACCGGGTTCCAACAAATTCACAGCCATCCTTGTAGTGGTTGACTGTGCAAGTAAATAAGCAATTTTCATCCCTACTCATGACACCATCAACTTCAAGGAGCTTGCCCGGTTATTCATTACCCATGTGTTTGCTAAGCATGGCGTTCCCAATCACATAACCTCTGACCGCAGCTCCAAATTTGTCTCCCAGTTCATGTGTGCCCTTGCTAAAGCTTTAGATATGGAGCTTCACTTCACTTCTGGATATCACCCGAAGGCTGATGGACAAACCAAATGTGCTAACCAAACTCTGGAGCAATACATCTGCATCTACTGCTCCTATAAACAGGACAATTGAGATACCTTACTACCCATTGCAGAGTTTGCCTACAATAATGCTCCCAATGCCTCCACCAGAATCTCTCCATTCTTTGCTAACAAAGGCTACCACTCCAACATCACCGTGCATCCAGAACGAGATATCGCTTCCACCTGGGCCTGTGACTTCATTGTTAACCTCAACGAGCTCCACCAATTTCTTCGAGATGAGATCACCTATGCTCAGTCTTGTTACAAATTCCAAGCAGACAAGCGATGGTCTCTGGCCCCTGATTTCAAAGTTGGTGATAAAGTCTACCTCAGCTCCAAACATATCAGAACTACTCACCCTACTGTGAAATTTGCTGAAAAAGCCCTAGGACCATTCAAAATCATCACTCAGCCTGGATCCCATTCATTCACTCTCAAACTCCCATTGGACCTCTGCTCCATTCACCCTGTATTCCATGCCTCCCAACTTGAACCTGTGGAGACCAATACTATCCCTAACCATACCCAACCTCCTCTACCTCCAGTTGAAGTTGATGGTGAAGAACAGTACGAGATTGCTCAAATTCTTGACTCAAAGCTTGACTGTCAGTTCCACTGTTCACTCTTATACCGGGTCCAATGGTTGGGTTATGAAGGTACTGATGAAGATTTTGCCTGCTACAGAATTCTCTGCAGATGAATATATTGAAGAATTCCACCAACATTACCCAGACAAACCAGGACTGTTATCCAAAGTCACCATCCACAAAGTCTCCCTTAAACCCTCATCCATTGTTTCTTGACCTACCCATAACTTATCAGCTCCCTATGGGTTCCACCCCTTGAATTTCAAATCAAATCTTGGAAAACTATTGCAAATTACCTTTCTAATTGAGAACAGAACCCATCGGATGCCTAGTTCTTGCTTTCCCTTATTGCTCACTCTTATTCACTCAAGCCTACAAACCAAGAGATAGTTAATTATTGCCCACGCTATCAAAATCATACCACAAGATAACATCCAAAAAATTATAATACAAGTCCAAGAAATGATGCCTAGGATTCCACATGCACCAACTCCCCAGTAAACACATCCTCATCCATCTTGTCTTTCCCTCTATCATCCTCCTTCTCTTCATCACTCATAACCAATAACTCCAGCTCATCCAACGCTAGAATTCTGATGGTGCCCGTGCAAGGACACATCTCTTCCCTCTTCTCCTCACCATCCACTTCTCCCTCGGAATCCTCTACTAAAAACTCCTCCACATCCTCAAGGTATTTCTTTCACAACACTCATTCAGCCTGACAGCCTCTGAGGGTGTAAAACTTTGCCCTTGTATCCAAAAAACAGTCCTGACACTTGATGGCCAACTGAAGGCCATCCTCCCCAAGACACCCATACCAGACCTCCATGTTTGCCAGCTCGAAGGGATCCTTGGGATTGAGAGACTTAATGCCCATAACTTGGGCATTCCAGACATGGGCGACATCCTTGTCCAGTCGTATCCGCATTGTGATCCTTAGGGCTTCTGAGTTTATGTTCTTGAGGTCCTCAAGCTCAGCCTTGGACACCTCCCATTCCTTCCTAAACTCATTATCAATGAAACCTGACGGCCATTCCAGTGTGTCACCCTCATGAAAGTCATCCACCAGGTCATCAACCCAGCTTCCGAAGATGTTGACTTTCTCTTCTACCCTCTCCAAACCTTCCTGGAAGGTGTCCATGTTGTCACAAAGTTGTTGTAAGAGGTCCATGACCTCACCGGAACCCATGGACCCTGACCCTTCACCCTGGCTAAATACACACTTGCTCTTCTTCAGCTTACACTGCTTGCAAGTGCACCTGCAGCAAATAAAACACTTGACATCGTCCGCTTTACAATGCCCACAACACCCTACAGAACAAGTCAGCACAAGCCATGGAAGTAACTTACCGTTACCCTTATACTCTTCATCATCTGCCTGCATCTCAGGCTCAGTCTTCAACTTCTTCAGTGGCCTCCCCGATGGCTCTTCAACTTCTTCATCTCCACTCACCACCACTGCCACACTAGATTTGACCTTCCTCTTCCTCGAAACACCCATGGCCTCTGAATTGGTTGCCTTACCCTTGCCCTTCTGATCCTTCCTCTGCTTCACCAATTTCCTCAAGGCCTTTTCCTTGAGACCCCTCTCCTGCTCATTATCCCTATCAGAACCACCCTCTCCATTGCCACCTTCCTCCCTCTCCTTCTCCTTCTCAACCTTCACAGCATTCCTGATCTCATCCTCCAACTTCTCCCTCTCCATGGCCTCCCTCTCTTCCTCTAACTGCCTTGCCTCTTCCTCCTGCCAGTTTCTCTCTGTGGCCTCCTGCTCCTCTCTCTCCTTCCTTGCTTTGGCCTCTGCAACCTTCCTCTCCTGTGCTAATTTTGTCTCTTGCCATTCTAACTCTAGAGCCTGCCTCTTTTCCTCCTTTTGTTTCTGTGCCTTCCAGGCCTCACGGGCCTCCACAGCATCCTCCCTAGCTTTTTCCGTGGCATCCCGCTCATCATGAAAGGCTTCCAGGTCTTCAGGCTAAATATCTTTGGGTGTCAGGGCAGGCTCGTATAGTTCATGTGTCATGGAAACATAGTACTCAATGATTGATGACATGACCAATGATAAGGACAAAAATCAGAAAATGGAGATGGTGGTGATAGAAAGCTAAGAGGTAGAAAACCATGTGACCAACCTGAAAAAATTCCACATGGTCACACTCAGCCATCGGGATCTGCATCCTTGAGGGCAAGAACACTAAGAGGGGAATACTGTAACGAGCATGCTGATGGAAACCCAACTTCCACTCAATCCAACAAACCACACCCTGTAATCCTATGGATTCCGATTCTCAGTTCCCATTTCATATTCCATTCTATATTTTATCTCTCCATATTAATTTATCAATAGCCCAATATTAGTAGCGAATATGTCATTGGACTCCATTGGCCACTGACCAGTAGAATACATCCTCCGACAACCCTAGAATGTAGAACACTCCAAGTAGGAACTAGATCGGACTCCTAACTAGTATATAAGCCTTAGAATTACACTGTACATACACAGTTTGAATATCAACTTGGTTCAGCCCAATCTCTCTCTCTGACTCTCAGTCAACTCTTGTCCTCCAGTCTGTGGAACTCTGATCCAGTGGACTTATCTCCCAACCCTTCTCTATCATTCCACAGACTTCCATTGTTATGACTGCAGCCTACTTACACGTGGAATTTTGCAATCTAGCATGTTTTTACATGCACACAGAGATATAGTGAGCGAGCGGACTAAAACATGTCAACACTAATGCTATGCAGTGCAAGGATGCAGAATATAACTTATGGCATAAGAAGCAACAGGATTCTAAACAGGACTTCGTCACAGCACCGTACCTGATGGGCATGCATGATGAGAAGGCTGAACCCTATACCCAGTGCACTATGCCCTAACTTACAAGCATGCTCACGGAAGTTGGATGACACTTTGAAGGTTGCATTAACATTGAAAGTATTTAGCATGCTCACTAACTGTGATGTGCAGTACCTGAAAATCTGGGGAAATCCTTATGCAAGATGACAGATATCACCAGAGCAAACTTGGACAGTGAGTCTTGGCTGAAGTCCATGAGCCTGTGTTCCATTGTCCAGAGTCCTATTGTTCAAAGACTCACTTGTTGCTGTGTCTACGAGAAGCCTCTGTGAATCCAAGAAAGAAGTACTGAAGGACATATGTTAGAAGTGATAGTTCCATACACCTAGACCTGTCAGTCATCAGAGAACAAGCCTGTGGGTGTCGGGAGAGCACCTCTTGGCACATGTTTAGCGAGCTCACTATAGAAATGAGATTAAAACTGGGAAGTCCGACTCAGATGCTCAGTAAGGCAGCAGTGGCAATGTACTATGCACGTAGGGGTCTGGGTACTGTGCGACGTTTGTAATTCTAAATTCCCTGTAGTATAAGTAGGACGGTTCCAGTAGATAGAAGCAAAGTTTCGAGCCCCCAAGTTCCCATGCACACATTGAAGGTGGTACTGTAACAAAGGATCAGTTTGTAACTTCAAGCTTTGTATAGAATTAGCGAGCTCACTCAGAGAAATCCGAGATACCCTTTTGATAAGACTTTTGAGAACTTACTCAGAGTGAATATGAATCAGTGACACTGTTTCCATTCTGTTAAGTGTGATAAGTCTGTTCAGAGAATGTGTTGAAGTGGAAATCTGAAATCTGTTCTGTTCTGTTCTGTTTCAGTCTGTTCCGTGTCAGTTCTGTTCAAAGTTTCGTTTCTGAATCTGTTTCTGAGCACTTCTGAAGTGTTCTTGAGTTGAGATAACTTGCTGAAGTTAGTTGGAGAACCCCTACATACAGTTGTGTAGTGAGCGGGCTAAGTCAGTGCTTGCCTGTGGTGTTCTTTTAGCAAGCTCACTATTGTTTTAACATGTATCATCTCTGTTTCTGTTGGGATCAGTGTCCCTTGTGTATTTTAACCTGAAACTGCCTTGAAGGTTGCATCGCACCAGTAAACGACCTTCCTGTAAAAGTCCCTAGATTTAGGAATTCCTTAGAGAAAGCTTAGCTTTGTTAAGAGCATCAAGAATAAGAGAAACTCTGCGAGATATTGAAGTATAGTTGGATCGCATTAGAAATAATCGCTCCTCCTAGAACTTACGAGAGTGATTGTATTTTGTATAGTTATGTGAGTGTGTGTGTGGGTTTTTGAGGTTCACCTTTTAGCCTGCTCACTATTCCACAGGTGCCCACAGCTGGCCTCTTCACCATCCGTACTCATCTTAGGGCTTCAGCTCAGGGGTGACATTGCTAATAGCTTCACCTACACCCAACACATCCCATGGCATTCTGCTATGTGCACTTACTGCTGCAATCCTATTGGCATGATCCTAACATACTCCAGGACCATGCACATACCACATGTACAAGTGGCTGAAGACTATGTTATACATGGTGAGTAGCAACAGTTCAACAATTGTTGGCTCATCTTGAATTGCAGCCAAGAAATTCTTCTCAAGATTGGTAAGTCCTGCTTTGTTCTTTTTGTAGCAGATGGTGTCTAGGAATTCAATCAACAGCAATTGATGGAGAATGATGAATTTAGCTCCATCACAGTTAGATTGATAGTGTGTACTGCTCATCCCAGAATAAGCCATGTCACAACCCAGTTTCTGCCTGAAGAACCACAAGAATGTGTCCTGCTGGCCCTTCTTGTCATCTTTGTGATGGAAAAGAAGGCCACCAAGCATCATTGTCTTGACATCACCATGGCCAGAAACTTTTTCCATGTGAATTTCAGCAGCTGTGTGCTCTCCTCCAACAGATGTTGAGGCAAGAACAGCTGCATTATCCTTATTTGCAAGGAGAGTCAGTAGCATAAGTCCTTTTGATTTCCAAAATTCACTGATTGCCTTGTCTCCTCCCTTCACCATATTTAGATCTTTGTGCATATAGCATCTGCCCTACAAGAATAAGTCAAACTTTCATTTCTTGAGATCAGGGATTTTGTCATACTCCTGACCACCAAGTTCTCAAATCAATGATAGCATTGTTTTCTTGTCATATTGTAGTCTTTCTTCTGGTGAGAGGTTTTCCCAAATTTCCACCCTGCCAAGCTCATCAATTCTTGCTTCCTTCATAGCTATGAGAAGCTTGATCAGGTCAGGAAACTCTAGCTCTGACATCTATTTTTTGCCTAAGCACTGATTCTGTTCATCTTTTCTTCCAGGTATGAAGTAGGGTATTATCCTTCTTCTGGTCTGCTGCATGATCACTGTTGGTACTATGCAGTTTTGTGATAAAGTTGTCTTGAGAAAAAGACATAGTTTCACACTGAGCTAATGGATTAGCATTAAAGATTTAAGCACATTCATTGAGTCAGTTTTGAAGACCAGTGAGCTGTGTTTCACTGGAATGATTACAGATGAATCAACACCAAGAGTTCATAGATTTGGCAGGTTAATTTCATCTGTTTGAAGAGCAACTGTCCAGGATTCATAGTTAGTATGTTGGTGAGTTGTCCCATCGCTGCTGAACATTAAATCTGTAGGCCATTTAGATCAATTTATAACTATCAGATAACTCACTGATGTACTTTTTGCTTTTGCCATTTTATGGCCAGCCTGCATTTGTGCTGCAAGTCCACCTTCAGTAATGCACCATTAAACTGTGCATTGACTCATTCTCCATTTAATTATTGTTCCCATCATTATGCCCACAGATTGAATGACTCTTCTGACCTTCTTCTCTGAGCATCCAGTACTGACTAGGAACTGGGCTATTTGATGTGCCTGTGCTGTATAAATACCACTTTTAGTGATGCTGATTTTTGCAGAATCTTTTAATGCTTTTTGACGTGAATGCTTGATTGCATGGGCAAGCATACCTGCTGCACATTTGCAACATTTGTTATACTTCCATTTCTCTCCTAAGCAATCCACCAGCTTACTCCATAGCTCTTTGCATTTCAACTGGAAAGCCTGGAGTTTATCTCAAAGACTATGTATCTCTGCTCATGCCTTTGAGATCTCTCCTTGTGCATGAGCCAGATCTCACTCTAGCTTAGAGACCTTCACGATTGTGTACTCAGGTACATCCATATCCATGACTGCAGGTACCCACAGCTCAAAAGCCATACCCATCATCTGTGCCAACATCTGTGGCACAGATGACCTGACCTGCATCATGGGTACCTGTATTTGTGACAGGTACCTGTGCTCATCCGGGTACATGTGTGTACCTATAAATACCTGTGTGAATACCTGTCAATTACCCATACCTAATACAACCAATATCATATTATGTTTACTCTTCATCACTGTCTCCACTACTTTCAGATTTCTCCTCATCAGTGTCCTCATCACCAGTGCTATCCAAAACCTCTACAATGTGAACAGACTTCTTTACTCTCCCACTGTTATTTAGACACAACACTTTCTTGTTGAACTTCTTAACAAGAATCTTTTTTAGTATCAGACCCTCAACCTTGCCTCAAGAATTCAGTATCACATTTGCACATGTCGACTTCAGAGATAAATTATAGTAGCATTTATTAACAACAAGCCCACCATAAGAGAAGACTTGTTCCACATCTGTCGATGTGGCTATATCATATATATCAATAATCAGTATCATCATTGTTTGACATGAAAGGATATACCAGGTGCTGATAAAAAATCAAGTGCCATTCTTGCAAGGGCGCCCATTGGTGTGATGACCTTCTTTGACTTTATATCGCATTTGTCTAACTTTGCACTCCAATGTATAATTGGATCACCACAGTTGGCCAGCAGATCAGTGATATACACTTCAAAAACATCTCCTTTGGTGCTACAACTGTAGTTGTTGACATCAGCAAACAGATCCTCATTTTTATTCTGTGTTAGATGCCCAAATTTAGATCTCATTAGCCATGAGACTTTGAACACCTACCACAGTTTGCATATCAGGCAGCTCAGAGACTGTTAGCAAGTAGTACATTGTCCAAGTCTCCCAAGTAGATTCTTCTGCTGTTGTAATCTACTCATGCAGCCAGCCCTGCTGTCTAAAGTAGCCAAGTTTGTATCTTGGGTGCATAACTATACCACTGTCAGATAGATAATGCTCAATAGCTCACATACTCACTCATTGCCATCTTTCACATGATGGATTCATCAGTCTTTGAGTAATACTTGTCAGTGATAGCCAGACCATGGGCAACACCTGCACACACAGCTGGGTAAAGGATGGCATCCTTGAGGTATTTTTTGAGCTTCTTAGTGATGCTGTCCATGGTCGGTATGATCTTGTGCAACAGTGGAACTGCTGAATGTGAGATATGCTCTGTCACCTTGAGAAATATCTAGCTGCCCTGGTCAAACAAATGTAAAACAAATAATCGTTACTCAGACATACCTCCAAAATTAGCTGCAGCTGTGTGAGCACCTTCCATTCCTCATTGGACAGCAGAAAGCATTTTAATTGCTTCAATGGTGGTTTGCCCTCATTATGCTCATGCTTCATGCATAGTGCATTGAGGGCTGGGCATAGTGCAACCCCTCTATCGATAACATTGAAAGTCATGTTCCAGTGCATGACAATGTAGCAAATCATCTTGAGGACAGAAATGCCTTGCTTCTTGCAGAGGCTTTCAAGACATACTTGCAGTGAATTCTTGTGGAAAATTCATTTGCTAAGCTTTAATAACTAACTAATTGTAAGGTAAACTCGATCGGCCATGCATTTCATGAGAGAAACCTATCTTGGTCAGTGCTGACACTCCCAGATTGACCTCATCCACTGTCAGATTGGTGACCTCTGGGCAATCGTCAGATTCCTTGTCAATCATACGGTTCTCCTCATCCTCCAGGTCCTTGTGAAGGTCCTCCAAAGTGGCAGTTTTATCAGCATCCAATGCATCATCCTCATCATCTTCAACCTCATCCACATCAGAATCCTCTCCTCCAGCTTGGTCCTCAGCATTGGTGATGTGCTCAGTAATGGCAAGTGACAAAAGGCTAGTGGATGGATATGAACACCACAACACCAAAACCCTCTACTACTCTACACAAATCATGAATAATATTGAGTTCAGGTGTTTTAAGTATGATAGAAGCACTCTGCAGACTTTAATAAATCAGGAAAAGGTTGTTTAAAGATGTATATTTGGTACTAGTGAGCTACACAAGATGTAATACTCGCACTAGCAGGGTTTAAGACACAATTGAATGAATAGTGACTTTGGTTGAGCAACTGTGCTTGGTCTAACTCTGATACTTCAAAACTAGTGGCACTCTGAGCCAAATACTGGGTCTCACAAGTGGTCTACACTTGACTAGCGGCACCCTAGGCTCGACTAGTGGCACTCTTGGCCTAAGAACAAATACTTTAACTCTGAGAAAATACTTTAACTAACTTCGAAACACTCTGAGTCACTCCAAGGCAGAATAGCAACTTTAAGACACTTTAATTCATTCAATACTATAGGTGACTAAGTGACTAGTAGACACTTTGTTGAGGTTAAGCACAAAAGCCTTAAATTGAGGCACTAGGATACTGACTAGTAGGTCACAATTGTGGAGCTAGCTTGCGAGGCTGCTCCTTCTACTACTTATATACTACAGAGACAGGTACAGAATAAATATAAATAGATTCCTTAAGGGTAATATTGATAAGGATGTCTTGGCTAGTCATGAATAATGGTGAGCAATCATGCAATAGTCAGCCTAGCCTGTTTTTTCTGTCAGATAGTGGGCCTAGGGCCTCCACTATTAGTCTTTTCCATACCCTTTGCCCAGCAGTGCTTCACTAGTGATATGGCTATACTAGTACTGATTGTATGGGATCTGTATCACACTATCCGGATCTGGGCTAAGGGTTATGCCTTTACTCATTCATTTCTAAGTCCTTTCTGAAGTGCACATGTGACTAGTCATTCTGACTTAGGTGTTTATGCCCAGATCAGTCCACTAGCAACTGAATAGTCGAGATCTGCTGTGGGTTCTTACTTCTTGTTTGGGCGCTAGTAGCTGTACTCCTTACTAGTGACAGTATTTTACTAAGTCATACTAGCTTTAGAGGCACTAGTCCGGTTGGCTGGTAGGGCTGACCCACTAGTGGTATCATTCCTAAGTCCTGACTCGACTAGTAGCATGCTAACTTGACTATCAGTCCAAAGTCTCAACTATAGCCTTTGATATATGACTAGTATAGGATAGACTGCAATAGTATTGTTATAAAATCACAAAATCTAGGTGTGAACACATAGATGGTGTATCATCGGTTGCCTTCTTTACCCAATGCTTTGCCTTGAACTGGGACAGGATGGCCTACCACATGACAAGCATTGAACATTATATAGCAGCAAACAAGGAGAACACATATACCTTCACAATCAAGTTCAGAATGTGAGCAAAACATCGTATCTGAGTATGATGGTCAGTCAGGATGGCCTTTCTCAGCTCCTTGAACATGCGCTCCAGGTGATCCAAGGTAGTATCGTTGTTAGAGGCATTGTCGCCGGCTTGCCCAAGTATGTCTTCCAGCAGATCATACTCTCTAAGAATGTCAAAGATTTTCTTGGTGAGGTACTTTCCCATGTGTGCATCTGTTAGCCTTTGCAAGGATCAGCAGAGGCAAGGAGACTAAGCAGATGTAATTACTTGATTAGATCCAGGGTGATGACCTTAATGTGCCCATTGCAGCACCAGACAAGCACAATACCCAAAAACTCGTTGTGGTTTAGCACTGACCATGCATCAAATGCAATGTGGAAGTGACCGTCGTGCTCCTGTATGACATTCAATGAAACATGTATTCTGAGACAGATGTGAACATACCTTGAGCATCTGTTTCAGCTGCTCCTTGGAGACTTCATATATCTCCTTGACATCGTGGCCTGCTGTGATATTTGAGTGGATGTTCACCATAGGGTTGAGCAACTGAAAAATCTTCTGTAATGGCACATCTTCAATAATGGTGTTGGGCTGGTGACACTGCATCAACCACTCCACCATCAAGTAGCAGAACTTGTCACCTATATACTTTGACACAATCTCGCCAATCTTCTGCTGCCAAGGGCCACTTCTGTCTTGCTGGGCTTGGAAGTTGCACTTTTCAGCATGCCCCTTAAGATTACTGGTGCTATTGTCCTTGCATCTGTGGGTGTGCATACTTCCATGCCTGGCATGCAGTCAGATATATGGCAACTTCAACTATAGTGAGAAAAACCATTGACAAAGGTCATCAAATGGATGCAGTGATGCCTGGATGTCAACTGCAACAGAAATTTGAAGAGAAAGGCAGGCTGGACACACCTCTTGCATGTGAAAACATACTTCACATTCCCCTCTGCATCCCTCTTGATTTCAGGAGGCAGGTGAAAGTGATCATAGACTGACAAGGTCCAGTTCTTCATGGTCTTGTCTATGTGCACTGTCAGCCTCGGGCATGAAAACAAACAAACCACTTACTTAGGAGGACCACATCCTCATCTTCATCCTGCAGTGCATCTTCCTCTAACTCTGACCTTTGTTTTTTGGTTCTGTGCTTGTTTCTGTTGCTGCCTGCTGCAACCATGTTGCTTTCACTATCCAATTCATTGTGCTTGCACTTCATGGACCTCTTCTTCTTGTGCTTGGTACCCTTCAGTGGCTGAGACAAGAGCTGGGCAGAAGATCATTGGCACTTGGCACCAGATGTTTTGAAAGTGAAGGCCATGGACTGGTTTTTTTTAGTCATGGGGGGTGCCATGATAGAGATGGATGAGAAAGCAGATTTTTATAGACATTGGCTGGCTGTACATTAAGCCATAAAAATGGATATTGACTGGCAATGTCATCTAACTCACTGAAGTCAAAAAATTGTGATAAATTGTGATACATCCATGATAGGTGTATAACTGCCAAAGCCCACATTCACAACAATAATAGTATTCAAAAGTACAATCATGTACCACTGGCAAAAGACACCAAGCAGTAAGGCCAATATCAGACTGTCAGGCCCAAAAATTTTCAGGTGTGCATGAGCCATTGAAAGACTTGCAGGTAAGAAGATGATGCAACCAGAAAGCAGGGAACAAAAAAAAGAAGAATCTCTTTTTAAGACACTGAGGATCATGGCTGACACTCATGTTAAGCCCATTGTCTGATGATGAAAGATGTTAAATGGACAGGCTGACCCAAGAGGATCAAGCCAGTGAGTGAGAAAGAGTGAGGAACTCACTAAGTGCCATGGTAGCACTTACTAAGCCACAGCCACCAGTCTGAGAGTGGCATGGGCATCTAAGGCACTCATGAGACATGTCAATCTAGTGCCCATGGCCTACCGGTATGTTCATCTGATGGTCTGTGCATGCTTGGTCAGCAACCCCTGGAAACATGTCAATTAAGTTTGTGCCTTTCTCTCTCACACTCACTGCATGCTCTTTCTCTCCTGTTCCTCTCTCTTGCTTCTCATCAAGCTGCTATCCTCAAGTTCTAATTATTCAGGTAAATTCAATTTATTTCTTTTTTTTGGGTTAACACAGATGTGTTGCCCATCTTGTTTGACATCTTTTGTCAACAAGATTTCTTATTGGAATGGGTTTTTTTCATGTCTTGTGCTTGCAGTTGACATGCATGTGTTACTGTGTCTGTTTGACATTTTTTGTCATCAGATGCTGTGAGTAGTGGTTAACACTGGTGGTGTTACTGCCGTGGCCTGACGTCCTTCATCAGTACTTCCTCATGTCCTCAGTGGTGCCTTAATACTCGACAAACCTTGGCAGGCTGCAAAATGGCCCTATCCAATGTGCAACCATCATCACTTTCCTCGCCTCCAGCCACTGTTCAAGCTTGATTCTCAATGTTCACAGGATTAACCATGCTGCCTCCCAACTTGACACCAGCACAAATTGGTGGAGATCCCACCTTGTTGCTGCACAATTAAGTGGCCAGTTCTCGTACATTCAAGTACTCGCCTCAGACCTGTACTATGTTAATAAGAATTTTAGCTTTGGATCCATTTGATGGCAAGATCGGTATCAACTTCATCATCATCACCCTGAACTTCAGTATCACCTGCAAACCTCTCCTTGGCAACAGAGAGGTATATATGCAGGAGAACTTCCATTATGGCCATGATGACCCTCTCCAATGGCCACAGGCCTACATCAAGCAGTTCCCTTGCCTTGCCTGCATATGCTGGGTGTCTCCCGCCTTACTGAATGACCCCTTCTATCCACTTTATCGTGGCTTGACCAAATATGATTTTGTCGAGTCTGACCCAAATAGTATTGTGAAGGGTGTCGGTCATCTACATCACTCAATGTTTCTGAAAATTCAAACTACTTGCCAAGTCGTCATCAAGTCCATGAATTCCATTGATGCCAGTGAGCCTGTGGCATGTAGCTTGCATGGACACCTAAGTGCCATAGAGATGCTTCTGGCACAACTGCATGCTCTGCTGACATCTTTTCTCCATGTCCATTTGACGTTTGCAGAGACACAGCACGTCACCTTAGAACTTTGGGCATTTGTGGATTACATGACCATGTTCAAGCCTCTCATAGACTCACCAGAGTCTAATATGCCAACCATGCCTGTCAATAGCAGCCTCTTGGGTGCATTTGTTTATGATGCAATGGTCCTCCAGAGGTTTTTCAAGGCTGGGATACCAGTTTGGTAGATTGTAGACATGAAGGATCTCTCAGGGATTTGTGTGGATTCACTTACTGAGTTTGTGAACTTGCCTTGGCTTCAGGATCCTTGCCTGCTGAGATTTCCCTCTGTCTTTGTGGGTTCTTCAAGAGATCCTCATAAATACATGAAGATTCAAGAGTTTGTGCTCCACTTGTGTTGATGGGTCGATCCATTTGCATGGGCATCTCCTATCATCCTAGGTCACAAAGACATTCCTCTGGCTGTGGCATTGTTGTAGAGCTCTCATTACTCTCCACGTTTGTATTTTGGCCATCATTTGTGATAAAACTGAATGTTAACATGTTTGATAGATCATAAGAATACGTGACCACAGTCTGGGAACACTCATAAGCTGATAGACTCTCAACATCCTCTGCTTCCACTATTAGTCAAGCCATGGCATCATGGACTATTGATGGTGGATGCCAATCCTGTGTGCTGTCACTCTTGTGCTTGTCCTGTACCTTCACATCCGACAGCGATTCTGAGAGAAAACCAATATGCCTTCCCTTGGCCAGGTATCATTGTAACCTTGAATACAGATGAAAAAGTCAACTCTTTTTTGATTTCTTGGTTGCGTCTCTGAACACCTTTGTTTGCATGTCTCACTGTGACAGAGTGGGTGCCTCTGAATTTGTACCATCAAGAGTGGCAGACTGTGTTGGCATTAGAATTTCTACATTCAGCAGAGGAGAGTGGTGGGTGAGCAGTGAAAGGGTGGCAGGAGGTGGTAAAGATCATGGAGGGCTACTTGAATGAGTTTCCTCTGCATGCAGATAACAATGCATCAACTGTGTTTGGAGGGAAAAGGCATATGAGACTCTTACTGTGAAGGAGCATTGGGAGATATGCTGGAAACTAGCAGAAGTGAATTTCCATAGCGAGTTCAGAGCACTCCATCAATGAGCAACAGTGACTGCAAGTCTCAGCATGAAAACACTGGATGTCTTCTATTGCTTTCCCCATGGGTGGCAACTTCCTGGATAAATCAAGGTGGGCTCTGCAAACTATGGCTTTGCACATCATTTATGGCTGCACTGCATGCTGTACATTTTTGCAATGAAGAAGCTAATGAAGACATAGGCCAGTGATCATCTGGCATTCTTGAATATGGTGAAGTCCACTGGTGATGAGCCTCTAGACTCTGTATGCTCAGAATTTACAGATTTTACCAGATATTTAATTCTCCAACCATCACACAAACCTACTATTTCAATCCTGGCAATATTGCTTAATGCCACCAATTATCCTTCTCCACTTGTACCCCAATTACGTGCCCCTTTCATTAATTCTGCCAGGCACCTGATTGTCAATCTCACGGATTTAGAATCCCATCTGATTACCTAGCACAGCTGCAATTCCACAGCTCAGCCACAATTCTGCAGCTCAAATAGCAATTCCATGGTATTAGCCCTAATGCTGTGACCTTTTCTCAGTCTTTACTAAGGCTGTTATACCGCCAAGAGATTGCTGCAAGCATCTACTTCAGTATACTTGCTTCAATGTACTTTGCTGCAGCAACACAGCAGCTCAAAATTCTGGAGATTGGTGGCATTCTTGCTAATCACTTCATCTATATGTGGTAAAAGCCATATGGGTGCTGTTACTTTAGAACCTTGGGAACATGTGTTTTGTATCATTTTTTACCAATCTATGTACTATGGACTTACTAAGGACTCGCTTCAAGTATGCTAAATTTATTCTGGACTTGTAGTATAAAAGCTAGTATACACCACAGAAAATAGGGAGTTGCTAGAGACACAAGTTATCGCAACCATTATTGACCACCATCACTGCTTGTACTCACTAGGAGATAGACAATAAAACCTAGTCACTCCGAGTTATACTCTCTGTCACAGCTTTTCTTCGAAATAGTATTGGTGTACACTCATATTGCACCAATACATGGAATTTTGTGTCCATAACTTGCTTTTATCTTTATTCCACCAGCATTGTTTCACTTTCACCAGCCAGCATTGTTTTACCAGCCTTCACTTTCTATGTCACCATCGTTTCACCTCAGTTCAGCTCAGTACAGTTATGTCCCCATGTGGACACAGATTAGGATTATCAGTCATGGCATTTGGTATCTTGCTGTCAGTTTCCATATAGGATCACCAGTCTTGGTATTTGTTATCTTGCCGTCAGTTTCAGAATAGGATAGTCTCCATGTAGACTCAGAATCAGTATAAGTTTTGTTTTGCCATTGTTAACCTCAGTATAGTTTCAGTATCAGCCTTGCCCAGTCTCAGTCATCGTTTTGCCACTGCTAGTCTCTCATCATATTTCTGCCAGCCAGTCTCTCTTTGCTTTACTGCCAGTTTCTCAACTACAGTCTTCATCTATTGCTGTCATGGTATTTGTTATCTTGCCAAATGGTATTTCTCTTTGATGGCATTTCCATTAATTCTGCCAATTTTGCTCATGGCTTTTACTAGTTAATTGCTATCACTTTGTTCACAGTTTGCTGGTATTCCCAGTTATACTAGATTCCATTCCTTCTTGTACATCAAAACTCTTCCCGGCTTACAGCCAACACTTTCTAGTACTCAATCGTTAAGGGTACTACTTCGCTGACTGAAAAGTCACAGTGTATACTTGCATTCTTGAGGAATTCATCACATGGAGATGCACTGAAACACTCACACAACAACAAAGCCTTTATTGCTGCTACACATCATTTGCCATGAACTCCTCTGAAGTTTTGGTTTTTGCCATTGCCACAGAAGTTTAGGCTCATCAACAGACTGTTGTAAAGCCAGCAAAGACAAGCCAGCATCACACATGGAACCAAGTAGAAAGAGGATCCAAGGAATGGCCACCTCTACCACAGAGGACACTGGCCAAAAAGCTCAATCGCCTACAAGGATCAAGCAGGCCAAACAGGGGAGAGAGGCTCCTCTTCCCAGGTACATGTACATTTAGAAGAAGCTGCTAATGAAAGTGACAATTCTAGTTATTTAAAGAGTTTATGGAACTCTTCAAAATCCAGCAAAGTCCCAACTAACCTGAGTGGGTGTCTGCACTGAGGTGAAAGGGAACTGACCGGTTGCATGGTCAGAACATCACAATCACCCTACAACTGGAAACCTTCAATACTATGGCCCATCACTCTGTGAAGGCCCTGATCAACAGTGGCTGTACAGGAAGCACTATTGATCAGCAGTGGACCTGTGATCATGATATTACCATGCACAAAATGGCTCACCCCACTCTCATCTATAATACAGATGGTACTCGCAATAAGGACAGTGATATTACCGAATCTGCTGAGGTCTGACTCAAGATCGAGGATCACAGTGAACGAATTGAGTTAGCAGTCATGGACTTAGGAATGACACCCATCTTCCTAGGCCATGACTGGCTACAAAGGCACAACCCACTCATTGACTGGAATACAGACTCGGTAACCTTAGCATGCTGTGATTGCCACAAGATACCATTCCAACTTCCAGATGAAGACCCTGAACAGCAATGGGAAACTGAAGTCGAAGATGGGGATATGATCCTTGTTATTGACTTCAAGGAAGCCTTTCATGTGTGAGCCATAGGGCATAAAGCCAATAAATTGGCAGCCAAGGCCAATGAGAGAAAAGAGACAAAGTCATTCGAGGAAATTGTTCTGAACACTATAGAGATTTCATTGACATCTTTGCCAAGGAAAACTTCAATGAACTTCCCCCTTGTAAACCTTGGGACCATGCCATTGAGCTAGTTCTTAAAGTGTTCTACACTAACCAAGGACTCTACAAGCCTATGGTTATGTTTTTTGGACTCACCAATTCACCTGCCATGTTCCAGTGGATGATGAATGATACCTTTAAAGATCTCATTGCTCAAGAATTAGTCACTATTTACTTCGATGACATCCTCATCTTCACAAAGGACAAAGCGGAACACCGGAGAGTGGTGTAGGAAGTCCTAAAGATTCTGCACAAGAACAAGTTGTTCTTGAAGGCAGAAAAATGTGAATTTGAGGTACTCAAGACAGAATACCTTGGAGTCATTATCAGTGAAGGATCCATCAAGATGGACCTGGTCAAAATTGCTAGTATCATGGACTGGCCGGAACCCTCCAAGAAACAGGAACTACAGTCATTCCTAGGGTTCACCAATTTCTATTGCTGATTCATCTAGCACTACAGTGCAATTGTCAAACCAATGATGAAACTCATGAGGAAGGTCCCATGGACCTGAGGAAAGGAACAAAAGAAGGTGTTTGAGGAACTCAAATGCCAATCCACAACAGGAGTCATATTGGCAATGCCAAATGACTACAACAAATTTTGTGTGGAGGCAGACTCCAGCGAAGGAGCAATCAGCACCATCCTATCACAGGAACAGGAAGGAAAATAGTGTTCGATTACATTTCTGTTAAAATCTCTCTCTATGATGGAACAAAATTATGAGATTTATGACAAGGAGTTATTGGCAATAATGATTACCTTAGAAGAATGGTGACATTATCTCATGGGTGCCTGTCAAGATTTTGAAATCTGGATGGACCACTCAAACTTACAGTACTTCTGCAAACCTCAGAAGCTCAACTGCAGACAAGCATGGTGGGTCACTAAGCTAGTGGAGTACCACTTCACACTCAATCACAAACTGGAAGCATCTAATAGGAAGGCCAACCACTTGAGCTGACAAGCTGACTATGACCAGGAAAAGAAGAACAATAACAACATTGTCCTCTTGAAACAGGAATTCTTCCAAGTTCTGATAATGTCAACAGAGGAGAAAGTTCATGGCAAAATCAGGAGAGCCACGAGCGATTGCCAATGGTGGGACTGAGGGATTGCTTCAAGTCTCAACCATGAGAAGGGGGTCATCGAAAAGGACCACCTACTATTCTATAATAAACATATCTACACTGACTGACAAAAATAAAGAAACACGTGATTTTTTTGATTGGAGTCGCAATAGCTCCTCAACGCTGTGATATTTTTTCAGACTTTCAGTGAGAGAAATGTAGCTTAATTGATGTAGTTTATTGTTAGAAAAAGAATGAGGTACATACATGAAAAAAATGATGAGATATAAATATGTTAGCCGAGAGTGTCATTTTTAGCAGTGTAAGTAAAATGAGAAAACAAGATAATTGACCTGACAAAAAGTCCAACAACCTAATATCTAGTATGCCTGCCCTTTGCCAATATCAAGGACCTCACCCGTGATGGGATACTACCATATAACGCATTGCAATACTCTTTTCCAAGTGCAGCCCACTCCTCCTGCAGAATGGCAAATAATGTGGCAGTCGTTGTTGGGTGACGTGGTCTGTTGTTCAGACGATGTTCAAGAGTAGCCCAAGCATTCTCTATGATGCTTTGGTTGGGGCTATTTGGTGGCCAGTCCATTACAGAGATGTTTTGGTTGGTGAGCCACTTTTTCATAAGCCGAGCTGTGTGCTTGGGATCATTATCCTGCTGAAAAAGAACATCGTCGACTGAGAGTTCATAGTCCTGGAGGGTGCCGAGAAGTCCTTCATTATGTATCTGGCAGTACTGGACAGCATTCATAGTGCCTTCCACCAAAATCAGCCGTCCGAAGCCCAAACTCGTCATGCATCCCCAGACCATCACCCCCCCGCCTCCATGCTTCAACCAGGGCAACACATTATGCACATCTAGTGCCTCACCAGGACCCCTATGACACCACTGCACTCTGTCTGACCCAAAGAAGTTGAATTTGGACTCATCTGAGTAGAGCACAGTACCCCATTTTTCTGCTCCCCATTCTGCATGTGCCTCTGCCCACACCCTTTGCTTTCTAACATGAGCCTTCGTGAGCATTGGTACCTTCCACCTCTTGTAACCCTTCAGGCCCTCATCTGAAAGCCTGCACTGCACAGTGCACTCCGAAAGATGGTCGAAATACCCCTGTTGAACGTCGACTGCTGTCCGGCAGTCGTGACTATGGATTTTTCGCATGGCAAATTTAATATCCGCATCGTCCATCTTGCACGGGCAGCCTCGCCCTTCGATGTGAGCATAGTAGTTCTCCTTCCCTTCATATTTGTGGCCAGTTTTGCAGACGGTAGAGCGCGAACATCCAATAACATTGCTGATTTCAGTGCAGGTGTGGCCTTCATTGAGGAGAGTGCAAATACAGGCTGCTTTCGTAGGGGTAATAGGCACATTTGGTTTGCGAGGAGGAGGTGAATACATGATAGGAATTTCAGTGCAATCGGCCCAGGTGGTGGTTCAGATTCAAGTTGGTTCCGACATTGATGTGATGTCATTATATCATCAAAATTGGCATGTGGTTTCGCAGCCCTCTTACTTTGCTCACTGACTGGTATTTTTGCCTCATTCTTTTCATAATATTAAACTACAGATATCAAGCTACATTACACTCACTGGAAGTCCAAAAAAATATTGCAGTGTTGAGGAGCTATTGCGACTCCGATCAAAAAAACCATGTGTTTCTTTATTTTTGTCGGTCAGTGTATGTCCCTTGTGACTACATGCTATGGGGAGAACTCATCTTCCACTACCACAATCACATCTCCACAGGACACCCAGATATTGACAAGACCAAAGAGTTGGTCTTGAGAGAATACTGGTGGCCCAGGCTGTGAAGAGACATGAAAACCTATGTACAAGGATGTGAAGTGTGTCAAAGGATAAAGACCAACATGCAGCAGAAGACAGCTTCACTACATCTCAATGCTGTGCCATCTCAACCATGGGAACATATTTCAATCAACATGATCACCAGATTTCCCGAATCCAAAGGCTACAATGTAGTATTAGTTGTCATAGACCAATTCTTGAAATACATTGTGCTAATTCCATGCATGAAGGAACTCTCATCCAGTGGGTGGGCTAAAATCCTACATGACGAGATCATCTGCTGATTCGAGGTCACCCCTTCCAAGGTCATTTTTGACCGAGGACTCCAATTTATCTCAAAATTCATCACCGAACTATATACAATGATGAACATTCAAGAAAACCCATCAACAGCCTATTATCTGCAGATGGATGAACAAATGGCCATCCTTGCCTAGCTTGTCAGCATAGAGCTTGGGGTTGGAATGCAAAGAAGAGTTGTTGGAGGAAGATGATGATAATCCTGCAGAGCCTGAATTAGAGGACTTTTGGCCTGTGGAGTTGGGGTTGGAAGAAGAAGAGTTAGAACCCTTTAACTGGTTGTCACTGTTAGAGGAGGAGGAGAGGTTACTGCAATTTTAGCCTTCCAAGTCCAGTAGCAAGCATCAAGCTCCTGAGCAAAGTTATGCATATCATGGAGGTTATCAGATTTTCCATGGTAAGCTATATCATCCTTGATGCAGAAGCAAAGACCATGGTAGAAAGCGTGATGAAGGGAGTTGTCACTGTAGCCAATAATGACAGCATACTGATTGAACTTGACAATATACTTTATGATGCAGTCTCCATTGTGCATCTGAAGGTTTTTGAGTTCATCTTTGGCATCACTGACAGCATTGAAAAGGCCAAAGTTGGTTCGGAGTTCCAAAAAGAAAGCAGTGTAAGAGTATGCCTAAGCAGGAGGATTGCAGTGGTTGGAATGAGGGATATCCAGTTCAAACTAGTTGAGGGTGACACTGGAAATGAAGGAGATAGTGTAGTTAACCTTCGCCATATCTGATTGGAAAGCATTGGGATGGCCATTGAAGTTCAACTGGAGGGAAACAATGAAAGCTTTGAGTTTTTGAGAGTCTGAGCCATCAAAGATGTCTGGTTCTTTGACCTTGGTGCATACAGCATGCTGACAGTTGCCATTGACAGCATCAGAGACTCTGCAGAGGACATTCATGAGTTGGACAAGAATCTGGGTGTTGTTATTAAGGGGGTTAGGATTGTTACTAGGATTGTTGTTAGATCCTCCCCCAGGATCACCAGGTCTGCCAGGGCCACCAGGATTGGGTGAGCCACCATCAGGATTGCCTGACAGGCATCCAAGGCCATTCATTAGGGTATGAGGAATGAAGTCCCATCTTCCAAGCCTTGGTCATTTTCCTCATTCTGGCCTGGGATGTTGTTGAACAAGGATGTAGGCAGATTTCACAGGGGATCATTTTGGTACTCACCCCAGCCATTGGATTCTGATTGTTGGACTAAGAAGGGGTTAGGCAATCTGTTAGCATCAGATTGGTGAGCAGTGAAACCACTGTCCAGGTAGGTTTCCCTACAGGAGCATTAGGAGGGAGCAGAATCTGATCCAAAGGAAAGGTGACCCTCTTTTAAGGTAGAAGCAGGAATATCTTCCATGGTGTAGGTTCAGTTGTTGGCTGTGGAGTTGCAGTTGGTTTCTGGAGGAAGGGTGAAAGTAGAAGACATGATTTTGAAAGAAATTTTTGACTCAAGGGTTTGAGTTCAAATATACTGTTAGGATCGTGCCAATAGGAATGTGGCAGAGGTTGTATATAGCAGAAAGCTGCAGAATGTGTCAGGCATAGGCAAAGCTATTAGCAATGTCACTCCTGAGCCAAAGCCTTAAGATAAATACAGATGGAAGTCTATAGAGTGACAGAGATGAGGTAAGAGATAAGTCCAACAGATTAGAGTTCTGTGGACTGGAGAACGAGAGTTTGACTGAGAGTCAGAGAGAGAGAGATTGGGCTGAACCAAGTTGATATTCAAACTGAGTATCTACAGTGTAATTCTAAGGCTTATATACTAGTTAGGAGTCTGATCTAATTCTTACTCAAATTAGTCTACATTCTAGGATTGTTGGAGGTTGTATTCTATCAGTTAGTAGCCAATGAAGTCCGATGACATATTCACTACCAATGTTGAACTATTGATAAATTATAATAGAGAGATGAAATATAAAATAGAATATGAAATAGAAACTGGGAATTGGAATCTGTAGGGTTCTGAAATGTGGTTTGTTGAAGTTGAGCTTGATATTGGAGTTTTATCAGCATGCACATTACAATAGTTGTATATATGTTGCTTGTATGTGGCAGTGCAACCAGATGGGAGAAGGCACTTTTGAATCCTGTTTTTTCTTTCTGACATGAATTAAAGCATCTAAAAATCATTTTCATTCATCTTATCATCTATTGCAGCCCTTGATGACTCCAACATTTGCCTTGAAGAAAGAATGACATCATCATAGCATGCCTCCTAAACTGACTGAAAATGGCATTTTTCTGATAAGGATTCTCATGTAGCATCTCAAATTGTTTAGTACACCAGTCTAACATTCATCACACACCATACTAATGCATATTAATAAGATGAAATCTTAACAATGAATATAGCTGTATATACAGCCATGGACTAATGCTGTCAGCAGCCATGCTCATATGATATACAGTATGGATACAAATCTGCGAGAATATCTCTTCATTCCCCATGACTGTCCATCAGTTTCAGGTGATTGAGAGAGTGCAGATGTGATTCTGGGAGTCCTCAAGGAAGTTGACACTGTTGGTGCCATTTTCTGTGTCTCTTTCTTCTTTTTATTGGCTGACTTCTCTTTTTCAGCAGGCAATTGAGGATCACTATTCCCTGTCTCCCTCTCAAGCCTCATATTGTCAGTTTTCTCAATGTCCACAGCCTTTGATGGCTCTGCAAATATGAAATTTCTTGAGACTCAGATTTGTTGCAGTCTCAGGTCATAATATTTCACAGCCTTTGGTCCATCAAGATACCCAATAAAGATAAATTTCTTTGATTTAGGCTCAAGTTTTGATAGATTCTGCTCTTCTGTTAGGATTCACACATCGCAGCCAAACTCCTTGAGGTGCGAGACATCTGGTTTTGTTTTTGTCCATGCTTCCTCAGGTGTTTTTCCTTCCAGGGCTTGCATCAGCTCCAAGTTTTGTATATAAGCTGCATATTCAATCACACATTCCCATAGGAATGATGAAAGGTCATGTGCTATTAGATAGCTTGTGTAGGGTGTGATTAAATTGCTCTGCTACATCATTTGAAAAGTGTGCATAAGATGCAGTGGTCTGCAACTTGATTTCCTTCTCCTTTAACTATTCCTTGACTTCTTTACTGATTAGCTCCTTTGCATTGTCAACTCGGATGACCTTTGGCTTGACTCCAAACTGTCACTCTATAAAAGTGATGTATTCTTTGATCTTATCAAAGGCTTGACTTTTCACCTTTATAAATTTAGGTATGCTGTTGGGTTGCATCATCTGTAAAGGCAATGTTATACTTCAATCCCTGCAAGAAAGCAATATGAGCTGGTTCTCAGATATCACTGTGGGTAAGTTCATCTGGGTATAGGCTATGTGTCTGCTTTGCTTGTATATAGGCCTCACATTGGGTGAATGGTGGGGAGTCTTTATCAATAGTAAGTCCCTCTACAAGTCCATCCTTCACTAAACACTGAAGTTCTGTAATACTTAGATGCTCAAATCTTCAATGTCATGAATCCCATGTGTTCTTGCTTTCCTCAGCAACATTTGACTGTTTGGCAGTTACTCTGGTATGTGCTGCCATTTGATATAGCCACCAGGATTTATGTCCAACTGCAAGAACTTGGCTGCTATTTCAAAGAAATTCTACTTTTTCTTTATGAAACTTTGCTTTCAATTTGATCCTCCATGCTGATTCTTTTCATGTCCATACATAGCCGATTCTCCTCCACTGCTCTTTAATCTTCTGCAGTTCTCTTCCATTACTATAGCAATGAACTCATGTCTCATGTGAAGTGATAGTAGGGTTATTTCTGATTGCACCAAGATATGCTGTTGTAAATTAGTCCCAAGATTTAGGTAAGGATGTTATTAATAACATGAGGAAATCTTTATCTGATACTTAGCTTCTAAACATTCCTAGCTCTTTTTGAGTGCATCGCATCTCAGTTATGTGTTCTACAATATCTGTAGACTCATTGGCAACAGTATGGTTGTTACGGTTTATTCATTTCTTTTCCTTTTTCTTCGTATTACTCAGCTTGATTACTCATATACGATTGTCGCGGACACATTCCCACAGTACTATTATTAGTTTACTGAACGTGTATTTAAGTAGAGCCTCTAGCTGGCCTAAACCCCAGCTTCGGCTAAGGTTTAATCTACCTAACATCGAACTCCGTCCTTCGTGACTATCTGTTCCATCGACTTTCGTCGCCTTTGACTTGCTAGATCGTCTCTCACCGAAGTGCGAGTGAGGACACTAGTACGATCTAAGTCGATTAGAGTTAGTGGCTAACATTTAGCCGAAGCTCGTCCAGCGTTGCTCAACGTCTCGCGTTGCCCAACATTTACCTCTTCATCATCATACTCGTGGTAGCCAATTGGATTCTTCCACTCGTACTACCCGACCCAATCCTTACCGTCGTCCTTATAGTCCTTGTGACCACACTCTTCGTTCTAGCAACCATCCTGGCACCACTACTAGCAGCTCTGCTCGTAGCGGCCTATGTTGGTCTTCTACGAATCTAAAAAACGAACCCTTTTACCCTACTTCTCCGGCTTGCCTCTTTGTTGACAGTAATACTGTTGACATTGACAAGCACCTCTGATACCGACGAGATCCTGTTGATGAACGGTTCCAACTACGAAACTGACCTCAGCTTGATCATTGCCATCCTCATCGTACTCACCATCCTTGCTGTTTATCAGCTTGCATGGTCCATCATCGACTTACACCGAGGATAGATCCAATTACGGATGCCCTGGTCCGACTCCATTCTTGCCGTCTTCGCAACTTTTACACTCTTTTTCTTGTCCATTATTTTGTACCGGCTACACCGCTGCTTTCGACAACAGAGGCAAGTCCGCGCACAACTTCCCTTCCATTACATCCCCAGCACTCCCGCCTACCCTCCACCAGTAATACACATCCCCGCGGCATCTCAGCAAACGATACGAGATGTCGAACCTGGCAACTCCGGGGAATCTGGAGGATCCCTTTACACATCGTCGCGACCCAGCTCGCGATCCTCAGAGTCGAGCACCGACTCCTACAGAAGCGCTACCGACGAGTCAGCCGACTCAGTCGACATCACCGATACCCGGGGCATACTCCTCGACCGAGGAGACTCGCCCTTACCAGGCCTCTTTGACCAGTCTCCAGTCCAAGGCGAGTCTGGCACCGACGGAGGCAGAAGACAAGACACCAGGCCTCTGGACGAGGGCGAAGAAAGCCCTGACACCGAGCATGAAGGGGATGACCTCTCCGACTGGGAGAGGACCAGACTCGACGACCTCTACCCGAATGAGGAGGAAAATGCGTCCTATACCGGAGACAACTACAGTGGCAGGTCAGGAAACAAGTGGACAGATGCCGTTTGGAGAAGTGAAAGTAGGAGATACAGAGTCGCCCAGGAGGATGACTACGACAGTGATTCCGGAGAGCTTGGCCTCGGAGCCTCCGCGGCTACCACCCGTACAACTGAGTCACAGCCTGTTTCAAGGTCCTGGCCGACCGATAGGAGGGAGCCAGTCGCCTGGCACCCAAGCACCAGCTGGGTCTATGCCGACAACCGGGAAGAGGCTGCTGTGGCCGGAGTCGCGACCAGAGGGGAGCCCGACCCGATCCCTGAAAGGTCCGAGGCCCCCACCGTCACTGCCGCCATCCCCTCGTACGAGCCGACGAGTGGGGAGCTTTGGAGCGAGTTCCCAGATTATGACGCCAAGGAACTTGGAACAATTACCGTTTCCGAGCGACTTGCCGGAGTCTCCAATTGGGAGCCGTCGGTCCCGACGAGAGCCTTCGCCACCCCCGTCCCGGCCTCCCAGCGTCCTTGGCCCCTACTCTATCACACGTACGTCGAGTCCCTCGGACTCCCTCGAGATGCCAGGATCGCCCTAGAAATCGAGGCCAGAATGGAGCGCGGTCGAGCGCACGATGCACACATCTGGAGGGCTGAAGAGGACGCTCTCCAAGGACCCGGAGGCTGGTGGGACTTACCCCTCGAGCCCGATGCCACCGATGCCGAGGTCGACAACCGTATCCACGCCGCCACTGTTCGATACTCGGGAGCCACTAGAAGAGCAGGCACCGACCTCGAGGCTAGAAGAAGAGCCTGGAATTCCTACCAGGCCGAGATCAGCGATGAGGACTCAGACATCGGAAGGTGGAGGCGGAACAAGGAGATCGACAGAATCGCCCAAGAGAGGCAGGAGGCCAAGGATGCCGAGTCGACCGCCCAACAGCTCCCTCGAGGTCGAGGTAATGGGGGCGGTCCGAACGATCCTCACAAGCCCCACGGGCCCGATCCCCACAATCTTTAATATCCTACCATGGCACAGCCTGTATGAAATAATGATGGAAGACATGGAGAAGGATTCCCAGTGGCTTCTCACCGAGGCCGGGGAGGACTACCTATACACGAAATCCCTAGGAGACGTTTACTTGATGAAGAACATCCTAGAAGTGGAAACATGGCACAAGGCCGCCATGATATGGAATTGCGTATTCCCAAACAACCGGCAGCGAAGCTGCGAGCCTTATCGACGACCCCAACCGATGCCCAACCCGCTCGAAACCGAGCAGTTCTGGGCAGGTGCGGGGCCTGACGACGACGAGATGGACGACCCGGGTGCTGGACCCTCGAACAAAGGGAAACAGCCCGCGCTCCCGTCTCAGCCCCCGCCACAACCGCCACGCCGACCCGCGCATCCGGGTGATTACCCTCCGCCTGGGGAGAATTATCGGCTACGGTCGCTTTCGCGACCACCAAATCCCCCAGTACCCCCCAGGGTACCTTCGCCGCCCGATCCGATACCACCGTGGACGTTAGCGTCGGGGAAGGACAACAACCCCTGGAATGACGTGAAACCCAAGCTGATCACGCAACCAGAGTACTTCACGGGGGAGGCAACGGACATCAACCGTTTCCTCCATCACTGTGAAATGTACTTCCAGGTGTTCCCGCTCCACTTCACCATGAATGATCAGGGGCAGAACCCCTATCGGATAACCTTTGTGCAGGGGTACCTCCAGGATAAAGCCAAAGAATGGTGGGGTGACCAGTACTACCGATATCGAGACGAGCAGGGACACTGGAGATTCCCCACATGGGCGGAATTCTCCCATGATCTCACGGTGGAATTCCGAGAAGTGGCGGAGCTCGCGATCTGGAAGGCAGAATGGAAGAAGGTCCGACAGTCGGACTTCAAGTCCGCTGTCGAATTCTTCGTGAAGTTCGAAAGGCTAGCCCACAAGTGCGGGGAATTCGGCGATGAGAAGCAGATGTTCGAAGCAGTGGAAGCGGCAATTAGGCCTACGGTCCGCAAAATGGTTATGCATGGGGACAATGAGCGCCCCACAACCTACGCGCAGTGGAAGGCGAGAGTACTGAGGATTGACGCGAACTATCGATACGACGTCGCCCAGGGGCTCGCTAGTAAGACCTCCCCGAACCAAGGTTCGGGTCGAGGCAACCAAAATCAATCATCGAAGGGGCAGGGCTCTAGTGGCGATAAGAAGGACGCCACAGGGACCACGTATGGGGGTGCCAGGCAGCCGATGGAAATCGACAAGCTGCGGTCTGACAAGCAGTGCTTCAAGTGTGGGAACACCGGATGGAGCCATGACCATAAATGCCCGACGGACAAGTCCAAGTGGCTTCCCGTCAAACTCCCACCTCGCAAAAAGCCCAATGTCGCCCGACTCCGTCAACTACTCGCTGAAGCCGAAAAAGAAGAGCTGGGAAAAGACACGAAGGTCGAGGAAGTGAAGGAAGAGAAATTGTCAAAAGACGAGCCGGTGTCGAAATAAGCGATTCGACGACGTCGGCTAAGGACTTAGTTTCTACTGGTGCGTGCTCATGTACTTCTAGCCGGACTTATACTACGTATGTAGGTACCCCGTACGAACAATATACCCATTTCTTCGCCGCGTTACCAGTACAAGAAACTAAGGATGATGAATCGCAACACGCCTATGGCGTAGGAGGGGATTTCCGCCGTCCTGCGCAGTCAGCGAAGGACAATGAACCCCTAGGGGCCGGTCCACCTCAGACACCCCCGCCTGACCGAACAGGGAAAGTTCTGGAGCACCCAGCGAGCGCCTCAGGTCAGGACAAGATGGACGCCAGACGTGGTGGTCGTCGCCCCGGCAGGGAGAATCGGCCGACGACTCCGACGGGTGGGCCTTCAACCCCAGTTGTTCCTCCCGTCAGTGGCAACAAAGCAGCTGAGGCTGGGAACCAAGGGGACCACCTACATTTAGTAGTGGCCTCATCCGCAAACGATGCCGACCCCCTTGGGGAGCCAATATGTGTGCGGTTGCCTAGGGTTTCTGAGAGTACTGCCGGCGTTAGGAATGAGGATAAGTACAGGATTTTAGTGGAGGTTACAACGCCGCGCGCAAACGCCCTTGGCCAGGGCCGAACACAGGGCAGCGAGCCCTCCTCCTCCAACTCGACGGAAGGTGACCAAATGCCGCCGAGGGGCCTTACCGACCGGCCCGGTGACCAACTGCCACCTCGAGGCAAGAAACCCCAAGTCTCGCTGGAGGAAGGAAAAGACGAAGAAGCCCACCTACGATCTGACATCCCGACCATCACACCTAAAGGGAAGTCTCCTGCGACCCCTAACCCAGAACCGCGACCCAAGGTTCGAAAACCCGTCCAAGATACGTACTACGAACCTTTCGGGCGCCATTGGACCCGACGAGCGTTGCGACTCACTACTAATGAGGCGACCGCTTTCGCCACTCTCAACTGGTGGGTACACCCCAAACGCAAAGGAGAGGTCACGATTGAATTATGGGAGGCGCTCAAGGAACAGCCAGAGACCGCCGCTGAGGCTAGGGATAAGTGGGAGTGGATGGAAGATCTTACGAAGCCGCCCATGTATATACGTGGAAGAAAAGGGCGCAATGTATCCATTGACGTCCAGCTGGAAACCTTAGACACTCGGGAAACGCATTCCCTGAAGGCACTAGTAGACAGCAGGGCTACCGGCAGTTCTATCGATCGGGACTGGGCCCGAAGCCACGATCTCAATCTCAAGAAAGCGGCCCGACCTATCCCGGTCTACAACGCCAACAGCACTCGAAACAAGGGAGGGGATATCACGGAATACGCCGAGGTTCGGTTGCGCATAGGAGACCATGTGGAACGGATCAAACTGGCCATGGTAGACTTAGGGAATACCCCCCTGTTTCTAGGACATGACTGGTTACAGAGACACAACCCGCTCATCAACTGGGACACGGGGGCTGTGACGTTGGCCCGTTGTACTTGTCGAAAAATCCCCTTCTCGCTTCCTGACACCGACCCCACTTCCCGATGGGATGAGTATGAGGAGGGAGACACCATTTTAGTCGTTGACTTCGAAGAAGCGTTCCATGTACGAGCCATGGGAACCAAGGCCAACGAACTAGCGGCACGGGCCAATGCCAAGAAGACAGCCAAGACCTTTGAGGAAATAGTGCCACGGGAGTACCGGGAATTCAAAGATATATTCGACAAGGAGAATTTCGACGAACTTCCCCCGCGAAAACCCTGGGACCACGCCATTGAGCTGATTCCCAATGCCAATGCCAACCTGGACTGTAAAGTGTACCCTCTTAACCCAGCAGAGCAGGAGGAGTTAGACAAGTTCTTGGACGAGAACCTGTCCACAGGCCGCATTCAGGCGTCAAAGTCTCCCATGGCGTCCCCCTTCTTTTTCGTTAAAAAGAAGGACGGGAGACTTCGCCCCGTTCAGGACTACCGAAAGCTCAACGAGATGACTATTAAAAATCGATACCCACTGCCGTTGATTGGGGAGTTGATGGATAGGTTAAAGGAGGCCAAGTACTTCACCAAGTTGGACGTACGGTGGGGGTATAATAACGTCAGGATCAAACAGGGCGACAAGTGGAAGGCGGCGTTTCGAACTAATCGAGGACTCTACGAGCCCCTCGTAATGTTCTTCGGTCTCACCAACTCTCCCGCAACCTTCCAATGGATGATGAACGACATCTTTAAAGATCTCATCACAGCCGGGGAGGTGTCGGTGTACCTAGATGATATCCTTATCGCCTCCTGTACTAAGGCGGACCATCGGCGCATAGTACGCGAAGTACTGCGAATACTCCGGGAGAATCACTTATTCCTGAAAGCCAAAAAGTGCGAGTTCAAAGTGGAAGAGACGGAATACCTGGGAGTACTCATTAGCAAAGGGAAGATTCGCATGGACCCAGTAAAGATCGCAGGCCTCTTGGACTGGCTGGTCCCCCACAAGAAGCAGGAGTTACAATCTTTCCTGGGTTTCTGTAACTTCTATCGGAGGTTCATCCGCAATTACAGCAAGCACGTCAAACCTCTGACTTCATTAACGGGAAAAGCAGAATGGAAATGGGGAGAGGCTCAGCAGAAGGCATTCGAGAAGCTAAAAGAGTTGTTCCACGAGGACGTTGTGTTGGCCATACCTCTAGACCAAGGGAGGTTCCGGGTAGAAGCGGATTCCAGTGAGGGGGCTATCGGAGCGGTACTATCCCAATGGCAGAATGAGAAGTGGCACCCGGTAGCCTTCCTCTCTAAGGCTTTATCTACGATGGAGTGCAACTATGAAATCTATGACAAGGAACTCCTCGCCATTATGATCGTGCTGGAGGAGTGGCGCCAGTATCTGATGGGCGCCAAAGAAGACTTTGAAATATGGACCGACCACTCCAATCTCCAGTACTTCAGAAAGCCCCAGAAACTTAATCGACGACAAGCGCAATGGGTAACAGAATTGGCAGAATACCAATTCACGCTGCACCACAAGCCTGGGGCCCAAAATCATAAGGCGGACTTGCTGTCTCGGCGGGCGGACCATGACCAGGGAAAGGACGATAACCAGGACGTAACGGTCTTAAAACCTGCCCATTTCCGGGCCCTGGTCATGCCCACGGCGGAAGAATTCCACGAGAAGATCAAACTGGCCACCCACGATCTGCGCAAGTGGGATAGAGGCATCTCCGATTCCCTCAATCACGAAAAGGGAGTCTTCCGAGACCAAGGGTTATTATGGTATGATGGACATATCTACGTCCCTAGAGACAGACAATTACGAGGGGAGATCATCGCCCTACGACATGATCACGCCACCGCAGGACACCCAGGGATAGAAAAGACGAAGGAGCTCGTGTTAAGAGACTATTGGTGGCCTCGAATGCGCTCGGAGGTGGAGGTGTATGTAAAAGGTTGTGAAATCTGCCAACGAACAAAGGCGGACCGACGCCCTAAAAAGGCACCCCTCCACCCGAACGAGGTTCCAGATCGACCATGGACACATATTACCGTCGACATGATTACCAAGCTCCCCGACTCAAAGGGAAATAACGCCATCCTTGTCCTGGTAGATAGGTTTTCCAAAACCATAATTCCAATCGCCTGCACCAAAGAATTGTCGTCCCTTGGCTTTGCCAAAATCCTACGGGATCACATCTATGTGCCATACGGCGTGATGCTGGAGAAGATAATCTCAGACCGGGGGACCGTTTTTGTATCCAAATTCATGAAGGAGTTCTATGCCCTCATTCATGTGACGGGGAACCCTTCGACCGCGTATCACCCCCAGACGGACGGTCAGACTGAAAGAGTTAACCAGGAGATTGAAAAATACCTCAAGATGTTTGTCAATTACCGCCAGGATGATTGGAGCGAGTGGCTGCCACTTGCCGCCTTCACCCATAATAATCGAAAACACTCAGCCACAGGCTTTTCTCCATATAAGGTGGTTTTTGGACGTGACGGGCAGGTCATTAAAGTTGCTCAACGCCTGGATACGGTACCAGCTGCCTCCCAATTGGTCAAAGGAATTCAGGAGGTGCAGGAGAAGGTGAAAGAGTCACTCGAACGCGTGGCAGACTCGATGAAAAGGGCTTACGACAAGCGAAAAGGGGAGGCGATAGAATATCAAATCGGCGACAAGGTATGGTTGGACTCTACCAACCTAAACCTCCCCCGTCCGACAAAGAAACTGGGGGACAGACGAGTAGGACCCTTCGCGATCGTGACCAAGAAAGGCGCATCCGCATACGAGCTAAAGCTCCCCGCGAAATGGCGCATCCACAATTGATTCAACGAGGCATTATTAACGCCATACCATCCTCCAGAATTCCCAAATCAACCACGTCCAGAGAGACCGCCGCCCGAACTGATCGACGAGGAGGAGGAATACGAAATTGAGGAGATTGTCGACGAGAGGGATAAAGTTGTCGGTCGGGGACGCACTCGCCGAACCATAACCGAGTACTTGGTCAAGTGGAAAGGTTACCCCTCGGAAGAGAACTCTTGGGTGAAACGCTCGGATATGGCCAATGCGGAAGAACTCGTAAATGACTACGAGGCTCGCATTCAAAAGGTCGTCTGGACGGTAAATAACAAGGGAGAAACAGTCGGGATAGATAATAAGATACCCCGCAACCTACCGGTCGAGTATCACGACCCTGACACCCCTTGTGTCACCGACGTCGAAACCGTATATTCTTCCCAATGCTCGAACCCGAGGCACTCAGACACCCAACAAGACTCTTATCTCTCTTCCGAGATCATCGACAACATTGAAGTTCCGAAATCGCCAGAGGTCAATTACAAACTCGACGACTGGCTCGACCTGCTAGGAAAAGCAAGAGGAGGAGACTCCCGTCCACGCAAGCCCCAAGAACAGAAGGAGAGCAGCGTGAGCGACCTTCACTTCTTGGAACAACGAGAGGGCAACGAGGACGGGGAAGAACAAGAATTAAACCTTCAAAACCTCGAACGTATTCACGAGAACTGGAACTCAGATGAAGAAGACGATGACGACGAACCATCTCTCTACTCCGAATCCAGACACTCCTCGGCAGACAGTGACGAGTGGGATGACGACTCATTCGGAACGAACGAGTCCTAAAGATTTATTTATGGTGTAGAAGGGGATTTCCACCGCTCATTGTTGAGCATTGAACCCTTAGGGACAGGGAGTCCTGAAAAGACAGCAAGAGGCCGTACTGGCGCAAGGTGGTCCTGGATGTCCACGGACCCCAGGATCCAGGTGAGGCTAGGGATGAGGCCGACAGCAGTACTCGAGGCTCAGCGGACCCAATGCTAAACTGTTTTAAAGCAGAAGGGAGACCCTCTTGCTCGCTCCTGTGGAAGGAAGGGGACTTATTCTCATTCGGGACGAATGAGTCTTAAGGAGGGGGTAATGTTACGGTTTATTCATTTCTTTTCCTTTTTCTTTGTATTACTCAGCTTGATTACTCATATGCGATCGTCGCGGACACATTTCCACAGTACTATTATTAGTTTACTGAACGTGTATTTAAGTAGAGCCTCTAGCTGGCCTAAACCCCAGCTTCGGCTAAGGTTTAATCTACCTAATATCGAACTCCGTCCTTCGTGACTATCTGTCCCATCGACTTTCGTCGCCTTTGACTTGCTAGATCGTCTCTCACCAAAGTGCGAGTGAGGACACTAGTACGATCTAAGTCGATTAGAGTTAGTGGCTAACAATGGTACAAACAGTGATGGTAAGATAAAATTTCTAGCTTTCCTCTAGCCTCCTCTAACTTCAATTGCTTCCATATTTTGGCTGTGGTGGTAGCACCCACAATGTGAATCATCTGCATGTTGCTTAGTGTCAGCTCTATTGAGTCTATGTCTTCCCATCCATCTCCTCTCATTTGCATAGCTTTGCAGTTTCCTCAGCTGTTGGTGCCTTAAGGTCTGCTGCACTCAGTTTCACTTCCTTTCCCTCAGTGTACTTTAAGAGACTCTGTTCTCATAGGATAGCTGTCACATGACACTTCCATGAAACCCAATTGTCTTCTCAAAGAAGCTCAATTTGGAATAGCGATGATGGTGTCAAATCAATTAATGATGACATGTGTGATGAGGGCTGGGGTTTTGATAGTTGTATTAGGTAAGTACTGTTCATGTAGGTATGTAGATATATAGATTATTTAGGCTTCAGAGCCTATAATCTATTGTGAGGATGAGTGTAATATGCAGTGGTAAACCTATCTCTTGGTCTACTACCTTAGTGGTGGTTGAGTATGAAGAAATTAATTATTCTACTAGGCCAAAACTTTGGCCTTATATACTACAGAATGTATCTAGAATATTCTACTACTTTACCTATGTTTATATCTACTCAAATATTCCAGTAAGTAAGAGTATGAGGGGAGAAACATTTAGCAAGAGCAATGATGCTCAAATATTCCAGATATTGCTGGATTGCCAAGACACAGCATGCCTATCACTATGTTATGACCTGTGGGTCAGTCACAATAAAGAAGCAGAGACAGGCAGATCAAGCAATGACTCTACAGTAGGGTCACTATCAGAGGTACTAGAACATCATGACATCAAACCACCATTGTATGGTGACTCCACAGACTCTCCACTCTTCTCCTGGGATCAACCATAGAATCTGAGACATTGTTCAGGCATGGAGGCAAGTTATTTATGATGAGCAAGCTGACAACAGATTGTTTTGGGGAGGAGGGAGGAGGCTCAACTTAGTTGTTAGATAGTTTGTGATGAAGTATATGGGAGCTGTGCCATGAGGCAAGCAGAATAAAGCAGCATAAAGGGTATAAGATTGGGGGTTTGCCAGAAACAGGCAGGTTGAGAGACACCAGATCCTGGACTCCTAGATGAGTACTAAGCCCTCACCAGGCCTCAGAATGTGCACTAGATGATCACTAAATAAACATAGACATAAATCCTCAGAGACATCAATGCGATACAGGTTAAAGAAAAGTACAGCTGGCAAAGTACATGATGATGTGGCAAAGCATATACATGTTTACCTACAGCTCCTAACCAGTCTGAACTGGCTGAGAAAAACTGAACCTTGACAGTTTGGTGGACTTCTCTGCTGGAAGGATGACTGGTGCTTCCAATTCTTCAGCCCCATCATCCATGGTATTATGCCTGCTAGAACTTATGTCAATGTTGCTGTCACCATTGGGAATTATGTTGTCATCACCATCTGTGCCACCTGATTCTTTGTTCAGCTTTTCCTCTGATTCCCGGTTCTCTATTATGTTTGTCCCCTCCTCATCCATATCCACATCAATAGACTCTGGCCATACAGCTTTGGTTGCTTGGATCATGGATGTCAATGAGGTACTATCCAATACAAGTGCATGGCTTACTCAGACTTTAGATGCTGTTAACAGAATGTCAGCTGCAATTCAATGTATTTATGTAAAAATACAATATATGATAAACTTTGTATAGGAATCTAGTAAATGGTGATAGATATGTTTCTTTGTACTTTGGAAACACCTGGCTGAAGGTCTGCCCATGCTCATCTTCACCCACTGATAAACCTATAGACTCCTGTAAGTGGAAACACAAAACCTAGATGCAGTATGTGCTAATAAAAATAGAATCTGAAGGATGGTTCTAGCGAGTCTAGTCAGGCACCTCTATATGGTGACTAAAGCCTTCTAAGTTCAGAACAATAGAGAAATATCTCTACTAGGAGTGTAGAGAGTGGTAGTGAACTATAAAATTTGCAAGAAGAGAAGTAATCAGGAAAAAGATCCTAAAGGTGGCCCTAAAGACTTAATCAGTAAGCATACAAGGACTATACCTTGTTCTTATTGGAACTCTGGCTATAAGTGCAATGGATGAGAGCTCAAAAGAAACTGTCCAAGTTCTAACTGCGAACTTAGAGACTGTAGTGAATTATTTAACTCACATGATAAGGTTGAGTCAAGATAGTGAGGATCAGTCTGATACTCAATGAGACTTTTTCTGGCTGCAAGAAAGTGAAGGCATTGGTGGGATTGATGAAAATATTATCTCCTAGCTGCAAGTGAATTTGTTGGTGAAGCAGAGGAATCAAAGGAATAGATTGTAAGCACAAGTAACTGTTGAAGGTTCACTGTTGCTTAGAGAAATAAAGGTTTGAGATGAAGTTCTAGCAGTAAAATGTCTTTATTGCACTACTTCAAGAGTGTAGAGTGTATGATATAAGTGTTAGGGATCAAAGATAAGTGTAGAGGATAATCTGGGATCTCCCTGATTCGCTCTGGTCCCCTTCTTTTTAAACTAATTAGTTAGCTACTTTTTATACTACTTGCAAATTAAAGATTTGTAAGCTATAATTGTCCTTGCTGTGTTGATTTCTAATATAAGCAAACTATTTACTGAGTCATAAGGCATTATTAACCCTTCCTTACCAATGCTGAGTCATACACAGTCAAATCTGCATGCTACAAAAACTGTGCATTACTGTGCATTGCACTGCAAGTAAGCAAGCTTTGTAACAGGTTTACCAAGCAATCCACTGGAGTTTGCTTAGCAAATTAAACAGTCTTAGTAAGTTCTAAACCACTGCTGACTGTTGCAAATTAAATAATTCTCTAACTTGTCATCAAGACTGAGTTATTTCAGGGCAGGGTGGCTATGTGCTGGGATCAATGATAGGATTTGATCAATCAGGATCTGCATCAAAGTGCCTGAAGATCAATAGCTGTGCTTGATGTAGAAAATCCTAATGAATCTATGAATTCTGAGTGCATAGAGTTTGGAGGCTCATCATCACATAATAACTAAATCAATAATGAGAAATGAGATCCTCAGATGGAGACAAAAACAAGACAAACATGGATGCAAGAGTCTGGGCCATCAATAATTATCATAATTATGCAGCCAGTCACTTTGGACAGTGCAGCTATAAATTTCTTGATTTGTACTGATGATGCTTTGATTACACTGCAATATTATGACTATCAAACAGAGATCTCATGTTGTGAACTCAAGGGTAAACCTACACTGCATATATCTCTGGCATTATGGTCACCTCTTCCTCCTCAGACTTAGGAACCTATTCTTTCACTCATTCCATTACCTGAACATGGATCTCCTCACTTTCTCTCTGAAATATCTCCTTCATCATCTTCTTAACAAGCTTCAACACCTCTCCTCAAGTCATACCTGGCTTCTTTCTCTCATTGATGATTGGCTTAATATATTCAACATAGTAGTGCTGGGAATACATCTTCTCCACTTTCAGAATGTGAGACTTTGACTTTGATAGGGGATGATGCCTTCAGATTTCTTGGCATAATTTTAAAACCATTCCTTTACACACTAGTCAAGTAAAGCCTATCAGAGAATACTACATATCCAGAAAGTTAGAGTCTAACCTTAAGATACATTTCCACAGTTTGCTCCCTCTCAATTGGGAACTCCTTTCAGAACCCAGCCATGAAATTAGTAAGAAAATTAGTGATGGCTGCCTGTTTCCTCTTTATAGCCTGGGTGCTGCGATAACCTGGAATGCACCCTCCAGAAAGATCCACTGAGCATTACTCACCTATGGTTTCAGACCATGTTTTTTCTGAGCTGCAGCAGCCAGTACTAACATAGGCACTAAGTTAGGAGGTGGCAACATTCTAAATCAAATCAGTATGGAATCTTTTTGCAAAAATAACATAACATACCTCAATATTTTTATCCCATGCTAGAATTCCTACCATAAAGATTCATTATAGTTGGAATCTACCATTCCAACTGTACAGTTTTGCACTGGTAACTACATTGCTGATGGTCATAGTTTAGTAATTATCCAACTCTGAAACCATATAATCAGACAAATACTAGCAAATTGCATCTCGGGAGTATATAAGGTGGCATTTAAACTCTTGGGACCTTTCCATCCCTTGATCATTATCATCAACTATCTCTACTTTCCCCATCTACACTATTGCTCCCATAGCCCAGCACCAGATTAACCTTTCTGCTGATGCCATTGTGATATTATTGTAGGCTCTAAATGCCCTTGTTAGCCACTAACTCTTATCGGCTTAGATCGTACTAGGATCCCTACTCGCACTTCGGTAGGAGATACTCTAGCAAGTCAAAGACGACTCAAGTCGATGGGACAGATAGTCACGAAGAACGGAGTTCGATATTAGGTAGAATAAACCTTAGCCGAAGCTGGGGTTTAGACCAGCTAAGGCTCTACTTAAATACACGTTGCGTAGGCTAAAGATAGTGCCGCAGCAGCGTCCGATCGAAATCGCAGCATAGGGTAAGCGTGAATACGTAAGAAAAGAAAAGAAAAAGAAAAGAAGAAGAGAAAAGAAAAGAATAATCGTAACATTACCCCCTCCTTAAGACTCATTCGTCCCGAATGAGAATATGTCTCCTTCCTTCCACACAAGCGAATTGAGGGGCTCCCTTCTGCTTTAAAACAGGATCGATTGGACCTCCGCTACCCCATAAAGAGTCGCAACGGTGGGTTCGGCCTCAGACCCTCTCTCCCCCTGGACTCAGGTCCCAAAACTTCCTGAGCCACTTTGCGCCGGTTAAGCCTCAATTGTCTGTCGGGATCCGCGATCCCTAAGGGTTCAGTGCTCGTGATCGAGCGGTGGAAATCCCCTTCTACACCGTAAGTTTTGATTTAGGACTCCTCCGATGCGAAGGAGTCACTAGATCCGTATTGTGAGGAGGGAGATCGTGATCTTGAATAGAACGACCATGACTTGTCGTCTTCATCATCGTTGTCATCATCTTCGTTTTTATCCCAGTTTTCTGTGACCCGTTGTAGAAGATCCACGTCCGAGTTGTCGTCGGTTGGCGCTTCTTCCACTATGGGTACTCCGTCTGCTTCTTCTGCCGTTACTTCTCGCATCTCCATTGAAGACTGTACGTCGGAATGTCTTGGGTTGGTGCACTCAGAGGAGTAAACTGTTTCCACGTCCGTGACACATGGGGTGTCCGGATCGTGGTAGGGTGTTTTTGCCTCCGGTGGAATATTGTCGTCCCTCCCGATAGTCCGTCCATACTTGTTTACCTCCCAGCGAACTCTTTGGAGGTGTGCTTCGTATTCGTTTACTAACTCCTCCGCGTTAGCCATGTCCGAACGTTTGACCCAGGAGTTTTCCTCCCTCGGGTAACCCTTCCATTTTACTAGATATTCTGTTATGGTGCGACGGGTTCGTCCACGTCCAACAACTTTGTCTCGTTGTTCCACGATTTCTTCGATCTCGTATTCTTCCTCGTCGTCAATTAGCTCTGGAGGTGGCCGCTCGGGGCGCGGTTGGTTCGGGAATGCGGGGACGACGTAAGGCGTTAATAGAGATTCGTTGAACCGATTATGAATTCTCCATCGAACGGGTAGTTTGAGTTCATAAGCCGAGGCTCCCTTCTTGGCGAGGATGGTGAAGGGGCCTATGCGACGATCCCCGAGTTTTTTGGTGGGTCGCGGGAGATTCAGGTTGGTCGTATCCAGCCATACCTTATCCCCGGGCTGATATTCTCTGGCCGCGCCTTGATGTTTGTCGTAAGCTTTCTTCATCGATTCTGCGGCCTTTTCTAATGACGCCTTCGTTTCCTTCTGTGCCTTCTCAATCTCCGTTACCAACTTCGTGGCTGCTGGGACTGCCTCGGGTCTCTGGGATGTGGTAATCACTTGCCCATCTCGGCCGAACACTATCTTGTAGGGCGAGTAGCCCGTCGCCGAGTGCTGACGATTGTTATGGGTGAAGGCCGCTAACGGCAACCAGTCGCTCCAATCGTTCTGTCGGTCGTTGACGAACATCTTCAGGTACTTTTCAATTTCTTGGTTGACCCGTTCTGTTTGGCCGTCGGTCTGTGGGTGATAGGCGGTGGAGGGATTGCCTTTTACGTGAACGAGGGCGTAGAATTCCTTCATAAACTTAGAGACGAATACCGAACCGCGGTCCGAGATGATCTTTTCGGGCATCACCCCGTAGGGTACGTAGACGTGATCTCTCAAGATCTTGGCGAAACCGAGGGAAGTGAGTTCTTCGGTGCACGCTATGGGAATGATCGTTTTAGAGAATCGGTCGACGATAACTAGGATGGAGTCGAAGCCCTTGGAGTTCGGTAGCTTGGTGATCATGTCTACCGAGATGTGAGTCCACGGGCGATCTGGGACCTCGTTCGGGTGCAGGGGAGCCCTTTTGGGGCGGTGGTCTGTCTTAGTTCGTTGGCAGACGTCGCATCCCTTGACGTAGGCTTCCACGTCGCGTCGCATTCTTGGCCACCAATAGTCTCGGAGTACTAACTCTTTGGTCTTTTCGATCCCTGGGTGTCCGGCCGTGGCATGGTCGTGTTTGAGGGCTATGAGTTGTCCTCGCAGGTCACGGTCTATCGGTACATAGATCCGTCCATCATACCACAAGAGATCTTGGTCGCGGGAGATGCCCTTCTCGTGGTTGAGTGAGTCAGAGATCCCTCGGTCCCAACGACGGGGATCGTGAGTGGCCGCCTTGATTCGTTCGTGCAATTCTTCGGCCGTGGGCATGATGAGGGCCCTGAAGTGCTCCGCCTTGAGCACCACCACGTCTCGATTATCTGTTTTTCCCTGATCGTGGTCAGCCCTCCTAGATAGAAGGTCGGCCTTTCGGTTTTGAGCCCCGGGCTTATGGTGTAAAGAAAATTGATATTCCGCTAGCTCGGTAACCCACCGAGCTTGTCGTCGATTGAGTTTCTGAGGCTTGCGGAAATACTGAAGGTTAGAGTGATCTGTCCAGATTTCGAAGTCCTCCCTCGCCCCCATGAGGTATTGTCGCCATTCATCGAGAGCGATCATAATGGCCAAAAGCTCTTTGTCATAAATCTCATAGTTACGTTCCGTAACTGAGAGAGCTTTGGAGAGAAAGGCGACTGGTCGCCACTTCTCGTCTTGCCACTGAGAGAGTACCGCCCCTACTGCCCCTTCGCTTGAATCTGCTTCTACTCGAAACTTCCCTTGATCCAACGGGATGGCTAGTACCACGTCTTCGCGGAATAACTCTTTGAGCTTTTCAAAGGCTTGCTGCTGCGCCTTCCCCCATTGCCATTCTTGTTTTCCGGTGAGAGAGGTAAGGGGTTTTACGTGTTTGCTATAATCGCGAATGAACCGTCGATAGAAATTACAAAACCCAAGGAAGGATTGTAACTCTTGTTTTCGGCGGGGAACAGGCCAGTCGAGGAGACCGGCAATCTTCACGGGGTCCATGCGAATCTTTCCTTCGCTAATGATTACTCCCAAATACTCGGTCTCCTCTACTTCGAACTCGCATTTCTCCGCTTTGAGGAACAGTCTGTTTTCGCGTAGGATTTGTAGCACTTTGCGTACAATCCGTCGGTGCTCCGCCTTGGTTCGTGAGGCGATAAGGATGTCGTCTAGATATACTGATACCTCCCCGGCTGCGATGAGGTCTTTGAAGATATCGTTCATCATCCATTGAAACGTCGCCGGGGAGTTGGTGAGCCCAAAGAACATTACCAAGGGTTCATAGAGCCCTCGATTGGTCCGGAACGCGGCTTTCCACTCGTCCCCGTGCTTAATCCTCACGTTATTATAGCCCCAGCGTACGTCCAACTTAGTGAAGTATTTGGCCTTCTTCAACCTGTCCATCAACTCCCCGATAAGCGGTAGCGGGTAACGGTTTTTAATCGTCATCTCGTTCAGCTTACGGTAGTCTTGGACTGGGCGCAGCTTGCCGTCTTTTTTCTTGACAAAAAAGAACGGCGAAGCCATGGGAGACTTTGAGGGTTGGATTCGACCGGTGGACAGGTTTTCGTCCAGGAACCGATCTAACTCTTCCTGCTCAGCATGGTTGAGAGGGTAGACTTTGCAGTCTAAGTTGGCGTTGGCGTTGGGGATCAGCTCAATGGCGTGATCCCAGGGTTTACGAGGTGGTAGCTCGTCGAAATTCTCTTTGTCGAAAATGTCCTTGAATTCTCGATACTCCTCCGGGACTATTTCCTCAAACGACTTGGTGTCCTTTTTGGCATGGGCTTGGGCCGCCAATTCATTAGCCTTGGTTCCCATGGCTCGCACGTGGAAGGCTTCTTCGAAATCAACGACGAGAATGGTATCGCCTTCCTCGTACTCGTCCCATCGTGCCGAGGGGTCAGTATCGGGAAGGGAAAACGGGATTTTCCTGCACGTGCATCGAGCTAGGGTCACCGCTCCGGTGTCCCAGTCGATCAGGGGGTTATGACGTTGGAGCCAGTCATGCCCTAGGAACAAGGGGGTGGAGCCTAGGTCGACTACGGCTAGTTCGATCCGTTCCACGTGGTCCCCTATCCGTAGCCGTACTTCGGCATACTCGGTGATATCCCCTCCCTTGTTACGGGTGCCATCGGCATTGTAGACCGGAACGGGTCGGGCCGCTTTCTTCAGGTTGAGATCGTGGGCCTGGGCCCAGGCACGATCGATCGAACTCCCGGTGGCCCCGCTGTCAACTAGGGCGGACACAGCGTGGGTCTCCCTCGTATCGAGCGTTTCCAACTGCACTTTTATTGAGACATTTCGCCCCTTCCTTCCTCGTATGTACATTGGTGGCTTCTGTAAATCCTCCATCCATTGCCACCGCTCTCTGGCCTGAGCCGCTGTTTCCGTCTGCTCCTCCAGCTGATGGCATAGCTTGTCCGTCACTTCCTCGCGCCGTCGCGGGTGTACCCATCCGTTGAGAACGGCGCGAGCCGCCGCATCTCCTCGGGCGATCCGTAAGGCTCGACGGGTCCACAGGATGCCGTAGGGCTCGTAATACATTGCCGCAAATACCTTCTTGTCATGGGCATTCGCGGTGAGAGGCATTGCGGGAGATGAGGGTCTCCTCGGGGTTACGACGGGTATATCGGACCGTAGGTGAGCTTCTTCGTCTTCTACTTCCTCCACGGATACCTGGGGTCTTGTACTCGTGCGCGGCAGTTGGTCGCCGGGCCGGTCGGTAAGGCCCCTCGGTGGCAATTGGTCACCTTCCGACGAGTTGGTAGAGGAGGGCGCTCTGCCCTTTCTTCGGCCCTGGCCTCGGGCGTTTGTGCTCGGCGTTGTAACCTCTACGGTTGTCCTAGACTTACTGCTCTTCCTAGACCCGGCGGTACTTCGGGTTGCCCTTCGCGGGGGCACACATATTGGCTCCCCCGAGGGGTCTGCACTGTTTGCCGTCGGGTGTCCCTTGGCTACTAAGGGCAGGTGGTCCCCCGAGCTCACGACCTCAGCTGCTTTTCCGACGCTTCCCACTGGAACAGACGCCTTCACAGGCGAAGACGCAGGCCCAGCGGGCTGGGCTGACGACCTTTCTCCCACTCCGGGCTGACCTCCCTTCGTCAAGGGTGCAGTCGAGACACGACCTAGGGGGCTCTGCCCTCGAGGGGCTTTCCCTGTGCGGTCGGCCGGGGGTTCCTGAGCTGGGACGGCCCCTAGGGGTTCAGTGCTTGTCGCAGACCGCGACGAGCGGCGGTAATCCCCTCCTACGCCATTGCTGTCTGGCGATTCATCTTCCTTAGTTTCTTCGACTGTTAACGCGGCAAAAAGGTTTGTATATTGATCGTACGGAGTACCTACATTCGTAGTATAAGTCTGGCTAGTATTACATGAGTGCGCACCAGTGGAAACTAAGTCCTTGGCCGACGTCGTCGAATCGCTTATTTCGACGCCGGCTCGTCTTTTGACGACTTCCCCTTCTCGTCTTTCACTTCTTCGACCTTCGTGTCTTTTCCTAAGTCTTCTTTTTCTGCCTCAGCGAGTAATTGGCGGAGGCGGGCGACGTTGGGCTTTTTGCGAGGGGGAAGTTTGACGGGAAGCCACTTGGACTTATCGTCAGGGCATTTGTGCTTTGGGTTCCACCCCGTGTTCCCACATTTGAAGCACCGCTTGTCGGATCGCAGCTTGTCGATTTCCATCGGCTGCCCGGCACCCCCATACGTTGTTCCCGTGGCGTCCTTCTTATCGCCACTGGAACTGCTTCCCTTCGATTGATTGCCTCGACCCGAACCGCCTTGGTTCGAGGAGGACTTACTGCCCAGTCCTTGGGCGACTCCGTACCTATAATTGGCGTCGATCCTTAGGACTCGCGCCTTCCACTGTGCGTAGGTTGTGGGGCGCTCGTTGTCCCCATGCATAACCGTATTCCGCACCGTTGGCCTTATCGCCGCTTCGACCGCTTCGAACATCTGTTTCTCATCGCCGAACTCCTCGCACTTGTGGGCTAGTCGTTCGAACTTCGCGAAGAATTCGACTGCGGATTTGAAATCCGCCTGCCGGATCTTCTTCCACTCGGACTTCCAAATGGTCAGCTCCGCAACTTCGCGGAACTCGCGTCGGAGATCCTCGGAGAATTCCATCCATGTGGGGAATCTCCAGTGACCTTGCGGGTCCCGATATCGGTAGTACTGATCTACCCACCACTGCTGCGCGTCCCCTCGCAGATACCCTTGTGCGAACGTGATACGATAGGGGTTATGTCCCTGATCGTTCATGGTATAATACATGGGGAACACCGCGAAGTAAACTTCGCAGTGGTGTAGGAAGCGGGTGATGTCCGAGGAAACCCCAGTAAAGTACTCGGGCTGAGTTACTAGTTTGGGTTTGACATCATTCCATGGGTTATTGACAGCCCCCGGCGCGAGTTGCCAGGGAGGAATTGGATCCGGTGGGGATGGTACGGGTGGTGGTACCGGCGGTTTGGGTGGTCGCGACACCGAGCGTAAATTTCGATTCTCCCCCGGGGGAGGATATCCCGCGGGGTCCGGGTGCGGCGGCTGCTTTGGCGGGAATGGGGGTACCGTGGACCCCTTCCCCTTATCAGTGCGGGACGGTCCAGCACCTGGATCGTCCATGTCGTCATCGTCTTCTCCTGCTCCACCGAAGAATCCCTCGGGGAAGAAGTCCGACGGGTCCGTCGGGTGAGGCATTGGTTGAGGCCGCCTATAGGGCTCGCACCCTCGCTGCGGGGCCGTGGGGTTTACCTGGTTCCAGACGATAGCCGCCCGGTGCCAGGTTTCCACTTCGAGGATATTTTTCATTAGGTATACGTCACCCATACCCTTGGCGTGACGGTAATCCTGCCCTGCTTCGGAGAAGAGCCACTGCGGGTCTTTCTCCATGTCTTCCATCATAATTTCGTAGAGCCCGTGCCATGGTAGTAGTTCGAATATTCCGGGTCTAGGTACTGGGCCCTGAAGAAGGACCTGCCTCACCGCGGTCATTACCGTCGGTTCGAGGGCTTGGTTCGGAGGTCGGCTCGGCATCCTTCGCGTCCTTCCTCTCTCGGGCGAGTCGGTCAATTTCCTTGTTTCTCCTCCACCTTCCGATGTCGGAGTCCTCATTGGAGATCTCCTCCTGGTAGACTCTCCATGCTCGAGCTCGGGCCTCGAGATCTGTTCCAGCCCTCCGGGCGTATCCGGTGTAGCGAACGGCAGCGGCTCGTATCCGGTTGTCGATTTCGGCGGGAGTGGCGTCGGGCTCGACGGGTAAGTCCCAGAATCCACTGGGTCCGTAGAGGGCGTCCTCCTCGGCACGCCGGATGCGTGCATCATGCGCTCGGCCTCGGTCCATTCGGGTCTGAATCTCTGGGGACTCCCGGACATCTCGAGGGAGTCCGAGGGACTCGACGTACGTGTGATAGAGGAGCGGCCACGGACGCTGTGAGAGAGGGACTGGGTCGGCGAAGGCTCTCGACGCGATGGACGGTTCCCAGTCGGAGACTCCGGCGACGCGCTCGGCGGCGGTAACTGTCCCAAGTTCCTCGGCGTCGAGATCTGGGAACTCGCTCCAAAGCTCCCCACTCGTCGGCTCGTTCGAGGGGACGGGGGCAGGGAGCGTTGGTGCCTCGGCCCTTTCAGGGATCGGGTCGGGCTCTCTTCTGGTCGTGACTCTGGCCACAGGAGTCTCTTCCCCGTTGTCGGCGTAGACCCAACTGGTGCTGGGATGCCAGCCGACTGGAGGGCCTCTATTGGTTGGCCAGGCCCTTGGAAGAGACTGTGAGTAATTTGTACTGGTGGAAGCTGCGGAGGCTCCGAGGCCAAGCTCTCCTGAATCGGCGTCGTAGTCGTCCTTTTGCCTCTGTATAAACCTTCGGCGCTCTGCTCCGATGTCTGAGTCTCCCCACTGGGCTTCAACCCACTTTGTGGACGACCTTCCGGACCAGTTGTCTCCGGTATAGGTTGCATCCTCCTCCGTGTTCGGGTAGATGTCGTCGAGGAGGTCGTCGAGGCGGGTTCTTTCCCACTCGGTGAGCTCGTCCCCTTCCCACTCGGTGTCAGGGCTTTCTTCGCCCGCGACCAGATGCCTGGTGCCTTGTCCTCGGCTTCTGTTGGGGCTTGACTCGCCTTCGACTGAAGACTGGTCGAAGAGACCTGGTAAGGGCGAGTCTCCTCTGTCGAGGAGTATGCTCCGGGTATCGGTGATGTCGACGGAGTCGGTTGACTCGTTGGTGGCGCTTCTGTAGGAGTCGGTGCTCGACTCTGAGGATCGCGAGCTGGGTCGCGACGATCCGTAGAGGGACTCTCCATAGAGAGAGTGTAGCTCTGGCCTGGGAGTTTCTGGAACTTGTAGCGTTTGCTGTGAAGCCGCGGGGATGTCTATCACCTGCGGGGGGTATGCGGGTACGCTGGGCACGTAATGGAAGGGAAGTTGAGGTCGAACCCTTCTCTGTTGTCGGCAACAGCGGAGTGTGTAGTACAAAGAAATGGATAAGAAAAAGGCGGTAAAAGTTACGAAGATTGCAGGAATGGCGTCGGACCAGGGCATCCGTATAGTGATCTATCCTTGGCGTAGGTCGACGATTGACCATGCAAGCTGGTATACCGCAAGAATGGTGAGAACGATGAGGAGGGCGATAATCAAACTAAGGTCGGTCTCGTAGTTGGATCCGTTCATTAATTGGATTTCGCAGGTTTCGTCGGGAGGGGTGCTCGTTACTATTAACAGCAGAACTGTTAAAATAGAGGCGAGCTGGAGAGCGAGAATAAAGGGTTTCGTGTTGGGATACGTGATTCCTAAACGAGGCGGGGATATAACGAGTACAGGGCGACCAGCAAGCTTGCTAGCAACACTGCCGGTATTCCGAGCGCGATTAGGAGAAAGGTTAAGTATACAGTCAAGAAGACTGCAAGGAGTAGGTCGTCGTAGAGGATTGATTCAACAATCAACCGGGTTACTAACAACAGAAGAAGTAGCCGAGGGGGTATTAGCCACAAGGCTAGTGCAACGAGATAGTGTATCGGATGAATGATGACGGTGAGTGCTTTCCCGTGGGTCCACTCGCTGTACGTTGACAAGCACTAGGTTGTCCACACGAACGTAGGCGATGACCTCTCTGGTCAAGCAGGGTAATTTCTCGTATAAGAGTTGGGCAGCGCTCTTTCTCGGAAGTGACGCTGAGCAACGTAGATCGAGCTTCGGCTAAATGTTAGCCACTAACTCTTATCGGCTTAGATCGTACTAGGATCCCTACTCGCACTTCGGTAGGAGATACTCTAGCAAGTCAAAGACGACTCAAGTCGATGGGACAGATAGTCACGAAGAACGGAGTTCGATATTAGGTAGAATAAACCTTAGCCGAAGCTGGGGTTTAGACCAGCTAAGGCTCTACTTAAATACACGTTGCGTAGGCTAAAGATAGTGCCACAGCAGCGTCCGATCGAAATCGCAGCATAGGGTAAGCGTGAATACGTAAGAAAAGAAAAGAAAAAGAAAAGAAGAAGAGAAAAGAAAAGAATAATCGTAACATGCCCTGAACCTGACCAGTAGGTTATTTCTTACTCTGCACTCTTTTCCTCTTCTAATATTGACAATGTAGGCACTTCAACAAGCCCTTCAATGCCTGCTACTGCTTCTGGTATATTATGATATTAACCCTATTTTCCTTATCTTATCTTATTCTTATCTCCTAGACCCACAATAATCTATTAGCACATCTCCTACCCATTTACCTGATTGCCATCACCCTGCTGATGACTTATCAACAGCTGCCACCTCCTGGATGACCAACATACCACATGTGCCATCATGCTTCTCTTGATAATATCATGCTTCTTAGTGGTTTGACAAGAGTCAACCACTAGTCAAGAGCAGTCTATAGGATATGGTCTATTCAGATGGAGTCCTGTATTAATGCAGGTAATATGCGTTCTTTACTCTCATTTGTTGGAGACACACTTTTTTCAGTATCCTCACTTCTCATTCATTGCAGAGCACACTTCTCAATGCACATGCCCCAGTAGGCACTATTCTTAGTATGAGTCTAACATGTATTTAAGCTAGCCTATGCTGTGGCCTTAGACCTTAGCTTCAGCTAAGGTTATATACTTCCAACTCTTACTGATCTCTCTGGTTCATGACTAACTTGTTCATCACCATCCACAAGAAGTTTCTCCTACATCTTTGGGAGATGTAGCTCTCAGATTCTTGCCTGCACCCACCACTGGTAAGTGTTGCATAAAGTTTCTAAACTCAAATTTATTCTCTTGTTTAGCTATCAATCTTTATAGGCCTGTCACAAGGCATCCATTCACTCATGCTCCTCTCTCTGCTTCTCTATGGTGAGTTCTAACAGCAGATGCATCCTATCTGGACAACAGCCCCCTGCACAAGTCCATACTGGATTCCACTGCTCTCATTGCAGGGCATTCAACTCTGCTGTTGGCCAAAGTGGTGAAGTATAGTATGTAGTCACTGCTGGGCAACAGGTTGGAATATTTGCAAGCTGGTATGTCTTCTCATCATTCTAGTTTTCTAGAGACTGACTTTGTTGTAGAGAGGTTGTCCAACCTCTTGTGTCAGGTGTTGCTCATGCCTGTCATAAAAAGTATAAGACTTGTGCTAAGGCCAAGGAAGCCTTTGAGAACACTCTCACCTAAGGCAAGGTTTATATACTTTTGCTCTTGTTGCTTTCTCCCACTTATTTAGTTTTCTCATTATCTGCTCAAAACAAAAAAAAATCCTCTAAAAAAATCATCTTTAAAATTTATGTAGTTAGATTTAGTTAGATTTAGCTATAGACAAAAATATACTATGATTATACCCTATAACTCCATGTCTCTCTTTTGAGTATGCTAATATAATTATACTGTAGCAGTTTCCTTGCCTGTTCAGTATATCTGAGGCTTTGGCAATTCCCTGCAACTGTACAGTTCTGGCTTTCAGATATCAGCATTTCTGTTTGGCATCCATACAGCTTCAGTAATTTCCTGTACAACTGTACAGTTCCACTTTGGGCTGGACTTTGGGCTGGCTACTGTTAGAAGCCCAATTTTCTCTGCCATCTTAATAGTACAACCTCCATAGTGCACATTGAAGTAGATGAAGACATGATATGAGTATTCTTTGCTTGTACCTTTTCTCATACTGATTGGATTTAGTGCTGTTGCACTTGCAATAGTTTGGTGGCACAATCTCAGGTTCAAATATCCTAAAGGCTAGAAACATCATATAGAGAAAGGGAATACCATTTATAATAAGCCTGCTGCACCAATGCATGAGTAGCAGCTTGTTCATCTGGCATATGGTGCTTGCATGGGTGACCACGAAAATGACAGTTAGACACTGAAGAGAGTAACTGAGGCAAGGTTAAAGGGAAAAATTTAGATCACACCTATAGTAGGCATGTTATCACCATCAGCCATGGTGATTATTGTTAGGTTATGTGCTGTATCCTATTGGGGTCTCAAAAAGGCATGAGGATATATTCTGCATCTTTTGGATTCTGTTGATACTAATTAGTTGGACAGGATCAAGACATTTTTATGCAGTATGAGGTACATTAGACCAAAATGAGTCAAATCTAGAGAGAGCAAAGTGAGTTGTGCATGGGAGTGAGTAGAAGAAGATTCAGAATATCTCATAAAGTATGATCACTGATATTGATATTGACCCTGGCTAATGATTTTAATTCAAACCACTATTTGAAGCCCTTTGATGAGAGATGAGAGATTGTTATTTGTAGAAAGTGTGCTCTTATATATTTGGAGTAGTTTAAACAGTTTATTGAAAATCTTGGTGAGTATAACACTGGGGAATAATAATTTTGACATAGATCGAGGTTTTCAAGCACTAGTTCAAGTAGTCTGATTTCTCACCTTTATAGTTCAATGAGTATAAGGTGTATCATTGATTGCACAAAAAAAGGTTGGAAGCAGGGTACATATATTTACCAGATTATGATCAGGTACTACAGATGACTACACTTGAGGATGCAGCAGTGGTTACAGTAGTTAACTGCAGACAATGATCCACTTACTCTTCTTCATGTCAAAAGTTTCAGGCTATGAATTTTACCACACTATAGTTTGTCTGACTGACAATATAGGTATAAAGCAGCCTCCCAATTGATTCCAGGCTTTTATGTGGATGATCAGAGAATGGTGCCACCTGAAGCTACTTAAATGCAAACTCAACAAATTGCCTTAATATTTTCAAGAAACTCCACTGGAAGACCTACCTATTCCCTCCAGATCTCTAGCTATGAAATGTACAGCCTGCCCATAGCCTGGCATCAATCTGGATCCCAGTTGGGAGTTGGAAAGTGAGAATGTGTAAAAGTTTTATTTTGTTGTCATGATTCAAGAACTCAAGGTCATGGTTAGATGGAAATATACCTTATACATTGCTATAGATGCCAATTTTTGGCTAGTCTGGTTTGTGGTGTCAAATTCCAGATAAGATCAGAGTTTGCTGAATGGTGTAGGGTTTATGATCACTCAGGAGAAGTTCAGGAAGCATGTAGCAGAGTACGGCAAACATATACTGTATAACCCAAGTGATTGCTGAGATCACCAAGCTGCCAAGCTCATTACTTTCAAGTGCAGGGTAGAATTGGCCACAAGTGGTGTCACAACCATTGACTGTGCATGTTATGACTTGAGAGGTTTTGGAGAAGTGACAATCCTGGATCATGATGAGAAGTGAATGACACTTCCTTTAAGTTGATTAAACTTATATTCTCTACTAGATAAGTTTGCATGAATTATATTTTCTGCTCGCAAATGCAACAGGGAACACCACAGCATATGGTAGTCTTATATGATATCAACTGCCAATGGTTGAAGAAACTGTGGGAAAGGATAGCCACATATCCTTCTTCAATGACACCATCTCAGGATCCCAGCAACCTCATTTATTTGATACTGAAGTTTCATCTGCCAGCACACATCCCAAGCTGTTATATGAAGTATTCATTCTACAAGATGCCACATGATGGAGAGACAGATGGATGAGGAGACTCCAGAGTGTGGATGGTGTCATCTGAATCAACTTGTCTCTAGTTTGAAGATAATAAGGCCCAGCGGTTATCTGGATATATTGATGATCACATCAGTGACTACAACTGCCATAAATCAGTGCTAATGTATAAGTGGATCTGATTGGCCAAAGCCGCTCAGCCATAACAAGTAGTTCTGATGTGTTTAGAACTGAAATAGACTTTGTCACTTACTTTGAAGTCAAAAGCTGGTGTTTCATTACTTTGATTTAAATTGCATTGTGATGCTCTCTGGAACTGAAGGCTTTAAGTACATTGTTCAGGCCATTGAGAGAACTATCCTGTGGGTGGAAGCTTGTGTGCTCAAGAGCCAGACATTCTGACTTATTACAAAGTTCATTTATAAAGAGATTACTTGCCAATTTAGCTGTATTCTGTTTTTCTCTTTTGATGAAGGTTCTGAGTTTAAAGGTGAAGTTATGGCTCTCTTACATGACCTGTATAACTGTATTGTTGTTTTTTCTACAGCATATCATCCTGAAGGAATAGCTCCAGTTGAGCATCATTATCAGATGATTGTTGATCCATTGTTCAAGTGCACAGGAGATGCTAGGCCTCATTTCCTATTTGCTGTGCTCATTATCCTGCAAGTAACAGTCAGTCATGTAACTAGATTTTCTCCATTCTATTTGCTTTATAGTGCACAACCCATTTTTTTCCTTTGACATGACTGAGATTATATAGCAGACACTTGACTGGGACAAGGTACATACTCATGAAGAGCTGATTGCTATTAGAGCCTTGCAGATTACCTGATGAGATGAGAAGTTAAGAGAAGCAAATGCCAAATTACATGAAACTCAAAAATAAGTGATTGAAGATCTCACAAAATACACTTATTTCAAGTTCAGGTTCATGGATTATAAGGTAGAAATGCATGTCTGGCTTTGGGAATCACAACTGGATGAGATCAAGGAAGAAAAAGATGTATGGATATATTCTAAATTGTATATCATTCATGAAAAGTGGAATCACAACTTTTCCATCTTGCAAGAGCTCAGCAGAGCAATTATCAAAGGTCACATCAATATACATCACTTGAGACTTTTCTACTTTTGTTCTGACAATCAGACCTTGCAGACAAGCCTCCAGCCTCCAGCCAGATGCATAGAACTTGCTGAATATGACTACAGCCTCAATGCAACTTGGAAAAATATTTCTGTCTATGCAAATGAGCTGGAGGATAAATTCTATACATGTTGAGTGTTCCTATTCTTTATCATAATCTATAATGACATTTTGACCTCTTCCTCTTATCAAAAATATCAAAACCTCGGTTTCTCTCTCTCCTTTTCTTTCTTTCTTTCCTCCACCACCATGCTTACCACCATGTATAATGATTGCAATCTTCAGTGCCTTGTACACCTTAACCCTTCTCCATTTGACTCCTTTTCTTACTTTATGGACTCTACTTTCAATTTGCATCTCCTCAGTAACAACCCAGTCTATGATTTTCACTCTACATGTGAGATGGATATTGGCAACTCTTCCAATAGTGAGTATCCAATTGTGAGACACCATGGATACCACATTCCATATCTGAGCCTTGTGGATAACATTAAGTATTGCTTTTTTTTCAAGGTGATCTTTTTTTATATTATTTCTATGATGATTGTGCAGAGTGTTTGTTGGGCAATGAGCTCATTATCTTGTGGTATGGGTTTTTCATCAGGATCATACACTAGCTTGGCATGAAATCTGAAAGATGCTTCACAACCCTAACTCTTTTCCTCTGACATGATACAACTTTGTTAAAGTTCAAGGCATGAAGATAGGACAAGGACCATAGACTGCACCTTGATTCAAGTGTATGGTGCATCATTTTATCTTGAATTCTGATAATTGTATCATGAAGAGACACTGGCCTTTAAGTGTGTATTGACTCTTCAGAATTTGAGTTTAAGAGCCTTGTTATGTATGATCCAAACATTGTCATCTGACTTACACTTCAACAACTCATCCACATGGTTCAGACCAACACCTAGGCCAGCTGACTTGTACTTTCTTTTTCAGTTTGCTATATGTCTCTCTTCTCTTTTACCATCATCTCTACTGCTTTTCCTCCAGTTCCCTTTTGCAGGTTCTTATTTCTTCCAAGCATGATGCCACATTGCTCATGGATCAATGAGCATGCATTTGAGTCTTGTTGCCTTGGGGCTTATATCTTTAAGATCTTGACACCAATATTGAGGTAGCTCACCTCATTAACAATAAAGCTGTTTCAAATGCTAGTAGAAGGATAAGTACAGATCATATGAGTGTCAACTGCATATACCAGTTCATTTTTACTTTCAAATTCACTGATCTTCTCTCTATTTTGTTCCATTACTATTTCTCTCCCTATCTCATCTGATGTAAAGGACCAAGGCTAATAGTGGACAAATCTAGCTTAGAATGTGCTGGGAATCAAGATGCAATAACTTGGGACATTGTTTGTATGCTGAGCAGGGCAGCCGGCTCTTTCTATACTATAATTGTATGTATTTTAGTCAATTTTGCTCCTGCTTGAGGTTGAGGTCTGTAGCTAAGATATTCTCCTCCTTTTGATACATTTCTTTTTAGATATAGTCACATACACAAGCTTACTATCATCTGTAGGCTCTGGCAATACAAGAGAACATGTACAGCTACCTCTCTTTCATGTTTGTATTCAATTGACATTAAATTTTTATTTTTATTTTTTTTTGCCTTCACACCATGAGCACCAAGACAATGAGTAAGCTAGAGCCTTTCTTATTGAGCCCCTATAAGTGGTTTCTTCATCTTCTACACTAATCTATCTATAGATATTACTTTCACCTCATTTTACTTAAATTTCTGATCCACACCTGACTGACCAGCAAGCAACTGATGACCTTGCTCATTGTCTATATCAGCTACAATGTATACTGTGACATTGAAAAAACTAAAATTGGGCTGAAGTTCTAATAGGAAGGTGGTATAAGAATATGCTCAAGCAAGAGGGTTGCAGTGGTTAGGGTGGAGAATATCTGATTTGAACTAATCAAAGGCATCACCAGAAAGGAAGAAGATAGTGTACAGTGTTGTACCAGCCAATGAGACAGGTGTCTTGGAACCAACAATTATAGACCAGCTTGCCTCAGAGTTGTTCTAGTAATCTTCAATAGTACATTTTATTTAATATATATCTTCCTCTAAAGGCATCTGTATATATTCTGATACTAAAATCCTGCAATCTGAGGCAAATTAGCACTATTATGAACTTATTTGGTAATTTGTATCACCTGAATGTCATTCTGGCTCATAGAAACTTATGTATATATTCACATATGATGTAGGAATACTATAGAATACTATAACAAGAGGTATGATGTTCGTAGGAGTGTTACCTTCACCAGTGAGTTTCTTTTCACCTCTTGTTAAGTCACATCAGAGGTTATCATATATGGAACAAAGGCTAAACCAACCAAATCAAGTTTAACTGTAAGTTGCAGAAAGACTCTTAGTGCTGCAAAAATCAACTGATAGACAAAATACCTCATATTTCTTGGTGTAGATGAGTGAGAGAGCATCAGAAAAGACATAGTACACTGAACGAAAGATCTGGTAGTGCTAATCAAGGTTTGATCCTGATCCTAATTTGGTATATCAGGTGTGATGTGATATATCTCACTGGCCTGTATTGCCCTGATCTTGGATTTTTTCACTGATAATGTCTGATATAACCTTCTCCCTTCCTGATAAGCATATATTTCTTTGTAAGATGATATTTTAGACCCTAAAGATGATTTTCATCTGACTTGATCTCCAGCCTGCTGTCTCCTTTGGTGCACCCAAAGCTGGTTTAATTTTGGCATCTCACTGGCCTATATAACACCATAGTTGATCTTTGTGACCTCCAACCAGAATGCATTGAGTCAGTTATTAAAGTTCAACTGAAGAAAAACAATGAAAGCTTTGAGTTTGCAGGGGTCTGAATTATCAAAGATATCTGGTTCCTTGATCTTAATGTGTATAGCATACTGACTATTGCTGTTGACAGCATGAGAGATGCTATAGAGAATATTTATGAGTTGGATGAGGATTTGGGCATCATTATCAAGAAGATTAGGGTTGTTACCAGAGTTGTTATTAAGACTTTTCTCAGATCCACTGGGTCTGTCAGGGCCATCAGGATTGGGTGGGCCACTATCAGGGTTGCCTGTTGGGTGCCAATTGCTACCAATTGGAGTGTAGGGAATATCCTCTTCTTTAGAATTTTGATCATCATTGTTGCAACCTAGGTTTTCCTGAAACAAAGACATGGGAGAGGATGAATTCCAGTTAATCTTCACAGTTGAGATTAAAGCATTAGAGGTTTCTCTGAAAAATGGGGAACAAGTAGTTACTATAGTATACTAGTCAACAAGTTGAAAAAGAAAAGAATATTATCAAACACACTGACTGTTTCTTTACACTAACTATTACTTGTTATGCCTTTAGCCTTATAGATATAAAAAAAAAAAGCTGATAAAAAGTGCCAATACTAGTTACATGTTGAAGTACGCTGTTCAGCTTAGATAAGCAGGACTCCAGGATTAGCAGAGAACCCTCGCAAACATGCAAGGGGCTCGATTGTAAGGTACTTTACTTATATACTTCTGTAAACTATGGATAGGAGAAATGATATTAAAGGGGGAATGATAACGGATGTGCAATGTATTTGGCAACTCAACATTACACACTCAGGAAAAAAAAACTAATACCTGTGTTGCATGTCCCTGAATAGTGATTAATTTATTAAAAACCTAACATTAGTCAAAACAAAAGCCAAGGTCAATGAAAGAAACACTTATCGGGCTCACTATGCTAGGTTGTGATCAATCTGCAGATATGACTAGTCACAATAGTGACCCAAGTATTACTCATTCCAGCAAAGCCAAAGCTAGTATCAACATTGTCAATAGTATACAAGATTATAGCAGACTAAAGAGAGCAAAAAGAAAAAAAAGATAAGAAAGAAAAATGAGAGAAGAAAATTTCTCTTTTGACATCAATATTGAACTACAGCTATATCCTCTTCAGCCTCTAGCCAAACAACATCCCACACATTACAAACTTAAGTCTGAAAACTTGATATGCAATATGCAATCAGACTCTACTGGTCTGCAATTATAAATTTAAACTTCTTGTAACCTGACATATATAGAAAATTTTGATGTGTATGCACATTTAACACTCTTACTCTAATTCATATCTGAATGTGTGTTGATCCTAATCAGGTGTGCAAAATCTTCTTCTACTTAATTTGTATCTAACATATCATTATAGAATCTCCTCTATCTAGTTCTGACCCTCCTTTATCACTCAACTTTGATAATGTGACTATATGTAGCATGTCATCTTCTCCTCTGAAGTCATCTTACATTTTTGAGAACACTCTCTTGAACACTAACAACAACAACAACTTATCAGATAAATCTCTGGCTCTGGCTCCCAATAACTATCATCTCAATTTCATCATTTTGAACACTGATGAGGACTGTCACACTCTGTTATCACTCATTGAGGAACAAAATCCCTCTGCACCATGCTGTATTCATTTTCTTGATGACAACAATTTATTGTATGTACCCTCAGCAAAGCCCTATGTAGAATCTGACATGGAGAAAGTTGCAATGCCTGAAAAACATCTCAAAGGAACTTTGTCTATTAAAAAGTCATCTGGGAAGCACAAGTCTAAGGATACCAAGAGGCTTGTTACTTGGACCAACTCTTTAACACTACCACTGCCTTCCCTAGCCCCACTCCAGCTATTGACTTATATTTCAACAGTCTTCTCTGAACAACAAACTGTAAAAGCATTGGGCTGCATAACCTGCCATCTTATGCAGCTGCCTATGGGAAGATTGAAATGAGAGGTCATATCTCTCATTGTCATTGCACACCAATGTCAGATTCTTCAAAAGACAGAGGGTGTCACCAATTACAAGCTTATGCTCTCATATTTGCAGTTAGTAATCACTTGTGATGAGTAATGCTTTCATTTTTCTCTTAATCAACATTTGATCTTATATATTTACAGGCAACACTTGGAAGTCTATTTATCATCCTATTATTAGCTGCCACCAATATGTGAATCCAAGTTTGCTGATCAGATTATTCCTCTATAGAACACATTTCTAGTCTTGCTATCCTCCTTCACTGTCCAATAAGTTTGTGGGTTATTTTGCATTAATCTTTTCTTATTGAATAGTTTTGTAGTTAGTGAACCAGCTATAAATTAATTGAAAATCTTATTATACTGCATATTCAATGTCTCATTCCACTCATCATACCTTTGAATGTGCCATAGTTCAAAATCTCTTTTTGAGACAACCCCTTGATCAAGAACCCACCATGTGGGGTTTGGCATCTAGCCACTTTAAGACTGGCACAAGAAATTCTGCTTGTCAAGGTGTCAAGCAAAATAATCAGTTGTTTCTGCACCTTCACTAGTCAGGAGAAATGTCTTATAGTCTTGAGAACTTTCAGATATTCTAGCTAGAGCCACTAACTGCCTCTATGTAGTAGCTAGTTGATGTCGTCCTAATACCTATCTTGCAGGTTCCTTCTCTTCAAACAGGCTGATCCTTGATCTCAATGCCTTCTTGCTCAGCTCCTCTCTGCTAATGATGGCCAGATTGCAATCATCTCCTAGAATTTTATCTCTGCCATCTGGCAATGAGCCAAACAAAAGAAACTGGTGATACATGATCTTCCTTTGTTCTGGGAAAACAAAGACAGTTCAAATGACTATAAAAGACCATAACTAGCCCTAAGTCTCTCTATCCACCCAACTAGCCATCCTGTCTTTTATCACTGTCTCAAGCTCCATCTCCACTGAAGACAATCCAAACAAGAAGCAGAAAGTGTTGGAGATATCATCTAAGCCTAAAGTGCATTGTCTTCTCCCTCTGCCTCTGATCTCTCCTTAGGATTTACACCAGATAGACAATGACAAGAATATATATAGTTAGTGGCTGAGAGATAATGAGAGCTTACAGTGTGCAATATTAGTGTTCAGAACTCAGGACTCAAAGCTCAACATGGTGGGCAAAAGCAAGAGTTTATATCCCAAGATACAACTTGACAAGTACAGATAGGGGATAGTCACATATGTGCTCATGCATTGCCAGAGCATCGTTATAGTATCTAATAGTGTAAATGATGAAGAGAAAATAAGTGAAGAGTCCATTGGTGAAAAGAAAGTCCATAGCTAGTCCTCAACATCAAACTGCTCCACCCAGAATTAGTGCAACTTCATATAAGGAGAGTGTTAAGATACACCAATCTTAGTCTTCACTCATATGATGGTAAAAGACTGTATTCCTAACCTGTTAAGATACACCAATCTAATAGTACATCAGAAATTAAGTAGATAAAGTTATAAGTAAGAAAATGCACCTCAGTCTTCACTTATATAATAGTAAAAGACTGAGGTGCAAAACAAAAAAAACAGGAGGATAATATATGAGAGTGATCATGCAAATGAATGAACTAAGTAGTCAAGATTAAAACCTGAGTCTGAAGTGCCTGAAAGATAGAGCATTGACTGAACCCTCAACACTTCTCCTGAAGTCTATACCTGTAGCTTCAGGTACCTGTCATCCCCATCTTCTTGAAAAGATCAACTGTCTACAGTTTTAGAATAGTTTTAGTGAAAATATCAGCAATGTTTTCCTCAGAAGCAATATATTGAATATCAAGTTTCTTCAAAAGTATCATGTCATGTATCCAATAGTAGTCTATAGAGAAATGTTTGGACTTGCTATAGCCCTTCAATGACTTGGTTAAATTGATAGTACTGTTATTATTGCACCATAGTGAGTAAGGTCAATCCTTTTCAAGTTCCAGCTCATCAAGGAAAAAACCCATCCACTTCAACTGTCAGCCTCCATGAACAGTAGCAATGTACTCTGCCTCTATGGTTGAGAGAGTGACTCTCTTCTGTGCTTATAAGCTCTAGAATACAGGCCTACCAGCCATCTTGACTTCCCAGTTGTCCTGTTGTCATTGTGCAAAGAGTCAATGTACTTCACTGAGGTGAAACCATCATCATCAGCTGCTCTCTTTCAGTAAGTAATCTTGTACCCCATAGTACCCTTTAAGTACCCGAAGACATGCATAGTTTGGTTCCAATAGATGAGGTATAAGTCAGATGCATAATATTACAAGTAATTCATGGAAAAAATAATGTCAGGACAGATTCTATTTGTGATATGATTCAGGCATCTGAGGACAGCATGGTAATTCTTATTCTTCATGTATTCAGCATCTTTGGCAGATACAGAGTGAGGCTGAGATTCCATAGTCATAAAAGATCCTACTGGCAGTAAAGTTGCTTTGAGTTTACAATCAGTCATTCTGAACTGTTTGAGAGTTTTTATGATGAGGTTTCTCTGGTGAATTGAAATGGATCCATCATTTTTGTTAAACTCAATCATCATCCTGAGGACACTATTGTGTCACCCTATATCCTTGATATCATACACTGACCTAATTTTCTTCCTAATTCTCTCCTTTGTGCTCTGTTGTTGATGCTTTAGATACATTGTCAGTGTACATGCACATTATCATCCTTTCAGCTTCATTCTTTTTTTTTTTTTTTTTTTTAATCCTAAGTATATTGGTTACGCATGCGTATGGTCCAATTTAGCTACTTGTGTTACTGTGTGTATGATGTCATCGATTAAGTCAGCTTAACAAGCTGTGCACTTATGTTATGGCACGAAATTATCCCTCGCCCTCGATAACTTGGTGCGACTCGGGCACTGCCACCTTTTCCCACTTTGGGAAATCCTGACCTCTGCCGAGAAATGGCCGCAATCTATCTGTCACCGTCGTTTCTTCACCAGACCCTTCTCATGGCCTAGTCCTACTTCCCACCAAACTCCATCAATCCCAGTCCTTCTCCGGTCTCTCTTTCCCAGACCTGCCTTACTCGGCCAAGATCACCAACACAGTGTGATCAATTGATGCGGGGGCGATGTGCCGGGCTGGGGTGTGCTTGGATCACCACTCCATTTTGTTACACCTGGGTCCCAACCAGGTGGCAGCCTTGCGGCACGCGACTCCGTTTCCCTGTCTTATTCGAAAGATCACTGGAAGGGCCTCGAACCGATGCCCAGAATGGCAAGGAGAGATAAGATTTGTCATGTGATTTTAGAGGGGGTAATGTGCGTGACTTGATCATGTTTAGAAAGGGAGGCTGCGTTTCACGTGATTCAGATATCGGAAGTGGTAGAACCCGGAAAGTGTCTAGAGTGTTACTTTCTGGGGGGTGGGGGGCTCGAACTCGCGAGTGCGAAAATATATATTTTCTGTGTGGAGCGAGGTACAATCGAGCAAGCAGAGATAACCACTACACCATCTGCTCCCTTGCTCCATTCTTTAATACTCAGATACAAGGGTCTGCTTGCAATTAAGCATGTCCTTAAGCTGTAAGGGTCTTATTCAGCTTATTAAACCACACATTACCTGCATCCATCATTCTGTACATAGCTTGTTGCATTCTTCATGGCAATGATAGCAAAGAACATCTGTAGAGATTCATAATGGATGATGGCTGCAAATGATTCAAAGTAATGGAGGTCTTTGATTTGGGTAAAACCTTTTACAACAAGGCCAGCTCTTCATTTTATGAGTGCACTGGTGAACCCATCAATCTTCTTGTTGTACACCTATCTTGTGTCAATCATCTTCATCCATGATTCTCTAGGAATGACTTACCATACATCTCATTCCTCCACACACCTGATTTCATCATCCATGGGTGTGGTCCAGAGGTTTGGTTTCTTTATTATGTTCTGATAATTTTCTGGTATTTGCTGGACTTGATCTGGACATGAGAAGACTTTAGTAAGCATGTAGGTCAGGTGTAATTGTTGTTGGGTCAATTGTGTATTGGAATTTGATTTTGAGAAACTTGACATATGACATAGTCATTGGCATAGCATTGAATTACCAGGATGTTGGATGGCCAAGATGGTAGTGATGCTGGGTTTCCTAGTTGGAATGTGCCCTCTGAATTATTGAGTAAGTCATCAACTATCTCCCTCTGAAGAGGTACAGTCCTGATTGGTATTAGCTCTTCAAAGACAACATTGTATGAAGTAATAACTCAGTTTCCTAGGCCATCAAGAAGGATTCAGTATGTTTCATACTCTGCCAGTCTGATCATTCAACCCTTCTGGCTCTGCAGAGCTAATTTGCTTATGCTCTTCACCTCTGGGATCTTTGCATAGCACGAGCTCCCCCATACTCACAGATAACCAGCTGACCAGCATTTCTAAGTCCATACTTCCTCTGGTATTTTCCCTGGATGTCTTGATGAGAGTAACAGGTTTTCAACCTTTATTGCATAATCACATGCTTTGGCCCACCACCCTATCATTAATCCTGCCTCAATTAACATGATCCTCACTACTTCAAACAATATCCTGAATCCACTCTATTAGCTGCAGAAGAATAAGATGCAGTAGGTTTGATTATTGACTGTACTCTTACAGGCCCCCAGATATTCACTGCAACTAATGTGAGGACCTCCATCTCTGGAATGACTATTGAGTCAAAGAAGCAATATTTCTGGTTTTCAAGAATGCACAGTTCGCATTTTCCAGATAATTTAAGCCCAGACTTGATGTTAAAGCCTATCAACTAGATTTTGCCATACTAATTTCTCAATGCGATCAACCTCATGATGCATGAAGTGTATATGCCACACTTTCATTGGAGTTGCAATGTCAAGAGAGTGTGCTGTGAATGCAAGATGTGGATCTCCATATACAAACTGCCTATTTATCACATATAGATCTCCAGTGAGTGTCCTATTGAACTAAGGTATATTGTTTGGATCAAAGAATGTAACTTTCTTTCCACTGTACAGCATCTTTCATCTGTTCTTATTCATACAACTGACAGATATTAGGTTGGCTGAGATGTCTGGGCAGTGCAATATCTTTTCAAATGTGACAATACTCTCAACACCATTTAACTCAGTTTTCATAACTACTGTACTCACTCCCTCCATCTTGAACATCACTCTATCTTTTGAGGATCCTCCAGCAACATTTTTGAGCAGAGTATAAGTGGAAAACTGTAACAAGCATGCTGACAGAAATCCGACTTTCGACTCAACTCCAACAAACTACATCCTAGAATCCTATGGATTCTGATTCCCAGTTTATCTGAGTGAGGTTTGCAGAAGAGACTGGTGCATCTCTTTTTCCCTCCACCAATTTTCCAGCATTCATCTATCATGTGTCCCACATTTTTGCAGTGGTCATTCACAGGAAGAGACCTGCATTGTGAGTGCATTGATGATCACTTGGAGTGCTTGGTTAGATGTCAGTCATCAAACTACTAGGATCCATGAAGATCCTTCCCTGGCTAGCCAACTATTCTCCATGAGCAGACAGTTGTACTATAATGATCTGGAGATTCTTTTCACCATAGAGAATGCTTACGATAGAATCCCATGATTCGGGAAAGGAGTCTAGAAGGATGATAACAAAGGATTCCTCCTTTATAGCAGCTCCAGTGTCATTAGCCTCCTTGAGTAAGTGTTGCATCTTCTCAATATAATCTTTATCACCTGATACTTTGTCACCCACCCTATACAGCATTCCTCATAGAATCTTCTCCTGCCAGTTGCATATGAGGTCTGAGTGTGCTCCATACTGAGTCTTTAGGTGTGTTCAGGCCTCATGGGAAGTTCCTTGCATATTCAGCCTAAATCCAAATACATTAATTATATTGTGGATAATGAATGAGAGGGCATAGCTCTCTCATTTGTTGGAGATTGAACTTGGTATATACTCATACTATATTTGGGCTGCTAACTACTAGATTACATGACATTTAGTATCTTAATGACTCACCTTTTGACCACCACAACAACCACTTTTTAAGCTTTTTCTATGCTTGTATTCCTGATTTCCAACATTATTGGGCATACTCATACTCATTGGGTTTGAGGCTGCTAAGCAGAGATGCAACAGTAAATAGCAATAGTAGTGATTCTAGTATTGTAACATGATTTTCCCAATAATTAATAAGCTCTCACAGTCCTCTCTCAGTCATCATTATCATCTCAAATGCAGCCCAATTCTCTGTTAAATTTTTTGCTCTCATTGAGCTTGAACAGTAAGAGCTGGGCAGAACTGAAGATTGAAGATATTTTAATAAAATTTTATAGGAGTAGTCAAAAAAAATTTTATGTTAGGACAAATTGATATGAGAGCCAAATCTAGGTCCCAAAAGGTTGCTTTGAGTCTTCAGAATATGTTTGGTTAAACAAGTGCTTGGTGTTGTAGATCACAATCTACAGGAATAAGCAACAGAGCCATATAATCTGTTAAGATACACCAATCTAATAAATAGTATATCAGAAATTAAGTAGGTAAAGTTATAAGTAAGAAAATGCACCTCAGTCTTCACTTGTATAGTGGTAAAAGACTGAGGTGCAAAACAAAAAAAAAACAGGATAACTGAACCCTCAACAGAGAGCACACTGCTACCCTCAGTGCAGATAAACAGGTCATCAATCTATCATAATCTTAATCCTTAGTACAGTCCAAGATGGTTACAGCCATTACAGTCTTGTCCTCACATCTGGTGGGTACAGTAGGATAATAATGGTTTGAGAAAATAATATTTTGAGAAAATAAGATAGAGAAATTAGAATAATAGCTAGGAGAGATTGAAACTGAGAAAAGTAAATAAAGAAAGAATGTAATGGAACTAGTAAATGACACCATAGTCCAAACTACTATCATCCTTCAATTGAGAAGCTTGATTATTGTTAAGAAGAGCTGCTGTAATGAGCATGCTAACAGAACTCTGATTCTAAGTCAACTCCAACAAACCACATTCTGGAATCCTACAGATCTCAATTCCTAGTTCCTATTTCATATTCCATTTTATATTTCATCTCTCTGTTTTAATTTATCAAAAGCCCAACATCAGTAGCATAGCATATCATCAGACTCCATCAGCTACCGACTAATAGACTACAATTTCTGACCACCCTAAAATGTAGACCACACTGAGTAGGAACTAGATCAGACTTCTAGCTAGTATATAAACTGTAGAATTACATTATAGATACTCAGTTTGAATATCAACTTGGTTCAGCCCAACTCTCTCTCTCCCTCTCTGACTCTTAAGTCAAAACTCTAGTTCTACAGTCTGTGGAACTCTGATCTGTTGGACTTATCTCTTACCTTGTCTCTGTCACTCCATGGACTTCTGTCCATATTCATCTTAGGGCTTTGGCTCAGGGGTGACATTGCTAATAACTTTGCCTATATCTGACATATTCCATAGCTTCGCGCTATGTGCACTCTCTGCCACATTCCTATTGGCACAATCCTAACAGCTGCCTCTCATACAGTGTTATGCCTTGAGTATGTTATTATGTATCATTGTTTGTATTGTGAATAACCAATCATGAGAAAAAGAAGAAAGAGACAAAGAACTGAAAAAGAAAAGACATGTCAGTATGTTTCATGATATCAATTTCACAGGCACAGCAATATGTACTGCCACATCACTTTCCCAAAAGTATACATACCCTGGAACCACCTCACTGCAGGATTCTCAGAAGACCTCCAGAATGACATTGTGGCCTCCCCTAATTCCTTCATTGTAGCAATTCCCTATAGCACCAGACTTAAATTCTATGCTAAAAACATGTAAGCTGACCTTCTTCTCATAGAATTCCTCAAAAGAGAATGACATCCTGGAACCCAGGCCATAGCTGGGAACACTGAACATGCACAACAGAATAGGAATCAACTCTGTTGCAGTATGAACAAGAATGTAACTAGTCAAGAAGATAAGTGATCTTGATCTGTTCGAGATCCATGGAAGTATCTAATGGTCTAGGTAAATAGCAGTACATAATGCATAATCCATATGGGTTACACCCACCCATACTTCAAAAAATTGCTCCATCATCTCGGGTTTTCCTCAAGCCAACAATCGAGAGCCTCATTGTCTTCTAGTTCTGCACCCAGCAACCATTCATTCTCCTCGGGCCCATAACCAACATAATGCACCAGATACTGCCATCCTCTACCCCAGTGTCGAGCATCCATGATTTTCTCAACCACATACTCTTCTGCTCCTTCAGGGGTGATAATTAGTCCCAGTCTAGGATGTTCGTGATTTGGGAAAAGTTCAGAGTCATTCAAATAATACGGCTTGAGAAGTGAAGCATGGAAGGTCAGATGAATGCTGGAGGAGGGTATATTCAGTGTGTACATGGAAGTCATAGGGTTTGCATCGAGGACTGTGAAGGGGCTGTCGAATCTTGGCATGAATTTTGCACATCGCTTTGAACCTCGGTGGGCATACTCCTGTCTTCGGTTTGTAGTGGACAACATTACATGGTCACCAATCTTGTATACGATTTCGGGCACTCTTGATCTATTAGCAAAGTGGGACTGCTAAGTTTTGGCAGTCAATAGGGAGTCAGCAGCTTCCTTAATATCAAGGTCGAGGTTTTGTGCAAAAGCCTTAGCATTGAAGGGAACATCAACACCTGGTTGTATGACCAGAGGTAGGATTATGCATGGTAAAGGACCCATTTTTAACTGAAACAGTGAGAACCCAGTGGAAGCGTTAACAGTGTTCATAATAGTGAATCATACAAGAGGGAGCTTGGCACACCAGCCCTTCTGATTTCGGTCAACATAGAAATGGAGCGCCTGCACGACGGTTTTGTTAGACCTCTCCGAGGCACTATCAGTCTGGGGATGCCATGCAGTTGACATCTTGTGCTTGATTCCGGATAATCTAGTGAATGCCTTCCAAAATTTGGATACAAAGAGTTTATCACGGTCGCTGATTATTTCCGCAGGCATCCCATTCTCGCAGTACCAATGGTCAAAGAACACACGTGCAAAATCCTCTGCAGTGTTGGTTGTTTTCCAAGGTGCAATCTGGATATCCACACCCAGGCAATCAGTCATTGTCACGATACCATCCACGTTGCTGTCAGATGGCAAGGGCCCAATGAAATCAATCATGATGGAATCAAAGCAAGCATCAGGGATAGACAGTGAATGCAGAGGTCCATTGACTTTGCTTGTCTGAGACTTGTTGCGCTGGCATGATGAGCAGGAGGGAACATAGGATTCCAGGAGGTCCTTTCTCATTCCAGGCCAATAATAGGAATTCCTGATCGCTGTGTACAACTTATCCCCTCCAAAATGCCTGAGAGCATCATACGCCAGTGCGAACAGCTGTTCAGGGATGCCATCCAAGCGAGGGATGATGAGCCAGTCTCCCAGGTAGACCAGGCCATCCATTAACATCGCATTCAAGGGTGCTAACCCATTCTCTATATCAGACACCAGTCTGGAACAGAACAGATCCACCACATAGCTGAGTCTGATCTTGTGCAAGATCTCGAGGTCAGACTGGACAGTGAACACAGCAGCGAAGTCCGAAGGGAAATCGGAAGGTTCATCGTCGACTGGCATCCTAGACAAGGCATCTGCGACGGTGTTGTCCTCCCCTTTTACATAGTGCAGTGTGTACTCGTATTGAGCCAAGAATTCCATCCAGCAAACCTAGCATCTAGACAGATCAGCTTGTGTGTCGAAATTTTGCAATGTCTTGTGGTTGGTGAAAATATGAATGTGTGTACCCAGAAGGTCCACATGCCAATGCTTGAGAGCCCGAATGATAGTGAGGAGCTCCTGCTCATGCGTCAGGTAGTTCAACTATGCCCCTTTGAAGGCCACTGAGTCAAAAGCCACCAGACGAGCAGTCTCCCAAGTCTTTCCATAACTGAGAACAGCACCTGTGCGACGTTTGCTCGCATCACAGGTCACAAAAATCTTATTGTCACCCAGGTTCTCATGGTTGATGACTGTGAGGCATTCCACACCCACCATCAGCCTTTTGATAGCATCGAAGGCAGCCTGGTGCTTGCCCTTCCATGTTGGGAACATGTGGTCACAGTGTTTTTCAGTCAATGGAGTCAGGACACACTACCCATTCCCACAGCCCAAATGGTGTGAGTGTAGCAGTGTATTTCACATCATCCGGATGTACCAAAGTCTAGAAGAATGAGTTCATCATATCAATTTTTCCCCAGTATCTACCCTTGCCACAGTCAGTGAGGATATCGCTAATCAAGAACATCAGGTAATTGTCCGGAATCATTGCAGCATTTATCAAGCAGAAATCATTAACCCAACGTGGAAGTACAGTGGGGTCCGCCTTAAGAATTATGAATGATGGCAAAGCATATTCTGAAGAAGAGGGTTGGATTCTCCCTGCTTGTTCATGCTGATCAATAAGGGTCTTCCAGGCCTCATGATACTTCCAAGGACAAGAGTATGGCCTAGAAACAGATATCTTTGTATGGGGACACATCAAGATCCAGTGGTAGACGGTCATAGGCAGTTCAGTTACATGGGGAAGTTCGGTTGGGAATCTATCCGCAAATCTGGTCTTAGCTTTGGTATCTAGTGAGCTCAACTTCTCTTCCTCTGCCAGGGAAGAGATCCTCGTGTGCAGGGCAGCGACCCTGCAAGGTAGGTCACATTCTGATGTAAAGGGATGCATCCTTTCATGCAAGCCTGAGGAGACAAACAACGATTCCAGCTCATGGAGCAAAGGTGCACATGTAACTTGGAGAGCCTTTCTGATGGCCAGGACCTCCTTATTTGCATGTTTACGTTCCTCCACAGCTGTTAAGTGAGCTTCTTGTGGGGACATGAAGGGGACCATTGATGTCTTCAAAGGGTGTCTTGAATCCAAGAGGTTGATGTCAGACCCAGCAGCGAATGCAGAATGGCTTCCATGGTCAATGATTACATTATTACAGTACAGAAAGGGTGTGCCTAAGATGATGTCGCAGTGGAGAGTAGGACAAATCATGGCGAATATTCTATGGGAAGTCCAAGAGTTCTTGCTAATCCTGAAGCGTACACATTTATTGAGGGTCTGAGCGGTGGAGGAATCCAGTATTGAAGAGAAAGGAATCAGTCTTGTCAATTTGCGTTGTTTCAAAGCTAGTCGGATGGCGAACTTGGCACTAATCAAAACTGTGGGAGAACTATGGTCAATAAGCACCTGCACAGGTACTGCAGAAGATAAGGCAGGGGAGGAAATTTTGGAGGGATCAATGTACTCATTGCCAGCAGAGGCATCTGAAGAATCCCCAATCATATTCTCATCATCAGAAAGAGCGGAAGACTCTCCCTGATGAGCATGCATACCAGCTATGAAGGTCTTTTTCTGTGCTTCATACATGGCTTTCACAGCAAGCGCATTGGCCTCAGTGAGTGTCTTGTAGGTGGTAGGGTCAGGATTACCAGTTTTGCAACTGGAGCCAATGTGGTCAGTGTAAAACTGACGACATACAAAACAGCCAAGGTGCTTTATCAGCAGCTCCTTCTCTGCATCAGTCAGGCATGGAGGGCATCCCTTTGGATTGGATGAAAGTTTGGTGTCAGATGTAGCAGTGGACAAGTCAGGGTTGGATGAAGCCATGGTCTGCGCATGAGTCATCCTGGCCACCTTATTCACTGACGTTGCATTGCCTGAAGTCTGTGTTGTGTTCTCTGCCAATAGCACCTTGAACAAGTGTTTCCCGCATGAAGCTTCCTTGTGAATATCTTTGTCAAGCAAGTGAACCTTCTCAATCCACTTATCGATATCCTTGAGATTGGCAAGCTCCCCTTTATGGTTTGCCTTGAGATATGCCTTGGCCAGATCATCATTCATATGCTCCTCAAGATGCAGACGCATGTCATCCATGTCGAGGTAACTCACCAGGCCCACCAAATTCTCGTTAGCACTGCAGACCATTACTCCCACATCCAATCAACGAGCGGAGCCTCATCCCAAGCAGATTTGAGTTGAATTCAGGATTTCATTGCCTTCTTGAAGGCTTCCACAAAGTCATTGAGAATATCAATAGTGTACACACCGGGATGTAGAATTGGAGCCTCAGTGCACAAGTTTTGCTCTACTGTAGCAGCCATCGACATGGTAAAAGCTAGGGGATGGGGACAGGAGCGAGAATGTTTGACAAAAGAGTAATCAGAGTCAGAGTCAGAATCAGCAGAATCTGCATTTGCAGGAATGGCTGGTGCAGCAGGAGGTGCAGGGTCATTATCGGTATCTGAGGACAAGAGTGAACAACCACCTTGATCATCATCGTTGTCTGAAGAGGTCTCATCATCTGAGAAGGAGTCATCCTCATTGTCTGTGATGGGGATAAGATCAGGGAGGTCGTCAAAGTTGTCCTTGTTGATTTCTTCACTGGGCAGGTCTGCTGAGATGGCTATATGCATACTGGATGTGGCTATATGCGTGCTGATCCGAGTCGGTGACTAGTTAGGTGACCATGCCAATGCAGCTAGATATCTCTCTCTTTCGTGTGCTGCGAGATCGATGTGTGGTACAGGCAGAGCAGTGCCTTCTGGCATCTGGTCTCTGTCATCGATGTCATTCGTTGAAGGTGTCAATGATGGTAGTGAACTCTCTGGGGAAACAGGAATCTCCTCAGAGTCGGGTTGGATAGCACAGTGGGGCAGGGCTCTGAGAATCAGTGCCAGCATGCATGTAGGTGGTAGTTGATAGTCAAGAGAAGTGGGGTCTCGCGAAATAGGGTGTCTGCCTTTATAGAAAAACTGTTGGCGGGTCGGGAGGGACATATCACAAGCTAGTATCAAGTTCTGGGGATGGTGTCACATGGGTATCGCCATTTGTTGGGGACAGAAGTTCTTTGTCAGTGTTCGGCATGCCTTTCTGCATTCAACACAGAAATAGCAGTCATCAGGACAGAAAGTACAGAGTTGAACAGTATTCAAAAAAAAAGTGGAACCCAGGCTGTAGCTGGGAACACTGAACATATGCAACAGAATAGGAATCAACTCTGTTGCGGTACGAACAAGAACATAACTAGTCAAGAAGATAAGTGATCTTGATCTGTTCGAGATCCATGGAAGTATCTAATGGTCTAGGTAAATAGCAGTATATAATGCATAATCCGTATGGGTTACACATCCTAGACAAAGGCACTATCACAGCTTTCTACCCAGTGGAATTAAAAGAGGAAAAAAGAAGAAGAAACAAGGAGAAAGGCTTGACTTCATTACATTCCTGCTGTGACATTAATGTTTTGCCATCCTCTTATGAATAGTATGGAACTTTGTCCCATTCAACCCCAAAGCTCTCATGTGGGTTATCACTGCTTTCCAAGGAAACATCATTCACAATGATGCTCCTCTCATAGCTGAAGCCCTAGCCTGTCTCAAATTAGCAGCTTGATGTGATATATCTCTGCAACACATCATCCAGGCTCAGGGTAATTTTGAAAACCCAGTTAAGTTTACCATCAGGATGACACAATGCTAGCATCTTCTATGTTGAGATAAAGAATCTTGACAATGACAAGGGGTCAGTATTCATACTCATGGGCAAATCTATTACTGACAATCTCAATCTCTATTGGGTGCTCACAGTCCATATCCAAAGACTCAGGGTCTGTATTAACTATCAACAACTCCTAAACATAGACAAAAGTATCAACTACAACTAGTGCAGGAATCAAAACCATCTGAGCCATGCCTGCCTCTTCTCCAGAATAGACTCAACATGATATGACTCTATTACTGAGGAACTTTGACTTTCCATGATAAAATCAGAACCTCCCAAGAATCTAGGCTGGAAATAGAAGGAGGGCAGTGAAAAGTCAGATGGTTGCTCCAAGCATGGAAAGAACTTCAATGACAATTGGAAAGTAGTTAGACATGGTAAAAAGCAGTAGTCCACTCACCATTTAATTGTCACTCAATGTAACATGTTGCTTTGAATAGAGATTCTTTTTTCCATTAGTTCAATCTCAATGAGCCTCAAGCTAAGTATAGTGGAATCTGGAGTGAGACTGGAGAGATGAGCATTTTTTTATTTTGATTACTGACAGCTTAGTGGTGATAAGTTAGACTGCTAAGCAGGGAGAGGTGATACAACTGTCTCCAACAGGACCTGATGGAGTCTAAACTACTTGTGTTGTCTTCCCTCTCACTAGGGAAGGTATGAGCAAGTGGATTCATCTAACATGCCAGTGGTTTGGCAAATCCAGTATGTGAATTAACTGCACTACTAACAGTTTGGAATATAGAGATACTACAAACTATAATATGAGTCATTATAGTACCAGCCTCACACTATGCAGTCAAGGCTCTGATATACCTACTGGTTATCCCTCTATGCAAGACAGTAGTGTGGTAATGACAGTGAGAAACCAGCTTTAAAATTCCTGGAGAATGGTGTGGTTGATCTAATGTCACATAGTCTCCCAGACAATGATAGGAATATGCCAGCTGCATTCCAATCTATATTATATACAAACCAGAATACAATCATGCAAGTTAGCAGTGATAGACATTGAAGATATAACAATCATAGATGCATGTCGAGCTTTTTGACAAACTTGCATGATTTAAGTCCCCCCTTAGACAAGATTCTAAATAGTAAGAGTGGCCATGCTATATGCCAGAGAGAAGGCAAGCCATGCTATCTTCCACCTGGTTCTACTAATAAGAATGAATCACCTTGACAAAAACAACCTCTCTGAATAGATAGTAGTCAGCTGAATGAGCCTTTGACCAATAGATGTGACTCATGTGAGAGGCAAGCAAAGACCTAGAAGAATTGAAGTCTGCTATCATAGTCTCATGGTTGAATATAAATAGATTTAATAATGCTGGTTTGGGTAATAGTGCCCAAAGCAGCAAATGGAGCCATATAAACCAACTCCTCCAAAATATAAAGACAGGAATTCTAATAGTCTCAGGAGCTCATCTGACAGAATGATGAAGAGATGAATTGGAGAACCTTTTTGCCTGCAGAATGAAAATCAGCTTTGGAACAAACTCAAAAAATCTAGCAAGTAAAAGCAGTGTTGCAATAGTCATAAATAAACAACTAACACTCTGGAAACACATCCAGACAAGGATTGTTATCCCTGGGTAAGTAATGCTATTGAAAACAAAATAGTATTAAAAAAAACTATAACAATTCTAGGCATTTATGCCCTAAATGTCACCTCAGATGATGCAAGAAAAAGCATAGAGTTCTTTAGAATACTATATAATTTTTTCATGAAAAATCTAGATTAAAGACCTGACTATATAGAGAGCAACATGAACTTTGTTGAAGATACAATTAACCACCTATTTATGTGGACAAACAATATAGAAGTTCAAACCACCTTTCACAATCTCAAAGAGCTACTGAGGCTACAAGATGGTTGGCACAGTATCTTTCCTGACAAAGACTTTACATATAGCTGTACAAAAAATGTGCAAATCCAAGGATCAAGCAAAAAAGCCATCAGAATATACCAGTCATGTATAAACAGAATCTACATGATGAATTGATATGCTCAGAGAAGCTAGCTATACTTAAGAAAGAACTATGAGAAATTAAACAAGAAGCATCTCAGCTCACTGTTTCATTGCAGCAAAAGACTGCCTAGAGGGAGAAGTGGTTTTGAAGTACTACTTTCAGACAAATAAGGAATCCAAACCATGAGACATGATATACATACTCGAAATCCTAAGCTCAACCATAGCTACAAGTCTACCAAACCTGAACCAGGAAAATCCAACAACCCAACAGAGTGAAGAAAGCCAGACATCTCCCAGCCTAAATACAAAAGCTACTTTCTGAATATGGCAGAAATGATGTGAGAATATCATGGTGACACCCTCCAAAAAGAATAAATGAGGAAGCTCAAGAGAAAATGTTGAAGACTATCCTCAACTCTAATATAAAAGTGGGACCTTCTGAAGAAAACAAGCTACACTTTAAACAGAAAATGACTTTTGAAGAAGCTCTGTGACTACTAAAACTATCAAAAAAACAACCCTGTCCCTGGAATAAACAGAGCAACCAACAAGTTTTTCAAGATCCTCAATGACAGATTTATTGAGGATGAATAAAAAAAGTATTTTAAGTTTGACATTGAAGAGTTTGGCATAGATGAATCAACAAATTTCACTGAGATGAATGTGTTTAATCTATAAAAAGAAGGATCAAAACCTGAGGTTGAACTATAGGCTAATTACCCTCTTGAACTCAGAATATAAACTGATTACTAAAGCTTTCTCTATCAAGCTGGTATGCTCAGCCCTAGAATTAATTTACACAGATAAGACAGGCTTCATCTATTATGACTTTACCCCTATTTTCCTTATCTTATCTTATCCTTATCCCTTGAAACCCCAGACCTACCTATCTTATCTCTCAGACCCATAATATTCCGCCGGCACACTCCTTACCCATTTACCTGGCTGCCGCCACCCCAGTTTACAGCTGCCACATCCCGGATGACCAACAACCCACATGCACTATCATGCTTCTCTTGATGGCATCATGCTTTTTAGTAGTTGGACAGGAGTCGACCATTAGTTGAGGGTAGTCTATGGGATGCAGCCTATTCAGATGGAGTCCCACACAGATGCAGGTGATATGCGCTCTTTACTCTCATTTGTCAGGGGTGCACTTCTTTTAGTGCTCTCACTTCTCATTCGTTGAAAGGCGCACTTCTTGTTGCACATGCTCTTGTAGGTACTATTCTTAGTACGAGTCTAACATGTATTTAAGCTAGCCTATGCTGTGGCCTTAGACCCCAGCTTCAGCTAAGGTTATATACTCCTAACTCTTACAAGCTTCTTGCTTTCACTATAAGTAATACCTAACTTCTCGCAATCTACCAATGCCTCTCTAACACTGAATCACCAAATGTGAGTGACAGGATAGAGACCAACTTTGGTTCAGATTAGAGTTAGTGCTTAACATCATCCCTGAATGCCAGATAACAAAGAAAAGTAATAGTGAATGGGTTTCTCAGCTCACCCTTTAAGGTCACATGTGAAGTTCAAGAAGGTGACCCCCTGTACTGTCTTTTATTTGACCTAGCTATAGAATTACTTGCTGAGATGCTATACAACTCTGATCTAAAAATATTAGAAGTACCAGGATCCAAAGGGTGATTAATAGCTAAACTCTTTGCAGATAATACTATCACCTTTCTATATAAAGATAATGATTTTGACAGCCTCATGAAACTTCTAGATGAATAGTGCCCAGTGAGTGGTGCATGCTTTAATATTACAAAAACATGAATAATCTCAATCAGAAGCAAAGAGTTCCATCTTAAAGTAATTGAAGAATAAAAGATGAAAGATGACTTTAAGCAAATTCTGGAAAACATTGTCATTGTCAAGGAAAATGAAGCTATATACATTTTAGGAGCATAGTTTGGAAATGAGATTCCTGATGACACAGCATAGTCCCCAGTAATCCAAAATATTGACATCTTTTTGTCCCTAACTGATGTATCATTATCCAAACAGTTATAGAAGGTCTGATGCAGTACTTAACTGTGGTTCAAGGCATGCTAAAGCATGTTGAAAAAAATTTTGAAAAAAGAGAATGCAAATTTATCTGGGAAGGACAAATTAAAAAACTTAGTCAATTTTGAAACACTCAAATCACTGAGAGACTAAGGAGGACTAGATGTTCTCAATATAAAAGCATGAAACAAAGCCAGAGAAGCTATGTGGGTGAAAGAATTTCTCAGAATGTAAACTGACATGATTCTTCTTTACACATGGCATTCTTGCCTATAAAAGCTCCAAAGCAGAAAGAAATATTAACCAGAATATAAAAATGAATATCTTTCTACAATTTTTTAGTGTTAAGAAATCTGAGCTACTCTAAAACCTATAAAGAATGCTAAGTGTTGGAGGTAGAAGGCTTATTCAATGGAATTGACACGTACCACGTTGGAGATCACACAAGTCTCACATGATCTCTACAGACTTTTATATACATAGCCTCCTTCTTCCTTTCTCCTCAGTTGCTACTTCAAGTTCATGCACTGAGGAGGTTTGTTTTCTTTTATCTCACTGTTTTGTAAAGACTGAGCATGAGTAATTTTATCATGAAGGAATTGGTGAAGCTCATTGAGGTTAACAATGAAGTTATGGGCCCAGGCAGAGGCGATATCATATTCAGGATGCACAGTGATGTTGGGATGGTAGCCTTTGTTAGCAAAGAATGGAGAGATTCCAGTGGAAGTGTTGGGAGCATTGTTGTAGGCAAACTCTGCAATAGGTAGTAAGGTATCCCAATTGACTTGTTGATAGAAGCAGTAGATGCAAATGTACTGTTCCAGAGTTTGATTAGCATGTTCAGTTTGTCTGTTGACCTCCAGGTAATATCTGGAAGTGAAGTGAAGTTCCATATCCAAAGCTTTGGCAAGAGCCCATGTGAACTGAGAGACAAATTCAAAGCCATGATCAGAGGTTATATGATTGGGAACACTATGCTTAGTGAACATATGGGTGACAAATAGCCAGGCAAGCTCCTCAGAGTTGATGGTGTTATAAATGGGAATGAAAATTGCTTGCTTACTTGTGTGGTTGACCATTATGAGGATAGTGGTGAATCTGTTGGAATCCAGTAATTGTTTGATGAAGTCCATAGAGATGGAATCCCATGGGTGTTTCAGGACTGGCAAGGGTTTGAGTAAGCCAAAAGGATGGTGTCTAGGTGTTTTGTTATATCTACAGATAGTGCAAGATTTAATGTAGTGGCAAACATATTCACACATCTGTGGCCAGGTATAATGCCATTGGACAAGTTCAAGAGTCTGGTTTTGGCCAAAATGACCTGCCAGGATGTGGTCATGATCATTTTGGAGAAGATGAAGATGGAGGTCATTGGAATCTAGAACATAGATGCAACTGTCAAGATGTAGTAGTCCTGATGCATCCACGGACCACCAAGAGGGGTTGGAAGGAGAGGGTGTGAGTTGAAGGCCTTCAGCAGCAGCAGAATCCAATGGCTGTGCATTCTTGATATCAGAGTGGAGCTTGTCAATGTCCATAATGGCATTAGCATGTAAGACAGGGCCTTCAAGGAATGTAGTGCAGAGGGAAGCAGAGAGTTGTTCTTGGGTGAAAACAGGTCAGAAATTATGAGGGTTGACTTGAGCATATTGACTATCCCCCTCTTTAGGGTAGGCATCCCATTGTCTAGTAAGGGCATCCAGTTTCCCATCAAGTTTACCCAGTTGAAACTGAATCACAAGGTTGAATTTGGAGAGAAATTTGAACCAGTGCACTTGACATTGAGTAAGAATCTTGGTAGTAGAGAAGTATTCAAGGTTCTTTTAGTCTGTAACAACATCAACAGCATCCATGGAGCCTTTAAGGTAATGATACCAATATTTGAGAGCTTTGAAGATGGCTAAAAGCTCTTTATCATGTGTATTGTAGTCGAGTTCAGCACTGTGGAGACTCTGGGACAAGAAGAGTATTAGATGGATCTTGCCATCATCAAGGTAGATGGATAGGATGGCAGCAATAGCATAGTCAGAAGCATCAGTTTCCACAACCAATTAGTGGTCAGGAAGCCAGTGGATAAGAATAGGTGCATGAGTAAAAGCCTGCTTTAACTCATTGAAAGCCAATAGGCATTCATTGTCAAATTTCCATGGAGTACCTTTGTGAGTGAGTCATGTTAAGAGCAGGACAATCTCACTGTACTCATAAATAAAACAGTGGTAGAAATTAGTGAAACCAAGGAATGATTAGATATTCTTGACCTTTTACAGAACCAGCCAGTCAGTAATAGCTTTGACCTTGTCTTTGAATATGTATAAGCCTTTGGGTGAGAGGATGTAACCAAGATATTTGATGGAGTCCTAATGGAATTCACACTTTGAACCCTTGCAGTAGAGGCTGTTGGCTTAGAGTCTGCATAGAACTTTGTGGATGTGTTTTTGGTGCTTGTTAGCCACCAACTCACCAAACAATGTCAAACAAAGAAATGCCACTCGCACTTCAGTGGATCGTTCTCAATGTAGGCAATGTTGGGTGGATGAGCAGGTGAACTGATTTAGATAGTCATGAAGCATGGAGTTTCTAGCAAGTTGGGTAGATTAAACCTTAGCCAAAGCTGGAGTTAAGGCCAGCAGAGGCTACTACTTATATACATGTTCAGAATTCTAATAACAGTACTACAATCCATTGGGCATGCATTAGCAGCATGATATACATACCATTTGTGATGATGCATAGTGCAACATTGGAACAGTCCATTTACCACTTGTTAGTCATGTGGTCCTGCACACTTGTTCTACAGTAGGCACATGCCATGATTAGATAGCTGCTGAAGATAAGATTGAAAAAGGAAAGACTGTAACATTACCCCCTCCTTAAGATTCATTTGTCCCAAATGAACTGCTGCCATCGTTCTCACTTTCTGACTCACTGTTACTTTCAAAACCTTTTCAGTTTCATTTCAGTTCATCAATTTCTGCTAGATCCTCTGGTGTGAGACTGCCTTTAAAGTCTTTGGAATCCATATCAGTGGCACTTACTCCTCCTATTGTGTCTTTGGGTTCTGCCAGGTCATGCAAACAGCATTCAGACTCAGAGAAGTCTGTCATTGGGTTGACTGTTTCTTGGTCAGAGTCGAAGGGAGTGGTGATGTCCCAAGGTATTTCTTAAAAACCATCGGGTACATCATATGGGTGTGGGATCTTTGGATCCAGTTCTCCTTTTTGGGACTTGAGCACCTGGATGCACACTTTGTATTTGTTTACTAGCACTTCTACATTTCTTAGATGGGCTCTTGTTACGCAAGAAATTTCTTTGGCAGGGTACCCTTTCCACTTGACTAGATAGTCGGTGATGGTTTTTCAGGTCCTCCCTTATTCTATGCTTTGTTCTCTTTCTCCTACAATTTCTTCGATTTTGTATTCTTCTTCATTGTCGATGAGCTCAGGTGGGGGTCTCTCAGGTTGGGACTGATTCAGGAATTCTGGGGGATGATATGGGGTCAACAGGGACTCGCCAATCCAGTAGTCTGGCAATTTTTATGAGATCCATTTTGATTGATCCTTCGCTGATGATTACTCCCAGATACTCTGTTTCTTCCATCTTGAATTCACACTTTTCCGCTTTCAAGAACAGTTTATTCTCTCATAATCTCCTAAGGACTTTTTGCATACTAATCGCCGATGTTCTGCTTTGTCCTTGGTGGTTATAAGGATGTCATCCAGATATACTGTGACTTTTTCTTCAGCAATAAGGTCCTTAAAGATGTCGTTCATCATCCATTGGAATGTTGCCAGGGAATTAATTAGCCCGAAAAACATAATGAGGGGTTCATATAGCCCATGATTGGTTCTGAATGCCACCTTCTACTCATCTCCCTTCTTTATTCATATGTTGTTGTACCTCCACCTTACATCCATTTTTGTGAAGTACTTGGCACCTTTCAGCTTGTCCATCAATTCAGAGATTAATGGCAATTAATACCAGTTCTTAATGGTCATCTCATTGAGTTTTCAGTTATTCTGGACTGGACATAGCTTTCCATCCTTTTTCTTGACAAAGAAGAATGGGGAGGCCATGGGAGACTTGGACAGCTGAATTCTTCCAGTGGACAGGTTTTCATCGAGGAACTTGTCTAACTCTTTTTGTTCCATGGGGTTCAGTGAATACACCTTGCAGTCTAGTGAGGCATTGGCATTGGGGATCAGCTCAATAGTGTGATCCCATGGCTTGCGAGTGGGTAGCTTGTCGAAATTGGCTTTGTTGAATACATCCTTGTATTCCCAGTATTGCTCCAATACTAACTCCTCAAACATCTCTTCTTTCTTTTTCTCGTTGGCCTTGGCAGCTAATTCATTGGATTTACTACCCATGGCTCATACATGAAAGGCTTCCTTGAAGTCTATTATGAGGATAGTGTCTCCTTCTTCAAACTCTTCACCCCACTTTGCTTCTGGATCCTCATCAGGTAGTCTAAACGGAATCTTCCTGCAACCGCATCGTGCCAGTACTACTGCGCTGGTTTTCCAGTCAATGGTGGGATTGTGCCTTTGAAGCCAATCATGACCGAGAAAGATCGGTGTGGTTCCTAAGTCCATGACTGCTAGCTCAATGATCTCACTATGGTTACCTATTCGGAGTCTCACTTCCACATATTCAGTGATGTTGCTGCCCTTATTTTGAGTGCCATCTGCATTGTAGACAGGGGTGGATCTGGTGGCCCATTGAACATTAAGGCCATGGTTCCTTACCCACTTTTGATCAATGGCACTTCTGGTGCAACCGCTGTCTATCAACGCAGTTACATTGTACACATCTAAAGTGTCTATGGTTTTCAGGTGCAGTCGAACAGTTACACTCCTTCCTCATCCTCCTCCAACAAGTACTTGAGGTCTCTCTCTTTCAGCATTGGGGTCTTCCCCTGGTTGCTGTTCACAACAGGACTTGAGGCCCTGTGTTCTTCTGTCACTACTGAGACTCCTGCCCATTCACTTGTGCTACTGGGGACTTTTACACTCAGGGATGGCCCACACAGTGAGGATTTTTTAGAGTTCCTCAAACTCTGTTGGAAGCTGTAGTCATCTTCCTCATCAGCAACTTCTTCTAAATGGACTTTTACCTTATGGGGGGAGCCTCTCTCCCCTGTTCAGCCCTCTTGATCCTTGTGAGCGATTGAGATAACAATGTTGCCCTGAGAACAGCTGGCCAGAATGGATATGGTCATAGGTGCCTCCCTGTTGTGGCATGTTCCATGAGGGTCCTCGGTGGGTATGGGCCCACCTGTGCATAAACCTGAGCAGTTCTTTGGTCATTCCCCTGTCACTGTGTCAAGCATTGCTTGGCCACCTCCACCATGTGTTCTCCCTATGTGAAGGTTAATACTTGTCCCACTGTTCAGCCCTCCTGTCACCTGAAGCAACTTTCCTGGGAGGCAGACAATGATGTCCTCATCTTGACTTTCTGTGTCGTGAGCACCGCTGCAAGGCAGCATGCCCTCACTCCCAATGTTCCATGGTTGGGTGCCTGTCAAACTGGTATTACTCTCTGTGGAGTACATGCATCCCAAAGGGGTATTTGCAGAGGTCTGTCTGCTTGGTACTGCCAGCACTAGGACTTGGCCAGTAGGGTTCACTATCTCCAGTGAGGCAGGGGAAATCCCTTGTACTCCTTCTTGGTTTTGCAATTCAGGTTCCATGTCTTTGATATCAAGCACAGAAAAATGGTTATATTGTTCGTATGGTGTACCTACAAAAGTATCATAAGTCCGACCAGCGAATGATGAGCTCATACCCTTGTTCATGGAAACCTTTGCCAACTTAAGCGAATCACTTAGTCTCAAGCTGGCATGTCTTTTAATGCCTCCTTTGCTACCTCTGCTGGTAGCTTTTCCTTCTTCAACCCATCATCCTTCTTGGCTTCTGCTTCTTCCTTCTTGGCCTCTTCTAGTAATGCACAGAGCTTGGTGACTCCTATCTTCAGACATGGTGGCCTCTTGATCTTCTTCCAGGTCAACTTGTCACTTAGGCATTTGTTGTCATGAGCCATGTGGTTGGGATGGCCGCATTGGAAACAAAGCCCATCCTTCTTCAACTTGTCAATTTCCATGGGCTCACCCTGCCCACCATAGGTCATTCTGGTGCCATCCTTTTTGGCCGGTGTTCCACTGGTCATCTTCCCACTGTTTTGGTTGCCTTCAGCAGAGCGATTGCCCTGCAAGGTCTTATTCCCTCCTGTCATCCTGTGTTTGGCCTTGTTGATATGGAAGTTCAGGTCAATTTGTTCAACCTGAGCCCTCCATTTGGCATATGTGGGCAGGGGTGCCATGTGACTATGGTAGATGATGTTGTGCACCATTTTTTGGGTCATGATTTTCACCACTCAGTACATGTTGTCTTCTTTTCTCAATTCTTTGGCCTCCTGTGCCAACTCCTCAAATTTCTGAAAGAATTCTTCTACTGACTTGAAGTCCACCTGGTGAAGCTTCTCCTACTCCTTGTATTTCAGTTCATAGTGGTATCCCTTCCAGAGCTGATTTTGCACCGCCTCCTTGAGGGCCTCATAGCGTGGATAGCACATATGTCCCTGCCTGACATCTAGGAACTCCTCCTCTTAGAGGTTCCACCACTTTAAGGCTGCACCCTTGAACCTGGTTGTCGCGAATGCAATGCGGTGTGGGTCTGACTGGAAGTATCTGTAGTGGACCTCAAAATAGACATGGCAGTGTTTGAAAAACCTGTCAATATCTTCACCTTCTCCTTCAAAGGGTTCTGGTTCCTTTACAATGACAGGTTTGAGTCCCTGCCAGGGGTTGTTTTCATCATTGTCGTCGGGTTCCCAACAACTCGAGGGCTCTCCACCAGGTGGTTTTCTTGGTGGGCCAGAGGGATTTGGGGGTCTTGGCAGGGATTGGAAGAAATGATTTTGACTCGGTGGTCCCTGCAGCTGTTTTGGCACAGGTGATGCTGGTGGTTGCCACCTGGTCAGCTCTGTTGGTGTTTGTTAGCTTGGGCCAGCATCTGTTGGTCCCTGACCACTGAACAGTCTGCCTTTTCCCTTGCTGCATGGAGTTTTTAGCATTGGTGCTGGCTGTTTGTATCTCTTGATGGTTGGTTCTTGTCAGGCAGGGTGAAGTTGGTTCCATAATGACAGTGCCTCACTGTGCATGTCCCACATTAGGATCTGCTCCACTACTGCTATGTTCCTCACATTTCTCTCATCTCGGTAATCTTCTCCTCCATCAGTCCTGAACCATCTGATATCCTCCAAAAGCCCTGCTTGGCATCACTCCTGGAGTGCTTCAAATGTGAGCCCCTGTAAATAATCCTCCTGATCTTGGAGGGCCACCTCAAATGGATTGTTGAGGTGTTGTATTTCTGCAGTGCCCCATATTGCTTCATCTTCTCCATTATCTTCATATTCTTTCTCATCATACTCCCACTCATTGGTGACCATGGTGGCCATGGTGGCCCTTGAGAGAGCACCTGTCCTGGTACTCTCATCTGTTGGCCAGACTGGCCCTATATCCATCTCCCCATATTGAGCCTTGACTGCTGGTGCTCGCAGTGAGAGTATTGGGGAGGGTTGGACTGTTGACCTATGCCAGCTCTGCATACTCAGCCTCATCAACATTGCCAATGGTGGATGTGAGGTCTGTTGACCAGCCTTCAAGGCAGAAGAGACAGGTCATGGGGGTTTCAGGGGAGGGGGAACACCTGAAGAGGAGGGACCCAGTGCTGGATCTGTAGTAGGCTGATCCCAGCCTAAGTTCTGGCCATATGCTATCAGGTCTGTTTTATCTCATGTTGAGCTCTCCCATAAGCCTTCCACTGAATCTGATAGAGAAATCGGTTTCTGGGGTTGGGGAGTGTGGATGATAGGACTGGGCATCCTCATCTTTGTCATCCTCATTGATGGTGGTGGTGGTGGTGGGGGCATGAGTGACATCCAGAACATCTGACCAGGTGCATTCTCAGGTAGAACGAACTGAGGCCTGTATGAGCCTCTTGTCATGTTCTTCGGATTAACCAACTCCCCTGCCACATTCCAGTGGATGATGAATGACATCTTCAAAGACTTGATTGTGGAAGGAAAGTAACCGTATATCTAGACAATATCTTAATTGCCACCAAAGACAAGGCTGAACACAGGAGGTTGGTATGAGAAGTCCTTAAGTGCCTACAGGAAAACAAGCTATTCCTAAAGGCAGAGAAATGCGAATTTGAAGTGGAGGAAACCGAGTATTTGGAGGTACTCATCAGTGAGGGATCTATTCGCATGGACCCAGTTAAAATCGCCAGGTTGCTAGAATGGCCAACCCCGACCAAGAAAAGAGAGCTACAATCTTTCTTAAGGTTCACCAATTTCTATCGACAATTTATCAGGGACTACAGCAAAATAGTCAAACCACTGATGAAATTGACCAGAAAGGCCCAATGGAAGTGGGAAAAGGCTCAACAGGATGTGTTCAAAGCAATCAAAGATCAATTCAAAAGCGACGTAGTCCTGGCCATTTCCCTAGATGAAGGAAGATTCCAAGTAGAGGCAAATGCTAGTGAAGGAGCAGTCGGAGCAGTATTGTCTCAAGAACAAGAAGGGAAGTGGAGACCAGTAGCATTCTTATTGAAATCCCTGTCTGACATGGAGCAGAATTATGAGATTTATGATAAGGAACTGTTGGCAATAATAATTGCCCTAGAAGACTGGTGGCACTACCTGTTGGCACTCTGACAGTGGGAGGCTTGCAGTAGGAATAATACCTAATTGTTGGCTACTAGAGCTCCTAATGAGCTCCTTATATACTATGAAAAGTATCTAGAATATTCTACCTAAAGTACTAAATATATCCAAGTATTGTGACAAATGAGTAAGCCAAAGCTTTGGGAATCTTCTAGTACAAGCTTGAAGTTGCAAATCCCAACACTATCTGATGGGAGCACATGAAGATTTCGAGATCTGGACAGATCATTCGAATCTTCAATACTTCCGCAAACCTCAGAAACTCAATCACAGGCAAGCGTGATGGGTCACTGAGTTGGTGGAGTACCAATTCACACTGCACCACAAGCCAGGTGCCCAGAACTGAAAGGCAGATTTATTGAGTCGAAGAGAAGATCATGGACAGGGAAAAGAGGACAACAAGGACGTGGTAGTACTAAAGCCAGAATATCTCTGTGCTCTGGTAATGCCAACTGAGGAGGAGGTTCATGCCAAGGTATGGCAGTTCACCAAAGTCGCCAGCAATTGGGATCAGGGAATTGTGATGTCCCTTAATCATGAAAAGGGAATTAGCAAGAAGAATGACCTGTTGTACTACGTCGGTCGTATCTACATTCTAAAAAACTGAGAGTTGCAAGGAGAGATTATTGCTACTAAGCATGACTACGAGACCGCTGGACACCCAGGAATTGAGAAGATGAAGGAGTTAATTCTCCATGATTACTGGTGGCCAAAAATGAGAAGAGATGTAGAGAACTACGTCAAGGGGTGGAAGACTTGTCAATGCACAAAAACCAATATCCAATAGAAAAAGACCCCACTACACTCGAATGAAGTCCCAAAGATGCCCTGGGACCACATCACCATGGACATGATCACCAGACTTCCGGATTCCAAAGGATATGATGCAATTCTTGTAATTGTGGATAGGCTATCCAAGGCAATCATACCAGTGCCATGTACAAAGGAGTTGTCACCCCTAGGATGGGCAAAGATATTGCATGACGAAGTATACGTGCGATACAGGGTAATCCCCTCAAAGGTCATTTCGGACAGAGGAACGGTATTTGTCTCAAAGTTCATAAAAGAGTTTTACATGATCATCAACATCTGAGGAAACCCCTCAACCATGTATCACCCACAGACCGATGGACAGATGGAGCGAGCTAATCAGGAAATCAACAAGTACCTGAGGATGTTCGTTAACTACTGACAGGACGATTGGGTAGAGTGGTTACTGCTTGCAGCATTCACTCACAATAATAGAAAGCATTCCACCACAGGATACTCTCCATATAAAGTGAACTTTGGACAAGATGGCCAAATGATGATAACCAAGAAGATCAGAGGAGAAGTACCAGTGGTAGAGAAGTTTGTGAACAACATGAAATGTACACAAGGACAGGCAGCAAAGGCATTGGAGAAAGTGGCGGAAAGTATGAAGAAGGCTTACGACAAACACAAGGGAAGAGCGGAGTTGTATAAAGTAGGCAACAAGGTTTGGTTGGACACCACCAACCTCCACCTCTCTTGACCAAAGAAAAAGCTGGATGATAAGCAAGTAGGACCTTTTGAGATAATATCAAAACAAGGTGCCTCAGCTTATGAGCTTAAACTGCCGGTCAACTGGAAGATCCATAATTGGTTCAACAAAGCATTATTAATGCTGTATAACCCTCCAGAATTCCCCAATCAACCCAAACCAAGTCGACCACCACCTGACCTCATAGAAGGTGAAGAGGAATACAAGATAGAGGAAATAGTAGGAGAAAGAGATTGCGTAGTTGGAAGAGGAAGGACTCGAAGGACCATCACTGACTATCTAGTCAAATGGAAGGGATATCCAGCAGAAGAAAACTCATGGGTTACCCGAGCAAATCTCGCTAACACCAAAGACCTAGTCAAGGAGTATGAGGCATGCATACAAAAGATTCAGTGGACAAAAGGCCTGGATGGAAGGATCATGGGAAAGGATGACAAGATTCCTAATCCATATGACATTCCCAATGGATTCCAAGAATGGCTGGAGGATATCGAAACCCCATATTGCTCAGATCAGGAAACCTTACAACCACCATCAAATATGTCCAACGTATCTGTATGTGAGCATTTCACTCCAGTCATCAACACTTGAGCATTGATGGAGCACAAACCTGACCAGTAACTCCAGCGTCCTCAAGCTCCTCTCTTCAAAGATATATAGAGAAGGTAGCCAAAGACATGGATCAGGCGATCAAGGAGGAAAACAAAAAATATCTCCAAGACAACCACCTGCAGGATGACAAAGAGTGGAAGTACAAGCCATACAAACCAGACCCAAGGTTTGATAATGACAAAGTATGAAACTCGTACCTCAGATGGTATAAAAAGAAGGTTAAGGACTTCAGAGCAGAAGGACGACAGTTCATGGAACCAGAAATACTGCTGGATCCACCATCTGAGGATGAATCCGATATCGAAAATCTCCAAAAGGTTGTAGAAAATTGGTTTAGTGATGATGAGAGTGAGGCAGACAATGAAGAATATGAGTCAAACGGATCATTTGGGACGAATGAGTCTTAAGGAGGGGGTAATGTTACGATTTTTTCATTTTTATCTTTTCAGCGCTTGTCTTTATCTTATCAGTGCATCCAAGTGCTCAGACAGTTCACACGTTGTCAATGCTCAACCTTTGTGTGGTTGCTGTGACACACAGACATCATACAATTCTCTTTGTTTCATGCATGGTTACTGAATGATAGTAGTCTATTATTAGCATACAAGACATGTATTTAAGTAGAGCCTCAGCTGGCCTATACCCCAGCTTCAGCTAAGGTTTAATCTACCCAACTCCAAGCTTCTTGCTCCACAACTATCTAAGTCTAGTTACTGGCTCACAAGATCAGCATTGCCCACATCGTGAACGATCCACCAAAGTGCGAGTGGTGTTCCCTTGTTTGACATTATTTGTTGAGTTGGTGGCTAACAGAAAGTAAAAGACATGATTTTGGAAGAAAATTTTGACTCAAGAGTTTGAGTTTGAATATACTGTTAGGATCATGCCAATAGGAATGCGGCAGAGATTGCACATAGTGGAAAGCCACAGAATGCATTGGGCATAGGCAAAGCTATTAGCAACATCACCCTTGAGCCGAAGCCCTAAGATGAATATGGATGGAAGCCCATGAAGTGACAGAGACAAGGTAAGAGATAAGTCCAACAGATTGGAGTTCTGCAGACTGGAGAGTGAGAGTTCAGACTTAGAGTCAGAGAGAGAGATTGGGCTGAACCAAGTTAATATTTGAACTGAGTATCTACAGTGTAATTCTAAGGTTTATATACTAGTTAGGAGTCTGATCTAGTTTCTACTTGGAGTGGTCTACATTCTAGGATGGTTGGTAGTTGTAGTCTACCAGTTGGTAGCTTATGGAGTCCAATGACATACTTCACTACTGATGTCAGATATTTGATAAATTAAAATGAAGAGATGAAATATAAAATGGAATATGAGATAGGAACTGAGAATAGGGATCTGTAAGATTCTGAAATGTGGTTTGTTGGAGTTGCTTGAGATTATGTTCTATTGGCATGTGTATTATACAGTCAATTGACAATGATTGATATATCAGACTGCCTGCTACAAGTGGGAAAACAGTAAAGAAAATGCAGGGCAAGTCAAGATGGATTGCAGGTATGGTTGTCCACAGCAGCCAGATGAGAGTAACATAACACAAAGAGAAGCTGATAAGAAAAACAGTACAAGATTGCACAAATTTTCAACTCTAAACTTGATCATCAGTTCCATTGTTCACTCCTATACTGAGTCCAATGGTTGGGTTATGAAGGTACTTATGAAGAGTTTGCCTGGATCCCTACTACAGAAATTTCCATGGATGAATATATTGAAGATTTCCACTGTTGTTACCCAGACAAACCAGAACTGCTATCCAAAGTCATCATTCACAAAGTCTCTCTAAAACTCTCACCCCCCACTTCTTAAACTATTCTTAATTATCAGTGTCCTACAGTTTCTGACCCTCAAATTTCAAATCAAATTCTGAAAAACTATTGCAAAATACCTTTCTAATTAGGAACAGAACCTAATAGACATCTATTTTTTGACTCCTCTTCCTTTCCTCTCTTATTCACTCAAGTATACAAGTCAAGATATATATATATATTTATGCTCATTGAGACCCATGCTGTCAAAACCATGTACAACACATCCAAAAGAAATAATAATAATACAAGTCCAAAAGGTGCTTAGGAGTCTGCAGGCATCAACTCATTCATTACCACATCCTCATCCAAATTATCCTTCTCCTCACCTTGCTGTTCCTCTCCTTCAACTGGCATCATGATCAGCTCTGACTCATTCAAGACTGAAATTCTGGTGGAATATGTTCTGGCAACATCTCTGGCTGTTTCTCCTCTATCTCATTGAATTTCCCTTCAGAATCCTCCACTAAAAATCCACCTGTATGCTGCAGGTACTGCATCCACAATGCCTATTCCCCCTGTCAGCCTCCATGCTCATAGTACTGCCTCCTTATGTCCAAGAATTTATTGTGTGCCTCCAAGGCCTTTTGGAGCTTGTCCTCACTGTAATATCCATGTCAGAAATGCACATTAGCCAGCTCAAAGAGGTCGCTACTGTCAAAAGTTTCTAGCTCTGTGACATGTGCATACTATACTTATATAACATTTTTGTTAAGTTACATTTGTACAGCCTTCCAAAAGGCCTCCATATTAACATTCTTGAGCTTTTCCAGCTCGATTTTTGAGGATTGAATCTCATGCTTACACTCCTTGGTGAAAAAGTCCTGTGAGTACTTCAGCTTGTCATTAGGATGGAAATTATTGATCAAGTCATCAATGCAGCCACTAAAAAAATCCACTTTTCCCTTTACTCACTCCAACCCTTCCTGAAACTTCTTCATCTTGTCATAAATCTTCTGCAAGAGGTCCAGGATCTCACTGGATCCTGCAGTCTCCAATCCATCACCTTGATTGAATATAAACTTTATTTTCTTTAACTTGCAGCACTTGCAAGTACAACCACTCCTAATAAAACATTTGACATCATTAAATTTACAATGTCCACAATACTTTATACAACTACAAGTCAGCAAAATATTCAGAACCCATAAGAATATGTACTATTGTTCTTATATTATTGATCATTGGCCTGCATCTCAGACTCTGTCTTCAATTTCTTCATGGGCTTCTGTGATAGCCCCACTACATTCTCATCCTCACTTGTCACCACAACCTCATTTGACTTCAACTTTCACTTCTTGAAGTCTCCACAGGTGCCGAATCCATTGCTCTATCCTTACCCTTGAAATCCCTTCTTCTTTCAATCAGTTTCTTCATGGCAGCAGCCTTAGACTCCTCTTTCTCTTTCTTCTCCTCTATTACAGTTTTACCTCTATTTTCTTTATCTTATCTTATCCTTATCTCTCGGAACCCCGGACCTACCTATCTTATCTCCTGGACCCATGATATTCTGCCAGCACACTCTTTACCTGGTTACCCAGCTGCCGTCACCTCAGTTCATGCTGCCGCCTCTCAGATGACCAGCGACCTGCATGCGCCATCATGCTTCTCTTCATGGCATCATGCTTCTTAGTAGTTGGACGAGAGTTGACCGCTAGTCGAGGGCGGTCTGCGGGATGTAGCCCATTCAGATGGAGTCCCACGCAGGTGCAGGTGATATGCGCTCTTTACTCTCATTCGTCGGGAGTACACTTCTTTTAGTGTCCTCACTCCTCATTCGTTAAACGACGCACTTCTCACTGCACGTGCCCTTGTAGACACTATTCTTAGTACGAGTCTAACATGTATTTAAGCTAGCCTATGCTGTGGCCTTAGACCTCAGCTTTGGCTAAGATTATATACTCCTAACTCTTACAAGCTCCTTGCTTTCGCTATAAGTGATGCCTAACTTCTCGCAATCTACCAAACGCCTCTCTAACACTGAATCACTGAACGCGAGTGACAGGATAGAGACCAGCCTTGGCAAAGGTTCGAGTTAGTGCTTAACAATTAGCTGAAGCTTGCCCTTACTACCCTTACCGCTGTCAACGGTAACTGTACCGCTTCAAGGCAGTCACTGTTATACTTCCAAAGAAAAAAGAAACTTTCAGCCCATTATTCGAAAACGGCACCCACCGTCCCCCGAGATCATAAACATTCGTTGTGGTACAACGAACTTTATGCTGCTCACCCCTGCAGACCGCACCGCCATTATCTTCGGAAGTACCTTCAGTATCTTGACACTAGTAACTGCAGTTGCAGTTCTTCATATCCTCTGACCAACCCGCTGCCAAAGAGCACCGACCCCTGGAAGAGGGAGAATACATGGACTCAATGGCTCATCAACAGGAACCTCACGAACAACAAGCACCGTCCGGCTCCGGTCCCTCACACCATGGCCAAGGAGGGAGCGAGACGCACTTCGACACCCCTTACCCGACAGAGAAGAGCAACCCCCCACGCTCAAGCTTCAGGGAAAGGATCACCAAGACGGTGAAGGCGAAGAATCCCTTCGGAAAGAAGAGCTCAGACAACTCGGCATCCCTCCAGATGATGGAGACGACTGAGTCGACCCCAGATTTACCACCGAGTACTGGACCAACACGGATGGATCTTGGGATGACACAACATGGGGCGACGACAATGACTCCAAGGAGCTATCCGTCCGAAGTCTTACCCCAAACAATTATCCACATCACCGATCTCAGAGATTTTGCCGAGCCACGATTTGCCCACATCTCAGAAACTTCCACTAATGACGCTGTCGAAGATGGACCTGATGACATCATACTCGGACGAGCCGAGAACATCATATTCACCGAGTACTCCGACAGTAATAATGAAGAGCTCCCAGAGTACTACACCAACCCAGGATCCCCGTTTAGTCAGGGACAGTGAGTTATCTTTCCAGGAGACACCCCTGAGGAAGACAGAATCCTCGACTGGTTTGCCAGAGACCAACCCTTTCTGGACCCTATCATCCTCCCGAACCATGTCCCGAGGGAGCTTGACCAGACCCCCCATCTGTACCCCTACTGCAACTGTTCCATCTGCCGATGTCTCAGGAACTTGGCCGTCGACGAGTATGAGGGAGCAGAACCCTCCGTCGAGCTCAAGCCCCTCCTTGCCCCAGAAGGAGGGTTCTTACCCGATGGATACTATGGCTTTCTCCCACTCCGAAACTTATGGCCCTGGGTCTGGAGATGTGAAGATGCCCTGGAGATCTGGGATGAGTACTACAGATACTGCAGGGGTGTATGGGACTGGAACGATGACTGGGATGCAGGATATGGGATATTCTCCCGATACCAGGTCATCGGTTTTCCACCTGACCATGACAACAGGTCAGACCCCTGGACTCGAGCCGGAATGGTCATTGACCAGCGACTCAAGGAGGAGGGGGCCAGTCACCCCTCCAGTAGAAGTCCCTCCTATGATCCACCCGAGTTCGTCCAGGGCTCAAGCACAAGGGCCAACGGACTGACAAATATATGATCTAACATGGCAGCAAATGTTAGAATGGACGAGCAGACGATTATGGTACAACGTGGATTGGACCACGTCTGACCAAGGACAAGCATATAAAGCTGCAGAATTGGGTTCCACGTTGGAGGACGCGATACTTTGTACTGAAACCTGGTATCATGCCACAATTGACTGGAACCAAATTCACCCCGACCAACCCATAGTGCCAGGAAGATGCTATGGTGAAGAATCGTTCCATGAACCAGGAATCGTGGGTCCAGAAAATCCGATCTCCGACATTACCTGGGCACCTTCCAGTGCCTTAGGACTGGAAGCGGCAGGAGGAGGAACCTTCCATGCTTGTAGCATGACCAGAGAAGCCTCCCAGTCAGCGCCGATGGGAAAGGCAGATGGACCAGCACCTGCTGCTCCCGGAGGTGGTGGTGGACCAGGAGGACCAGGAGGAGGAGGTGGGGGAGGCCCTCCACCAATACCACCTTGACCTCCAGCCCAACCACCGTCACCACATAGTGATCCAAACCTCCAATCACTACCGCGACCTACCAATCCCCCTCTACCACCTGACCCACCAGATGGGTGGGTCATCCCCGATGGACAACCCAACCCCTGGAGAAACGTAAAGCCGACGTTGATAGAGGTCCCCGACAAATTCTATGGGAAGGCCAGTGACCTAGATCGCTTCTTCAGTCACTGCGAATACTATATCGAGGTCTTTACCCAATACTTCGCACTTAACGAAGCATATGAGTATGGCCCAAGTCGAGTAGTCTTCGCAGGCCACTGACTTGGTGGGGAAGCAATGACCTGGTGGGTCCATCAACAATGACACTACAAGGACCCACACAGCGGAAGACATCGCCTTCCCTCTTGGGAGACCTTCCAGGAAAACGTCCGAACACGTTTCTGAGAGGTAGCAGAGGTTCAAATCAAACAGATGCAATGGAAAAAACTGCAACAGACACAGTTTAAAACAGCCGTCGAATTCTTTGAAAGATTCGAACAGCTGGCCATGGAAGCGGAACGCTTCGACAACGATGCGGAAATGGAGGAAGTCGTCGCCCTCACAATCCGACCCAGGGTCAAAGAGATCATTATGGGCAGAGACAATATGCGGCCTACCACCTACTGGGAGTGGAGGCGCAAGGTCCTACAAATGGACGAGAACTACTGAGTTCATCTCGCACAAGGCAGGAAGTATCCCAGCGGGACCGCTGGTTCCAAGCCCGGAACAGCAGGGGGCTCTTTGAGTGGCTCGAAGGGCAGGAGGGACGCCACTGGATTCACCTACGGTGGTGAAGGCGAACCTATGGACATCGATCATCTCAAAAGAGAAAAGCGATGCTTCCAGTGCGGACACACCGGACACCAGGGGCGGGACAATAAGTGCCTGCCCGACAAGTCGAAGTGGCTAAAGTTCCCCAAGAAAAAGCCATCGACTTTTGCAACCCGTCTCCGAGCCATTCTAGCAGAAATAAAGGAAGAAGACCTTGCTAGCTCAACAGAGATTGAGGAGATAAAAGAGACGCCAGCGTAGGACTCTGCGATTCTACTTCATCGTCTGGGGGTTATCATGGTGTGCCTTATGACCAGAATATTTGTACTTATGCTGTATCTGTAGATACTTGTAACAATATATCACATTCATCTTGCACTATGAAGGAATCGCAAAACAAGAACGGTGTATCAGGGGATTACCACTGCCCATTGGGCAATGAACCCCAAGGGTTGGGCACGAAAGAGTCGGACCCGACAAGCAGCTCGAGGCCGTACCAGTGCAGGACGGATCTCGATCAGTTGATTGAGGATCCAGAAGCAACTCTTGATCGTTCGATCAAGAACCCAGAACGAGTTCTCGATCAACGGATCAAGAGTCCAGGCACGACCAGGAATGAAGCCCAGGATCGACGGGGCTACTCGCGCCTGTCCCCTCTGCCCGACACTTGCATAAAAGCAGGAGGGGGACCCTTGAACTTGCCCCTTAACAGCGTACACAGGATTTCCGCTGCTTTAACTAGCAATGAACCCCATCAGCCAAGTCCTAGTGCTGACGGTACCTGCTGTGTCCAAGCCACTGCAAATACCCCTTTGGGGCGCACGTACGATGCAGAGGAGTCTACTGGTTCGACAGGCGACCAAGGGTGAAACCTTGGGGGTGCGACGTGGTTGTTCCCTGTGGGCGACGTCTGCCATATGGGAGGTCAAAACGAGGACTACGTAGTCCAACTCCTGGGAAAGTCACGTATAGCGACAGTGGATCCAGACGATGGTGAACTGGCATCTCCTCCGTGCATCAAGGCTCCCTGACGACAGACCACTTTGGTGATGGTGAGGTCGGGGAGTCCAGGTGAGCCTAGGGATGAAGCCGAGGGCCAGTGGAGCCCAGCAGACCCGATAGCGGACTGTTGTAAAGCCTTGGGAGATAACCCAGCACCACATGTGGAATCAAGTAGAAAGGATAACCCAGGAGCGGCCACCTCTATCACAGAGGACACCAGCCGAAAAAGCTCAATCGCCCACAAGGAACAAGCGGGTCAAACAGGGGAGAGAGACTCCCCATTTCAGGTATGTCTCCCCTTTAAGGATGGCACTAATGGCGGCAACAATCCTAGGTATTTAAAGAGTTTATGGAACTCTCCAAAATCCAGTGAAGCCCCAACTAACCCGAGTGGGTGTCCGCACCGAGGTGAAAGGGAGCTGACCAGTCGCACGGTCATAGGAGCAGGGCCTTTGTGGCCTATGGACCGCGACGATGAGAGGAAGACCCCGATACCGTCAGTATCAGTGGAGTACTCTCAAGACTTCGAATGGCTGAAGCCCTTCGGAGCTGCCTGGTATTGGCGAGCCATGTGACTCGCCAAAACCCCAGGAGAGAAGATGTCACTTCTCAAACAGTGGGTCCACCCTCGGTGACTACCCGAGGTGGATGAGCCACTAGCCACCAACTTGGAGCACCAAGTCGGAGAGTCCTACCTGGACGAGTACCGAAAGCTGGAACATATGGACCAGCTTACCAAACCACCCCAATATGTCCGAGGAGCGAAGGGGAAAAATATCACTATCACCCTACAACTGGAAACTTTTGATACTATGGCCCATCACTCCGTGAAGGCCCTGATCGACAGTGGCTGTACCAGAAGCGCTATCGACCGACAGTGGACCCATGATCGTGGCATTACCACACATAAAGCAGCTCACCCCACTCCGGTCTATAACACGGATGGTACTCGCAACAAAGGTGGTGACATCACCGAATTCGCTGAGGTCCAGTTAAAGATCGGGGACCACAGCGAATGTATTGAGCTAGCAGTCATTGACCTAGGGACAACACCCATCTTCCTGGGACACGACTGGCTGCAAAGGCACAATCCACTCATCGACTGGAACATGGGCTCGGTAACTTTGGCATGCTGTGACTGCTGCAAAGTACTGTTCCGTCTCCCTGATAAAGATCCAGAACCGCAGTGGGGAACCGAAGTCAAGGATGGGGACACCATCCTCATTATAGACTTCGAAGAAGCCTTTCATATGCGAGTGGTGGGGCATAAAGCCAATGACTTAGCAGCCAAGGCCAACGAGGGAAAGAAGATAAAATTGTTCGAGGAAATTGTCCCCAAACATTATCGAGACTTCATCGATGTTTTCACTAAGGAAAACTTCGATGAACTTCCCCCTCGCAAGCCTTGGGACCATGCCATTGAACTTATCCCCAATGCCAACGCCAGTTTGGACTGCAAGATATACCCCTTGAACCTAAAGGAGCAGGAGGAATTGGACAAATTCCTTGATGAAAACCTGGCTACCGGCCAAATTCGACCCTCAAAATCCCCAATGGCGTCTCCCTTTTTCTTCGTCAAGAAAAAAGATGGAAAGTTGTGGCCTGTACAAGACTACCGCAAGCTTAACGAAATAACCATTAAAAACCACTATCCTTTACCGCTTATCTCCGATCTTATGGATAAGCTGAAGGATGCGAGGTATTTCACTAAGCTAGACGTCCGTTGGGGATACAATAACGTTCAAATCAAGAAAGGGGACAAGTTCAAAGCCACATTCCGCACTAACCGAGGGCTCTATGAGCCCATGGTTATGTTCTTTGGATTAACCAACTCGCCGGCCACATTCCAGTGGATGATGAATGATATCTTCAAAGATCTCATTGCTCAAGGAAAGGTCACCATTTATTTGGATGACATCCTCATCTTCACCAAGGATAAGGTGGAACACCAAAGAATTGTGTGGGAAGTCCTAAAAATTCTGTGAAAGAACAAACTGTTCCTGAAGGCAGAAAAATGCGAATTTGAGGTACTCGAGACCGAGTACCTTGGAGTCATCATCAGCGAGGGATCCATTAGAATGGACCCAGTTAAAATCGCTGGTATCATGGACTGGCCGGCACCCTCCAAGAAGCAGAAACTGTAATCGTTCCTGGGATTCACCAATTTCTACCGGCGATTTATCTGGCATTACAGCACAATTGTCAAACCAATGACAAGACTCACAGGGAAGAACCCTTGGACATGGGGAAAGGAACAACAAGAGGCATTTGAAGAACTCAAACACCAATTCGCAACAGGAGTCGTGTTGGCGATGCCAAACGACTACAACAAGTTTCGCATGGAGGCGGACTCCAGCGAAGGAGCAATCGGGGCCGTCCTGTCACAGGAACAGGAAGGAAAGTGGTGCCCAATTGCATTCCTATCGAAATCTCTTTCCGCGACGGAACGGAACTATGAGATTTATGACAAAGAATTACTAGTGATAATGATCACCTTGGAAGAATGGCAACATTATCTTATGGGTGCCCGTCAAGATTTTGAAATCTGGACGGATCACTCAAACCTGCAATACTTCCGCAAACCTCAGAAACTCAACCGCAGACAAGCACGGTGGGTTACTGAATTAGTGGAATACCACTTCACACTCAACCATAAACCCGGAGCGTCCAATAGGAAAGCCGACCTTCTAAGTCGATGGGCCGACTATGACCAGGGCAAGAAGGACAATGACGATATCGTCCTCTTGAAGCCAGAATTCTTCCGCGCCTTGATAATGCCAGCGGAAGAAGAAATTCATGGCAAAATTTGGAGAGCAACAAGCGATCACCAATGGTGGGACCGAGGGATCGCTTCAAGCCTCAACCACGAGAAGGGGGTCATCGAAAGGGACCACCTTCTATTTTACGATGGACATATCTATGTCCCCCGCGACCACACCCTACAGGGAGAGCTTATCTCCCATCACCATGATCACGTCTCTGCAGGACACCTGGGCATCGAAAAAACCAAAGAATTAGTCTTAAGAGACTCATACCATCTCAACCTTGGGAACATATCTCGGTTGACATGGTCACCAGATTTCCAGAATCTAAGGGCTACAATGCAGTGCTAGTCATTGTAGATTCTCAAAATATATCGTGCTGATTCCATGCACAAAAGAACTCTTGTTGAGTGGATGGGCCAAGATCTTATATGATGAGATCATTTGTCGATTTGGGGTTACCCCCTCCAAAGTCATTTCAGATCGAGGCCCACAATTTGTCTCGAAGTTCATCACCGAGCTATACGCGATGATGAATATTCAAGGAAATCCATCGACAGTCTATCACCCTCAGACGGATGGACAAACAGAGTGGGTTAACCAAGAACTCGAAAAATACCTTCGAGTCTTTGTTAACCACAAACAGGACAACTGGAGTGAATGGCTGCAGTGGGCAGCATTCGCTCACAACAACCGCCAACATTCTGCAACGGGCTTTTCTCCCATCAAAGTAATCTATGGACGAGATGGGGAAATTCGCCCAACCGTGGTGAGGCAGTCGGAAACACCATCAGTAACTGACTTCGTCGAAAGCCTTCAGAGAGTACGCAAACAAGCGGAAGACTCTCTGAATAAAGCCGTCGAAGTTATGAGAAAGGCCTACGACAAACACACTCGCCCTGTGCAGGAGTACCAACCAGGAGATAAAGTCTGGTTGGACTCAACCAACCTTCACCTCCCCCGACCGGCAAAAAAGCTAGGCGACAAACGTGTTGGCCCCTTTGAAATAATTTCCAAAAAGGGGCCCTCCGCATACGAACTAAAGCTACCACCAGGATGGAGGATCCACAACAAGTTCAATGAACGATACTTAACTCCGTACGTCCCCCTGGAGTTTTCTAACCAGGAGAAACCCCCGCCACCTGAGCTGGAACTCGTGGAAGGCAAGGAAGAATATGAAGTAGAGGAACTACTTCAGGACCGCGACCGCATCGTCGGTTGAGGACACAGCCGGAGGACCATAACAGAATATTTGGTCAAATGGAAAGGATATCCAGTGGAGGAAGCTATCTGGGTCAAGAGGAGCAATCTCGCCAATGCCAAAGAACTCGTCAAGGAATACGAGAACAAGGAAAACCACGTACAGGATCACGATTTGCGACACTTGGAAAACGAAGGAGGATGCATAACCATATCATCTCCTGGCTCTTCAGCGACCGAGAGCTCAACTTTCTTTCCAGTCTCGAGCAGGAATCATACCGATCCATTATCCTTAGACGAGCAGGACTTTTATTCATCAGACATGGATGAAGACATCTTCAAAGACGAGCGTTCCGAGTCTCCTCTAACAACTCAGACCGACCCCAGCTTCCCTCAAGAAGAACAGGGCATGTCTGCTTGGGAACAAACCAAGGACTACAAATGGGATATGGAATCTACTAACTCCCTTAACTCAGGGAGTGAGTATGTCTAAAGGACTGTTGGGGGGTATTATTACGGTTTTACCCCTATTTTCCTTATCTTATCTTATCCTTATCTCTCAGAACCCCGGACCTACCTATCTTATCTCCTGGACCCATGATATTCCGCCAGCACACTCTTTACCCAGTTACCTGGCTGCTGTCACTCCAGTTCATGCTGCCACCTCTCAGATGACCAGCGACCTGCATGTGCCATCATGTTTCTCTTGATGGCATCATGCTTCTTAGTAGTTGGACGAGAGTTGACCACCAGTCGAGGGCGGTCTGCGGGATGTAGCCCATTCAGACGGAGTCCCGCGCAGGTGCAGGTGATATGCACTCTTTACTCTCATTCGTCGGGAGTACACTTCTTTTAGTGTCCTCACTCCTCATTCGTTAAACGACGCACTTCTCGCTGCATGCACCCTTGTAGACACTATTCTTAGTACAAGTCTAACATGTATTTAAGCTAGCCTACGCTGTGGCCTTAGACCCCAGCTTTGGCTAAGGTTATATACTCCTAACTCTTACAAGCTCCTTGCTTTTGCTATAAGTGACACCTAACTTCTCGCAATCTACCAAACGCCTCTCTAACACTGAATCACTGAACGTGAGTGACAGGATAGAGACCAGCCTTGGTGAAGGTTCGAGTTAGTGCTTAACATCCTCAGACTCTGCAGCCAACCTTACTTCCTTTGTGGCCTTCCTCTCTTCCTCCAACTGCCTTGCCTCCTCTTCCTCCCTCTCTTGCTTAGCCTTTGTATCCACAATCTTCTTCTCTCTGGCCACTTTTTTCATCTCCTTCTCCAATGCCAGCAAGCACTGCTTCTCCTCTTTCACCTTCTGCACCTTCTAGGCCTCATGGGCCTCCATGGCATCCTTCCTTGCTTTCTCCACAGTGTGTCCTATTTGTCATATAATACTTGAAGATCCTCAGGCTGAATATCTTCAGGCATTGAGGCAGGTTTATATGGTTTGGAACTAACAGAAAGACAATATTCAATAGTGGAGGACATAACAAATGATAAGGGCAAAGTAAAAAACTAGCAGAGATAGTGGTGGTTGCAGTTCAAGAGGTGAAAATCCACATGATCAGCCTAAAAAAATTCCATGCAGTCATGCTTAGCCAGGATCTGTATTCTTGAGGGCACAAATGCTAAGAGGGGGATACTGTAATGTGCATGCTGATGGAACTCCAACATCAAGTCTAACTCCAACAAATTATATTTCAGAATCTTATGGATTCCAATTCTCAGTTTCTATTTCATATCTCATTTCATATTTTATCTCTCTATTTTAATTTATCAAGTGCCCAACATTGATAGCAAAGTATGTCATCAGACTCCATAGGCTACTGACTGGTAGAATAGAATATCCAACCACTCTAGAATGTAGATCACCCCAAACTGGAATCAGACCAGACTCCTAACTAGTATATAAACTGTAGAATTATACTGTAGATACTCAGTTTAAATATCAACTTGGTTCAGCTCAATCTCTTTCTTTGACTCTAAGTCAAAACTTTTGTTTTCCAGTTTATGAAACTTCAATCTGTTAGACTTATCTCTCACCTCATCTCTGTCACTCCATAGACCTCTATTCATATTCCTCTTAGGGCTTTGGCTCAGAGATGATGTTGCCAATAGCTTCACCTATGCCTGACACATTCCATGGCCTCCACTGTATGCAATCCCTTCCTTGTCTCTATTGGCATGATCCTAACAATTAGGTGGCTGTAAGGAGACCTTATTTTCCCAGTAGTTTATGAGACCACATGAACCTTTTTTAGTAATCATCATTATTTCTCATGAGATCCAATTTTTGCTGTTGAACTTCTCTTCAGCTTCAAGTTTGAATGGTAAAACTTGAGAAGTCATCATTGTCAACATATTTCAGTGAAAAAATTTTGTAGGGGTCTGGTCTTTTGGTTTTTAAGTGATATGGTACAAGGGCTAAAGTCTATAATCTCACCCATGGCTGTAGTAGTTACTCTCTGGTTGTGATTATAACCACAACTGTGAATCCCTCTCTCATGGATAATAACCATAGGCTAATTTGGACTATATAATGCTAGGACAGGTATGCTTGGTCATATACAGCTGCATCTTATTTTGGCCTATCTGAGTACCAGAATTATATTTAGGTCAATTATCTGCTTCCACAATCAATAAATGGATGTAGAAAAATATATTTCAACTGAAAAAATATTCTAACCCATTTTCTAATGCTTACTCCAAACTCATAACCATGCTATTAGCTGGATGTGACAGCTTAGATTTAGATAACCTTTTTTTAGACAACAAAAAGCATAAAAATTGTCAGTGATATTGTATTACAACTTTACCCTTATTTTCCTTATCTTATCTTATCCTTATCTCCTAGAACCCCAGATCTACCTATCTTATCTCCTAAACCTATGATATTCTGCTGGCACATCTTCTACCCATTTACCCAGTTGCCATCACCCTGCTGATGACTCATCAACAGCTGCCACCTCTCGGATGACCAACATATTGCATGTGCTATCATGCTTCTTAGTGGTTTGACAAGAGTCAACCACTAGTTGAGGGTGATCTACAGAATATGATTTATTCAGATGGAGTCCCATATCAATGCAAGTGATATGCACTCTTTGCTCTCATTCATCAGAGACACACTTCTTTCAATGTCCTCACTCCTCATTCACTACAGAGCATACTTCTCAATGCATGCACCTCAGTAGATACTATTCTTAGTACAAGTCTAACATATATTTAAGCTAGCCTATGCTGTGGCCTTAGACCTTAGCTTCAGTTAAGGTTATACACTCCCAACTCTTACTAAACTCTCTGGTTCACAACTAACTTGTCCATCACCATCCACAAGAACCTACAATGCTGTCCACCCTATGAATCACCAAACATGAGTGACACATTGGACTCACACCTTGTAAGGTTTTGAGTTGGTGCACTACATATTGCTGTTGCTTCCATTGTTGGATATTGGTGCCCCAATCTTTATCCTGCCCTCCTGCTTGTATCCTCCCTGCTCATTTGTTATTCCAGTCTTCTCACCTTTTCACAGACCTGAAATAACCTCTACTATATTCCTCCTTCATTCTCAAGCTCTTCCAGCTCTTCTCGCTATTATCATTATCACTGCTATTCCCTCAATAGTCCTCCCATACCAGCAGATCAAACCTGATTATCAATCTTCTATCACAGCAGTGTTCATTGACATGGGTGAGTTCACTGTGTGTGGGTGATTAGTTCTGATTTTGATGCGAGTGGTGATGGATCAGTTGGGGTAGGGATAGTACTCAGCCTCATAGGTGCAGCAGAGGGCAGATAAGTTATAGACATTATCTATGGTATTGTTCATGCCATTTGTGGGGAGGAAACAATGCTGCCTCATGTGAGGGCTTACATGAGGATAAGTGAAGGAAAGATACATGCTATCTGAGACCTTTGGGATCACCAGATGCATCAAAAATATCTATAATACTTAAATTAACATTAAAATTAAGTAAAGCATACCTTACACTCATTGAAATGGGCAACGTGAACAGGCAAGTTTCTATGAGGCATCAGGTTAATGAGGGGAAGAGATAAAAAAGATATTGCATAGCCACTCAATCACTGTGTGGTTACACAGTCTGGGGTGATTGAGCCTGCAAAATATATCCTTGAAATGTATCTTTTGCTTGAAACAGAATTAATATCAACATTGAGAAATGTATGTATATATTTTTTATTGTAATAAACCTATTTGGGATTTTATTAATTGCTGTTTTGTCTTGAAAACTACACATTTTATGGGGTTTCAAGTGTATATGAGTTCTATGGACCTACAGAACATCCTAATAAATGTAATTTCTTTTTCTCATGCTAATAGATACATTGTACTATCTATGCAAGCCCTCCAATCTACTCCAATCCATCCACCTATGACTTGTCATTCACTTTATTGCTTAAGTAAAACTATCAGAATGGTTAAAAGTCACTACCCTTGTATATTGTTTTCTGCATCTTTTCGATCTAATTCATAATAGCATCAGGGCAGAGATATATTTGGGTTTATACCATCTTATATTAGTATCAAACATAAGTTTCTGGTATTCATATTATGATTTAATGGTATGGTGTATGAAATACCAGTAAAAAAGTACATTGAAGATGATTTTCATATGATAATTAATGCATGTGCATTCATAGGTATATCATGTGTAAGTAAAATAAGATGCATAAGAGCAGTCTCTTTTATTTTTGAGGAACAGAACTACTTCAAGATTGTAAAAATCTGAAGTAGCTTGAATGCAAGCTGCCACCCAACTGAGAGTCTAGCAATGTTTGAAGATTCATAAAATCCTTTTTTCTCACATAACCGGAGATTCACAATACATTATAGAGTATTAGAAGCTCAAATACTGCCTGGTTGTACATTGTATATTTAAAATATTACAGTTGACTCCAGTAATATGTGTAATGAGCATGCCAATGGAAATCCAACTTCCACTCAATCTAACAAACCACACCCTGTAATCCTACGGATTCTGATTTCCAGTTCTCATTTCATATTCCATTCTATATTTTATCTCTCCATATTAATTTATCAATAGCTTGACATCAGTAGCAAATATGTCATTGGACTCCATTGGCCACTGACTGGTAGAATACATCCTCCAACAACCCTAGAATGTAGAACACTCTGAGTAGGAACTAGATTGGACTCCTAACTAGTATATAAGCCTTAGAATTACACTGTAGATATGTAGTTTGAATATCAACTTGGTTCAGCCCAATCTCTCTCTCTGACTCTCAGTCAACTCTTGTCCTTCAGTCTGCAGAACTCTGATCCAGTGGACTTATCTCCCAACCCTTCCCTATTGTTCCACAGACTTCCGTCCATACTTATCTTAGGGCTTTGGCTCAGGGGTGACATTGCTAATAGCTTTGCCTATGCCTGATGCATCCCACAGCATTCCACTATGTGCACTTACTGCCACAATTCTATTGGCACAATCCTAACAGTATATTCGAACTCAAACCCTTGAGTCAAAATTTTCATCTAAATCATGTCTTCTACCTTCACCCTTCCTCCAGAAACCAACTGCAACTCCACAGCCAACAACCAAACCTATACCATGGAGGATATCCCTGTCTCTGCCTCAAAGAAGAGTCTGCTCTCCTTTGGAGCAGATTCTGCTCCTTCCCAATGTGCCCATAGGGAGACCTACTTGCACAGTAGTTTCACTGCTCAGCAATCTGACACTAACAGGTCACCTAACCCCTTCCTAGCCCAGCAATCAGAATCCAACAGCTGAGGCGAGTATCAGAATGACTCTCCATGGAACCCACCTACGTCTCTGTTCGATAACATCCAAGATTGTGACGATGATGATGACCAAGATTCAGAAGATGGGAACTTCCCCCTTCATACGCTAATGAATGGCTGTGGACACCCATCAGAAAATCCTGGCAGTGGCCTACCCAATCCTGGTGGCCCTGGTGGTCCTGGAGGAGGACCTAACAACAATCCTGATAACAATCCTAATCCTCCCAATAACGATGCCCAGATCCTCATTCAACTCATGAATGTCCTCCACAGCATCTCTGATGTAGTCAACAGCAACCGACAACATGCTGTATACACCAAGGTCAAGGAATTAAATACCTTCAATGGTTCAGACTCTTGAAAACTCAAAGCCTTCATTGTCTCCCTCCAGTTAAACTTCAATGACTGTCCCGACGTGTTCCGATCAGACATGGCCAAAGTCAACTATGCCATCTCCTTCCTTTCCAGTGTCGCACTCAACTGGTTCGAACTAGATATCCTCCACCCAAATCACCACAACCCTTCTGCCTGAGTATATTCCTATGCCACCTTCCTTTCAGAACTCTGAACCAACTTTGGCCCCTTTGATGCCATCAGAGATGCCGAAGATGAACTCGAAAACCTTCAGATGCATGATGGAGATTGCATCATGAAGTATATTGTCAAGTTCAATCAGTATGCTGCCATTATTGGCTATGGTGACAACTCTCTTCATCATGCTTTCTATTGTGGTCTTTGTTCCCACATCAAGGATGATATGGCTCACCACAGAAAGCTTGATAACCTCTGTGATATGTGCAATCTTGCCCAGGAGCTCAACGCTTACTACTGGACTTGAAAAGCTGAGATATCCTGAGAAAATTGCAGTAACCCTTCCTCCTCCAACCATAGCAATAAGTCAAAGGGTTCTAATTTTTTGGCTTTCAACTCCAACTCTGCAGGCCAAAAATCATCCAATTCAGACTCCACAGAATCATCATCATCTTCTTCCAACAACTCTTCCTCACCTTCCAACCCCAAGCCTTATGCTGACAAGCTAGGCAAGGATGGCCATCTTACTCAAGAAGAAAAGGACCACTGCCAGAAGAATAACCTCTGCATGTTCTGTGGGGGTAAGCATAAGACTGAAGATTGCAACAAGTGCAAAGCTATGGCCTCCACCTATGGCTGTGCTGCTGCTGTTTCTTTCCCTCCTGAGTCATCTGCCTCTATTGAACCGGTTCTCTCAGAATTGGAAAACTAGAGAGCAACCCTGTATCCTCTGCACTAGGACAGGATTGCATTGACTGTCATTATGTACTGGAGATCATAACCCTCAATGCTGCCACTCTTTCCAACCATTCTCTAACTGTCCCTCTCTTCTCTGAAGTCGGCTCTGGATCGGAGTCTGACAGTTCTCCCATTTCTACTATCCTTTGTTTCCTTGCTCTCATGGATTCTGGCTCTAGCCACTACTTTGTCAATTCAAAGTATGTTGAGGATCACAATCTCCCCACCAAATCTATTCTTCCTGTTCAACTTCAGCTTCTTGACAGCTCTGTCAGATCTCACATTTCTCAATCCATTTTCCTTCCAATCCATTTTCCTTCCAGAGACATCCTTCCTATTGACTTCTATGTCACTCATCTAGACTCATCTTGTAATGTCATTCTGGAATACAACTGGCTCTCCTGCTACAATCCATTGATTGACTGGGTAAAGCACAGTATCACTTTCCGTTCACCATTATCAGTTGTTTCTTCCTCAAGTGCTTTTGCAGCTGCTGACACATATGTGCCAGTCTGCTTGGACTCTTCCAGTCCAATCCAATCATCCCAATCCTCTTCTCCCATCCCAAAATCGAGATCCTGATGGACTCCACCACCTTATGAGCCTATCTACTCCTACTCTACCATCCCTTTCTTTGGTGCTTTGGCCACCCCCAAGATATCTATTATTTTAGCTGCTGCTTTTGTCTGAGCCTGTGCAGAAAAAGGAGCTCAGCAGTTCACATTGCAGCCTTCTATGCCTAGTGTTAGTGGCAAGGCTACCTCCATAGTGCCCGCTGATCTATCTGATGTCCCACTGGAGTACCATGAATTTGCTAATGTATTCAGTGATTCTCTTTCCAAAAAACTCCCCAAACATCGCCCTTATGACCTCAAGATCAATATTGAGGAAGGCTTCACTCCTCTGCTCTGACCCATTTATTCTCTTTCTGAATCAGAATTAAAAGCCTTATGCAAGTTTATTGATGATAATGTCTGTAATGGTTTCATCACTCCTTTCCACTCTCCACATGGAGCTCTGGTACTGTTTGTCAAGAAGAAAACCAGTGAACTTAGACTCTGTGTAGATTATTGTGGCCTTAATAAAATCTCTAAAAAAGACCGTTACCCTCTGCCTCTTATTTCCGACCTCCTCGATTCCATGTGTTCTGCTCATCTCTACACCAAGCTAGACCTTTGACATGCCTATCACCTCATCCACATAGCCAAGGGTGATGAATGAAAAACTGCATTTCAGACCCACTACGGCTCCTTTGAATGGCATGTCATGCCATTCAGACTCAACAATGCTCCTGCAGCTTTCCAATGCTTCATCAACAATATCTTCTCTGACATGCTTGATGTATCCATCATTGTATACCTGGATGACATCCTTATCTACTCTGATAATCCCAAGGAACACTGAAAACATGTATGCAAAGTCCTACACAGACTCAGGGCTAATGGCCTCTACTGCAAAGGCTCAAAATGTGAATTCCATCGGGACTCCATTGAATATCTTGGTTACATCTTCTCATCTGAAGGCTTATGCATGTCTGAAAACAAGGTCAAGGCTATCACTGACTGGCCAGTTCCATGGAAAGTCAAGAATATTCAATCCTTCCTTGGTTTTGCCAACTTCTACCACCATTTTATTCATGAGTACAGTGAGCTTTCAAATATTGATGCCATTATCTCAAAGGCTCTGTGGAAGCCATTGACATTGTCATAGACCACAAGAATCTTGAATACTTCTCTACTACCAAGGTTCTTACTTGATGTCAAGTGTGCTGATCCAAATTCCTATCCCAGTTCAACCTTGTAATTCGGTTTCAACTGGGTAAACTTGATGGGAAACTGGATGCCCTTACTTGATGATGGGATGCCTACCCTAAAGAGGGGGATAGTCAATATGCTTAAGTCAACTCTCATCATTTCCAACCCGTTTTCACTCAAGAACAACTCTCCACTTCACTCCACGCAACATTCCTTGAAGGCTCTGTCTTACATGCTAGTGCTATCATGGACATTGACAAACTTCACACTGATATCAAGAATGCACAGCCATTGGACTCCACTGTAACTGAAGGTTTGCAACTTGCATCCTCCTCTTCCAATCTCTCCTAGTGGTCCATGGATGAATCAGGACTACTACGCCTTGACAACCACATCTATGTCCTGGACTCCAATGATCTCTGCCTCTGTGTCCTCCAAAACAATCATGACCACATCCTGGCAGGTCATTTTGGTCAAAATCAGACCCTTGAACTTGTCTGACGGAATTACACCTGGCCACAGATGTGGGAATATGTTCACCACTATGTCAAATCTTGCACCACCTGCGGATGTAACAAAGCACCTAAACACCACCCATTCAGCTTACTCAAACCCTTGCCAGTTCCAGAACACCTGTGGGATTTCATTTCCATGGACTTCATCAAACAATTACTGGGTTCCAATGGATTCACTGCCATCCTTATAGTGGTCGACTGCACAAGTAAGCAAGCAATTTTCATCCCTACTCATGACACCATCAACTCCAAGGAGCTCACCCAGTTATTTGTTACCCATGTGTTTGCTAAGCATAGCGTTCCCAATCACATAACCTCTGACTGTGGCTCCAAATTTGTCTCCCAGTTCACATGTGCCCTTGCTAAAGCTTTAGATATAGAGCTTCACTTCACTTCCAGATATCACCCAGAGGCCAACAGATGAACTGAACATGCTAATCAAACTCTGGAACAGTACATTTGCATCTACTGCTTCTATCAACAAGACAATTGGGATACCTTACTACCCATTGCAGAGTTTGCCTACAATAATGCTCCCAATGCCTCCACTGGAATCTCTCCATTCTTTGCTAACAAGGCTACCATCCTAACATCACTGTGCATCCTGAACATGATATTGCCTCTGCCTGGGCCCATGACTTCATTGTTAACCTCAATGAGCTTCACCAATTCCTTTGAGATGAGATCACCTATGCTCAGTCTCATTACAAATTCCAAGCAGACAAGCAATGGTCTCTGGCCCCTGATTTTAAAGTTGGTGACAAAGTCTACCTCAGCTCCAAACATATCAGAACTACTTGCCCTACTGCGAAATTTGTCAAAAAAGCCCTAAGACCATTCAAAATCATTGCTCAGCCTGGATCCTATTCCTTCACTCTCAAACTCCCATTGGACCTCCGCTCCATTCACCCTGTATTCCATGTCTCCCAACTCAAACCCGTGGAGACTAATACTATCCCTAACCATACCCAACCTCCTCCACCTCCAGTTGAAGTCAATGGCAAAGAACAGTATGAGATTGCTCAAATTCTTGACTCAAAGCTCGACCATCAGTTCTGCTGTCCACTCCTATACTGGGTCCAATGATTGGGTTATGAAGGTACCAATGAAGATTTTGCCTGGATCCCTGCTATAGAATTCTCCATGGATGAATATATTGAAGATTTCCACCATCATTATGCAGACAAACTGTTAGGATTGTGCCAATAGGAATGCAGCAGAGGTTGCACATAGCGAAAGCCACAGAATGCGTCAGGCATAGGCAAAGCTATTAGCAATGTCACCCCTGAGCCAAAGCTCTAAGACAGATATGGATGGAAGTCCGCGGAGTGGTAGAGATGAGGTAAGAGATAAGTCCAACAGATCGGAGTTCTGTGGACTGAAGAATAAGAGTGTGACTTAGAGTCAGAGAGAGAGATTGGGCTGAACCAAGTTGATATTCAAACTACATATCTACAGTGTAATTCTAAGGCTTATATACTAGTTAGGAGTCCGATCTAGTTCCTACTCAGAGTGGTCTACATTCTAGGGTTGTCGGAGGATGTATTCTACCAGTCAGTAGCTGATGGGGTCCGATGACATGTTCACTACCGATGTTGGGCTATTGATAAATTGTAATGGAAAAGTGAAATATAAAAAGGAATATGAAATAGAATATGAAATAGAAACTGGGAATCGGAATTCATAGGTTTCTGGGCTGTGGTTTGTTGGGTTGAGTGGAAGTCAGGCTTCCATCGGCATGCTTGTTACACAAACCAGGACCACTATCCAAAGTCACCATCCACAAAGTCTCCCTTAAACCCTCATCCATTGTTTCTTGACCTATCCATAACTTATTGGCTCCCTATAGGTTCTACCCCTCAAATTTCAAATCAAATCTTGGAAAACTATTGCAAATTACCTTCCTAATTGGGAACAGAACCCATCAGATGCCTAGTTCTTGCTTTCCCTTATTGCTCACTCTTATTCACTCAAGCCTACAAACCAAGAGATAGCTAATTATTGCCCACACTATCAAAATCATACCACAAGATAACATCCAAAAAATTATAATACAAGTCCAAGAAATGATGCCTAGGATTCCACATGCACCAATTCCCCTATAACCACATCCTTATCCATCTTGTCTTTCCCCCCATCATCCTCCTTCTCTTCATCACTCATAACCAATAATTCCAGCTCATCCAATGCTGGAATTTCCATAGCATCCATGCCAGGACACATCTCTTCCCTCTTCTCCTCACCATCCACTTCTCCCTCGAAATCCTCTACTAAAAACTCCTCCACATCCTTAAGGTATTTCTTCCACAACACTCATTCAGCCTGACGGCCTCCGAGAATATAAATTTTGCTCTTGTATCCAAAAAATGGTCCCGACACTCAATGGCCAACTGAAGGCCATCCTCTCCAAGACACCCATACCAGACCTCCATGTTTGCCAGCTCAAAGAGATCCTTGGGATTGAGGGACTTGGTGCCCATAACTTGAGCATTCCAGACATGGGTGACATCCTTGTCCAGTCGCATCCGCATTGCGATCCTTAAGGCTTCTGAGTTTATGTTCTTGAGGTCCTTAAGCTCAGTCTTGAACACCTCTCATTCCTTCCTAAACTCATCATCAATGAAATCCAATAGCCATTCTGGTGCATCACCCTCATGAAAGTCATCCACCAGGTCATCAACCCAGCTTCCAAAGATGTTGACTTTCCCTTCTACCCTCTCCAAACCTTCCTGGAAGGTGTCCATCTTGTTAAAAAGTTGTTGTAAGAGGTCCGTGACCTCACCAGAACCTGTGGACCCCAATCCTTCACCCTGGCTAAATACACACTTGCTCTTCTTCAGCTTACACTGCTCGCAAGTGTGCTCATGGCAAATAAAACACTTGACATCATCCGCTTTACAATGCCCACAACACTTTACAGAACAAGTCAGCACAAGCCATGGAACCCTACAGAAGTAACTTACCATTACCCTTATACTCTTCATCGTCTGCCTGCATCTCAGGCTCAGTCTTCAACTTCTTCAGTGGCCTCCCCGACAGCTCTTTGACTTCTTCATCTCCACTCACTACCGCTGCTGCACTAGATTTGACTTCCTCTTCCTCAAAATGCCCATGATCTCTGAGTCAGTCACCTTACCCTTGCCCTTCTGATCCTTCCTCTGCTTCACCAATTTCCTCAAGGCCTTTTCCTTTGCTTTGGCCTCTGCAACCTTCCTCTTCTGCACCAATTTTTTCTCTTGCTGTTCTAACTCCAGAGCCTGCCTCTTTTCCTCCTTTCGTTTCTGTGCCTTCCAGGCCTCATGGGCCTCCATGGCATCCTCCCTAGCTTTTTCCGCAGCATCTCATTTGTCATAAAAGGCTTCCAGGTCTTCAGGCCAAATATCTTTCAGTGTTAAGGCAGGCTCATATGGTTTGGACATCACAGAAATATGGTACTCAATGATTGATGACATGACCAACAATGAGGATAAAAATCAGAAAATGGAGATGGTGGTGGTAGGAAGCTAAGAGGTAAAAAACCATGTGACCAACCTGAAAAAATTCCACATGGTCACACTCGGCCATTGGGATCTGTGTTCTTGAGGGCAAGAACACTAAGAGGGGGATACTGTAATGAGCATGCTGATGGAAACCTGACTTCCACTCAATCCAACAAACCACACCCTGTAATCCTACAGATTCCAATCCTCAGTTCCCATTTCATATTCCATTCTATATTTTATCTCTCCATATTAATTCATCAATAGCCTGACATTGGTAGTGAATATGTCATCAGACTCCATTGGCCACTGACCAGTAGAATACATCCTCCAACAACCCTAGAATGTAAAACACTCTGAGTAGGAACTAGATTGGACTCCTAACTAGTAATAAGCCTTAGAATTACACTGTAGATACACAGTTCGAATATCAACTTGGTTCAGCCCAATCTCTCTCTCTGACTCTCAGTCAACTCTTGTCCTCCAGTCCGCAGAACTCCAATCTGGTGGACTTATCTCTCAACCCTTCCCTATTGTTCCACAGACTTCCGTCCATACTCATCTTAGGGCTTTGTTAAGCACTAACTCTAATCTGGACCAAAGCTGATCTCTATCCTGTCACTTGCATTCGGTGATTCAGTGTTAGAGAGGCATTGGTAGATTACAAGAAGTTAGGCATCACTTATAGCAAAAGCAAGAAGCTTGTAAGAGTTAGGAGTATATAACCTTAGCCAAAGCTGGGGTCTAAGGCCACAGCGTAGGCTAGCTTAAATACATGTTAGACTCGTACTAAGAATAGTGTCTATGGGGGCATGTGCAATAAGAAGTGCATCTTTCAATGAATGAGGAGTGAGGACACTAAAAGAAGTGTACTCCCGATGAATGAGAGTAAAGAGTGCATATCACCTGCATCTGCATGGGACTCCATCTGAATAGGCTGCATCCTGTAGACCGCTCTCGACTGGCGGTCGACTCTCATCCAACTACTAAGAAGCATGATGCCATCAAGAGAAGCGTGATGGCGCATGCAGGTCATTGGTCATCTGGGGGCGGCAGCTGTGAACTGGGGTGATGGCAACCGGGTAAACAGGTGAAGAGTATGCTGGCAGAATATCATGGGTCTGGGAGATAAGATAGGCAGATCTGGGATAAGGATAAGATAAGATAAGGAAAATAGGGGTAAAGTTGTAATAGGCTTTGGCTCAGGAGTGACATTGCTAATAGCTTCGCCTATGCTCAACACATCCCACGGCATTCTGCTACATGCACTTACTGCCACAATCCTATTGGCACAATCCTAACAATATGCTGAAACCTGTCCTGCTTTCAAAAATTACCCTACTATCCAATTGGGAATGATATACTCCCATAGTAGGCACATCCAAGCACACACAGATGCATCCAGCCAAAATACACTGTGAGTGGGTGTAGAAATGGTGTAAGTATTGTGTATATTATTTTTTAAGGCTGTAGAATTTTTTCAGAGGCAGATAATAAGCAGGAGGGCAGAAAATTCAATACTGCCCAAGCCAGTGCTCATCCATTCATGGGGTGACTGTGTTTTCAAGTGATTAGCAAATTTTAAGACATACTGTCCAAAATGGCAAATGATAGATAATTAATAGAGACAGAAATTATTATGGTTTTACCCTTATTTTCCTTATCTTATCTTATCCTTATCTCCTGAAACTCCGGACTGACCTATCTTATCTCATGGACCTACAATATTTCATTGGCATATCTCCTACCAGTTTACCCAGTTGTCATCACCCCAGTTCACAGCTGCTGCATCTCAGATGACTGACATACTGCATGTGCCATCATGCTTCTCTTGATGGCATCACACTTCTTAGCAGTTCAATGAGAGTCAACTGCTAGTCAAGGGCGGTCTATGAGATATAGTCTATTCAGACAGAATCCTATGTTGATACAGATGACATACACTCTTTACTCTCATTTGTTGGGGACACACTTCTTTCAGTGTCCTCACTCCTCATTCATTGTAGAATGCACTTCTGGTTGCACATGCCCCTGTAGACACTATTATTAGTACAAGTCTAATATGTATTTAAGCTAGCCTATGCTGTGGCCTTAGACCCCAGCTTTGGCTAAGGTTATACACTCCTAACTCTTACAAAGCTCCTTGCTCTTGCTACCTAAGTGATGCCCTAACTTCTTGCAATCTGCCAAACACCTCTCTAACACTAAATCACCAAACGTGAGTGACAGGATAGAGACCAGCCTTGGTTTAGATTAGAGTTAGTGCTTAACATTAGACAGGAGCATTGCTAGTGCTGCCAACTTTGGGTGAACAGGAGATACTAGAGGAGGAGCATGGCTCTCTTCTGTGATGATGAGTGGCTCTAGTGATGAGATGGCGGAATGCTGGCCAGAAGGATTTGCTTGGTGAACATCAAACCTGAGCATCTTCTTCTTGTTATTAGCATTGATCTTTTTGTTCTTTATCCTCTTCATCATGATGGACATTTTTGCTAAGAGGCTGAGCTGAGCCATGTCATGAGTCTTCTTTGGATGCATACAAGGAGTTGTGAGTTTATAACACACTAACTTGGATTGAACAATGTTTGCCTCTAAACTGTCACTCGTGTTTGGTGATTCAGTTGTGAAGAGGGCGTTGCAATCGCTAGGTCAGAAACGATAGTCCTTAGTCTTGGAAGCAGTGAGTTTCTGCATGAAAAGTTAGGAGTGTATAACTTTAGCCGAAGCTGGGGTGCAAGACCACAGCAAGGCTAGACTTAAATACATTGTGGTATATACTAATAGGTACTTGTCCCAAAGCATCGCTGTTTTCTAGGCTGGCACGTTTGGTATGCTAGAAGTTCCCCTGCAAATAAGAAGACTAGCGCTCATATGGCGCTATCTTCTAGGAGGTATACGTGACATCCTATCTGTCCTAGGATGTGATCAGAGTCAACCTAAAGAAGCGTGACTGGCTGAAGGAGGGTTGGGCCTATAGTCATGTGATCAGATCTATGGGCCATCAAACGGATCATGCATATGAATGGTGAATCATGCATGTGATTGATCAGGTCATGAATGATGCAGATTAGGTACGAGGAATGATGACGAGAGTCAAATGATGAGTTGATGAGATAAGATAAGATGAGCAAAAAATAGGGGTGAATTCATGACAGAGTTGGCCTTAAGGACAAGAACCCAAGTAAATTTGAAAGACAAAATATGACAAGAGGTATTCTATGAAGTCTACAAACATTGGTACTACTCAATCATATAAAACAGATGCAAATACAGTGCTGCTATTGTATCACTAGCTTGGCCCTGTTCAAACTTGAGCTGTTCATTTCTCATGTCGAGTTTGATGTCCATGTGGGTGTGATCCTTGCTCTTCCATTTGGAATTCCCTTTCCATTTTGGTTTTTCAGCATCATTCTTTCCAGATTGGTGATCAGCCACCACATGGCCATAGTTTCCACACCCAAAACAGATGACATTCAGATTGTACTTTTTTTTATGTGATCAGGCTGCTAGGGCTGTGTTTGCATTGGGATTCTTATCCCTTCATCATATATTCTCCTGTAATACTTGTAAAATTAATTTATATGAGTCTTTGAGGTCTGCAGTGTCTATTGAGGAAATAAAGGCATTCAATGACTCTGGTAATGATGTAAGTAGAGTAATAGAAAAGTCTTCTTCTGCATTGTTTGACTAAGAGCTGCAAGCTTTTCCTGGTAGGATCTCAGTGTTTTAATGTGATCTTCTATGTTTGTGTCAAAAGGCTCAGTTGACACCCACCATTAGGCCTTTTGCATATCACTATTTATAGATGAGTAGTCCCCATTCAATAGTGCAATCATTACTGTACTTTAGATTTTTTCATCCCATTGCACACCTCAGTCTTTTACACCCATTTGAGTGAAGACAGAGATCATTGTTTATTGTCAGATTATGCAGCCCTGCTATGCTTAACCTCACCAATTCAGATCTTAGCAATGGCACTTGAACCTACCAAAGACTTAAGAAACTTATTACTGAACTGCAGAGTGAAAGCTAGGAATTATCAGTCCAGACTGTATATCTGAGCCTTAGTATCCTGGATATAACCATAAAGTTGTATCCCAAATTTTATAGTTATAACCACAAGGTCTAATTTAGCCTTGGCCTAGAAAAATCTGAATGGGTGGAAATTTTTTTTTACTATTCAGCATGAATTCCCCCTTTGTTTCTGTACCAATTTCTGTTCAGCACTAACTCTAATCTGAACCAAGGCTGGTCTCTATCCTATCACTTGTGTTTGGTGATTCAGTGTGAGAGAGGTGTTTGGCAGATTGCAAGAAGTTAGGGCATCACTTAGGTAGCAAGAGCAAGGAGCTTTGTAAGAGTTAGGAGTGTATAACCTTAGCCAAAGCTGGGATCTAAGGCCACAGCATAGGCTGGCTTAAATACATGTTAGATTTGTACTAATAATAGTGTCTACAGGGGCATGTGCAACCAGAAGTGCATTCTACAATGAATGAGGAGTGAGGACACTGAAAGAAGTGTGTCCCCGACAAATGAGAGTAAAGAGTGTACATCATCTGTGTCGACACAGGATTCTGTCTGAATAGACTATATCTCATAGACCGCCCTTGACTAGCAGTCGACTCTTATTAAACTGCTAAGAAGTGTGATGTCATCAAGAGAAGCATGATGGCACATGCAGTATGTCAGTCATCTGGGATGCAGCAGCTGTGAACTGAGGTGACAGCAACCAGGTAAACGGGTAGAAGATATGCTGGTGGAATATTGTAGGTCCATGAGATAAGATAGGTCAGTCTAGGGTTCCAGGAGATAAGGATAAGATAGGATAAAATAAGGAAAATAGGGATAAAACTGTAATATCTAAGTTCAACCCTGGCTCAATCAAACTATTATAACTTTACCCCTCTTTTTCTTATCTTATCTTATCCTTATCTCCTGGAACCCCAGACCTACCTATCTTATCTTCTGGACCTACAATATTCTGTTGGCACACCTCATACCCATTTACCCAGTTGCTGTCATCCCGTTGTTGCAACTGCAGCCTATTTATGTATGTAATTTTGCAATCTAAGTTGTTTTACATGCATACTGAGATATAGTGAGCAAGCGGACTAAAACTACGCGTCGACACTAATGCTACATGGTGCAATGATATGGAATATAACTTATGGCATAAGAAGCAACAGGATTCTAAACAGGACTTAGTCACAGCACTGTACCTGAGGGGCATGCATGATGAGAAGGCCAAACCCTATACCCAATGCCTTAGGCTCTAACTTACAAGCATGCTCATGGGAGCTAGATAAAACTTTGAAGATTGCAGTGACACTGAGAATACTTAGTGTGCTTGCTAACTGTGACATGTCATACCTGAAAATCTGGGGAAATCCTTAAGCGAGATGACAGATATCACCAGCACGAACTTGGGCAATGGGCTTTGGCTGAAGTCCGTGAGCCCACGTCCCATTGTTGTGAGTTCCATTGTTAGAAGACTCACTTGTTGCCGTGTCTATGAGAAGCCTCTGTGAATCCAAGAAAGAAGCCTTGAACGACATATGCCAGGACTGATAGTTCTGTGTGCCTAGACCTGTCAGTCGCTAGAGAACAAGCCTGTGGGTGTCGGGAGAGCACCTCTTGGCATGCATTTAGTGAGCTCACTATAGAAATGAGACTAAAACTGGGAAGTCTGACTCAGATGCTCAGTAAGGTGGCAGTGGCAATGTGCTACACATGTAGGAGTCTGGGTACTGTGCGACGTTTGTAATTCTAATTCCCCTGTAGTATAAGTAGGCTGGTTACAGTAGGTAGAAAGAAAGTTTCGAGCCCCTGAGTTCTCATGCATGCATTGAAGGCAGTACTGTAACAAAGGATCAGTTTGTGACTTTGAGCTTTGTGTAGAATTAGCAAGCTCACTCAGAAAAATATGAGATACCCTTGAGAAAAGACTTTTTTGTGCACTTAGTTCTGAGAGAATAAGAATTAGTGAAGCTGTTCTGTTCCATTGAGTGTTGATAAGTCTGTCCAGAGTATGTTCTGAAGAGGAAAAGCAAGATCTGTTCTGTTCTGTTCTGTCTGTTCTGTTCTGTTTCTGTTCAGTCTGTTCTGCATCAGTTCTGTTTCGAGTTTCTGTTTTCTGAATCTGTTTCCGAGCACTTCTGAAGTGTTCTTGAGTCGAGATCATCTGTTGAAGTTAGTTGGAGAACCCCTACATACAGTTGTGTAGCAAGCGGGCTAAGTCAGTGCTTGCCTGTGGTGTTCTTTTAGTGAGCTCACTAAAGTTTCAGCATGTATTGCCTCTGTTTCTGTCGGGATCAGTGTCCCTTGTGTATTTTAACTCAAATCTGCCTTGAAGGTTGCATCGTGCCAGTGAACGACCTTCCTGTAAAAGTTCCTAGACTTAGGGATTCATTAGAGAAAGCTTAGCTTTGCTAAGAGCACTGAGAATAAGAGAAACTCTTCGAGATATTGAAGTATAGTCAGATCACATTAGAAATAATTGCTCCCTCTAGAACTTATGAGGGTGATTGTAGTTTGTGTAGTTGTGTGAGTGTGTGTGTGGGTTTTTGAGGTTCATCTTTTAGCCTGCTCACTATTCCACAGGTGCCCACAGCCAGCCTCTTCACTGTTGATGACTCACATGTCCTGTATGACTGATGTTCTGCATGTACTATCATGCTTCCCTTGATGGCATCATGCTTCTTAGTAGTTCAACAAGAGTTGACTGCTAGTCAAGGGTGGTCTACAGAATATGGTTAATACAGATGGAGTCCCACGTCGATGCAGGTGATACGTGCTCTTTACTCTCATTCGTCAGGGACATACTTCTTTCAGTGTCCTTCTCATTCACTACAGAGCGCACTTCTTGCTGCATGTGCCCTCATAGATACTATTCTTAGTACAAGTCTAACATGTATTTAAGCTAGCCTATGCTGTGGCCTTAGACCCCAGCTTTGGTGAAGGTTATACACTCCCAACTCTTACTGATCTCCCTGTTTTGCATCTAACTTGTCCGTCACTATCCATGAGAACTCACAACACTGTCCACCCTATGAATCACTGAATGCAAGTGACACGTTGGACTCATGCCTTGTGCTGTTTTGAGTTGGTGTGCAATACAAAGACATCTTTGGGTCTCAAAAGTAGGGTATACCTGATGCAGAGACTCATAAGGAGGTTAAAGAGTGCAGGAAGAAAAAATTCTCATGGAAAGATGAACTGGTAAGACAGCTAGGGGACTTTTGACACCTTAATGAGTTCCACATGGTCCTAGTAAAGGCAGCTGATGACAGCAATGCATATTTCCTCCTCCACCTATTTATCTCTGAAAATCTCATCTACATACAGTCCATGAGTTTTTTGCTTCTGATAGTAAAAGTATACCTTCCAAGTGGCCTATCAGTGTGGAACCTAGATGTTGACCACTCAAGCTTTAGCAAGCAGTCAGAAATGATGGAGGTCCAGTATCATGATGCCTTTCCCTGATACATCAAGTTCATGAGAAAACTGGATGGTGGTATCTGGACCAGGCACTGGGATCTCCACTTCAGTTTCTTTTACAATATTATTGGACTGTTTCTGGACTTTCCTGCAGTACTCAGAACATGCATGCATATGAGAAAGGACTACCACACTCACCTTTTGGCCTTGGGGAATGCATTCATATTCACAGAGGAATGCTATAACTCATCCCTAGAGAAATCCAAGAGTGACATCTGCAATGAGGAGAGAGAAAGAGACCTGAGGGAGAAAGAAAGAGAGAATGTGTGGGCTGTGAAAGGCTAGGCTGGAGTCCATCAGTGGCATCTGCCAAGATGTCTTTCACTCTCACAGATTCTTCTTCCTCCATGGCTACTACATTGATAAAGAAAGGTGCTCATTTTCTTTACTCAGGCAACTTAGCCAAGCCTCTTGCTGATGTTTGCCTCATCTGCACTAGGAAGGGGCACAAGATCTCAGATTGCAGCTACCAAAATTTCAAGTCAGGAGATTCCACCAAATGCAAACTCTGCAATGATAAATCTGATCCTGTTGTCATGGTCAAAGCCACAGGTAAGCACATCTGTATCCCCTTCAACATCAATGCTAATAGGCATAGCTAATGCAAGCACACAGTCTATCTCCTCCACCTTTCATAAATGTTCACAGTGTCTCTCCAGTGATCACCACACTTTTGCCTGGCAATGCAGGAAGGAGATCTGACCTCTTTCTTTCTATCTATAACTGAATTGTTACTCTATACAATGCAGATGCTATCAAATTCTTTCTTGACCAGCTCAACCTTCATAATAAACATCCAGATCTCATGCATAAGCTTCACTCCAGTTTTCCAATGGGGAACTTCCCTGCTCTCTCTCAAACTGTTATTTTTCCAAAGTACATTTCTGACTCTGCTCACATTGCTTTTATTGATCTATACTTTGAGGAGAAGGTGGCCACCAGGAGGATGAGTGGGCCTTTCTCTCAGGAGATGGTGGAGAAGATCCTTGTCTCTTTTCAGTGCTCTCCCTGCTTGGTGAATATGCAGGATCAAAGACCAGGTGAGCCTCCCAAGCTTAAGGTGGTTCACAATCTGTCCAAGAGATCCAAGCTCAACCCCTCCACCAATGACTATATTAACTCTGCAAATTTTCCAACCAGATTTGGTTCAGCAGCAGATGTCACAAAGATTGTAAGTATCTTTTCTCTCTCGATACATCTGATCCAAGGGGGTTGGGATCTCTCCAACCTTCTTCTGCTTTTTCTATACCTACTTGGTTGGGCTGATCCATGTCTCACACTGATTGCATTGGCATCTGCTATGATCAATGATTCTGCTAGTTGCATCTCAATCTGAGACTGATTCCCTCATACTGATCATATTTCTCCCACTCTCTCTGATACATGATTCAGATGCTAATATCTTGCTCTCTCCAGATCTCAGAAGCTCCACTAGGCACCCAAGCAATAACTCTTGATATCATGAAATTCTATTGAACATGTCCAATCCTACCTGATCACAAACTATACTTTATGGTTCAGGGCTCTAAGGGCTTCTTTATTGAACACACCTGCCCATTTGGTTGCTCATCTTTAGAGAGCAATGTGTGTCTGATAGCAAATGCAGTAATGGATATCTGGAGTGTGTTGAAAGTCTCTCCATCAGTCAAGTGGGTTGACAATCTCAATGTCTTCTGAATGTCTTCTGCTATCACCCTCATAGCTCATTCCTATATAAGTATGATATGCAGAGCACAAAGGATCTCATTGCTTAGATCAATGTTCCTTGGCATAAGGAAAAGTGGTCTGACTTTGATTTTTTCTCTTCACTTACATTGGCTTCTACTGGGATATCCAGGCAAAATCAGTGGCTCTGATATGCCTGCTGAGCATCTACCCTTGAAAATGCATAGAAAATCTAATTTTATTATCATACAAACTACATTTGTAGCTGTACTTGTAAGAAAGAGCATGTAAGGTATACAGAAAGAAGTGTTAAAAACCCCACTGCATCAGTAAGGACTTAGCCGTGAAAAGCCTAAGGGCTCAGGCAACAGACTGGTGATCCAATGACTCAGCCCAAGTGACTGAAGGTCCAGGCAGGTCAAAAGCACATGGCTCCAGCTGAACCGGCATCCCAGCAATAATGGTCATTTGATGGCACCGGTCTGAACACAAGACAAGAAAGATTACATACAGTGTTAGTTATTGGGTAGCTTCCCTAGTCTCTCAGACTAGTGAGTGATTTGCCAGATAAGTATGAAACCTGGATTATGAAGCCAGGGGCTTTGCTATGGCCCAGGATGTAACTGGAAATCATGAACCAGGTTGTCAGGCTGTGGCAAGAGGTCATGATTGAGTCTACCTGGTAGCTGGGGTATAAGCTCATATCTGTCAGGAAGTGAGCTCATACCTGCCTGACTGCATCAGCAAGTAGCTTAGTAATACCTGGAGGATTGGAAATATAGGTAGAGTAGTATAGTATAAATACAATGCATGTATGAGCAGGAGGTCAGGTTTCTGGCCCCCAGAATGCTACCAAGCAAATTAGTATGGGTTTTGGTTAAGAGCTTCGAGTCCTAGACTCACCTGGAATAGTATTTAGTGACCTGGTCACATTTTGTGTGCAAGAACAGTTCAGAAAGATACAGATAGTAAGTCAAAAGTACAGTCCAGAATCCGTGTTAGTACCAGTAAAAACTGCAATCAGGCAGACAGTATCAGTTCAGACACTGCACCAGGCAGCCCATTGGTATCAGATTGTGTTCAGTAACACAGAAAGTTCAGATTTGTGTCACTTCAGAATATTTCAATCAAACAACTTATATCCATTGTCAACCCAAAACTAGTATTTACAGTACAAGTGTCAATCAGGTGTAACTTACCCCTTTGAACCGCAATTGTTGAGTGTGTTAGGGTGTGTGTGTGTTTAGCACTTTGCATTCCTTAGCATAGTTAATACCTTTCAGCTCTCCCCAAGACCAAGCACCTCAAATATCTGCAACATGTTCACAACTTTATTGATCTTTACCAATATGATTGAGCTCCTCTCTCACAGACACTCACACTGCAGGGATCTCTTGTCTATATTGCTTTTGTCCACCCACTTGGATGTCTCATCTCCCATCATTATTCTACTTCTCATCCCAATTCAATGGGAACAAGTCATCCCACAGATATCCCTCTAAGCCTCTCATCAAGGATCTTTATTAGTGAGAAGAGGCCTTATCTTCTCCCAACATCTCACACTCACTCAAGCCATCAGGCCCTGCCCTTACTCTTGAGATTTTTGTAGATGCATTGACTGACTGGGCCACATTGTTCACACAGATAAAAACATCCACCTATCTCTCATCTATGTGGCTTCTGCCATGAACCCAGCAGACCCTATCTCATATGGAGATCTAGGCCTAGCTGATTCCAGACTACACTCTAGCTTCTCACTTCCAAAAGAGCTCATCCCTTATATTGCCCATGTTTAGGTGATACTTCTGATCCTGATTGATGATAACTCCAGGCTAATGGACTCACAGATTTGCTTTTATGAATATGGTGTCAGTATATACTGCCATGCCTGATAGTAGGGAACCAATCCAATCTTCATTGCTCCCATTCACTCTGGCTACACTGATGCCATTGAACATTCTGCCATATTTACCTATCAGCAAATCAAAATCTTGCAAGCCAAAGGAGGGCTGCATTATCAATAACAATTCCTTCTGGCCACATGTTGTGGCTAAAGATCACCTTTTCTGTTGGATGTCTTCATTCTCTTATTCTTTCGATGACTCTCTTTATGCTGAAGTTCCTTTTGATGCTCCTCTCATTCTTAAACTTGTTCAGTCATCTCTCAAAAATTGACTCTTGAAAACTATGGTGCCAGCCTGATATGTGGATGGTGTTTCTTCTACCTTGATCAAATGATATTTGCCACTTATTAAGTTCTTGATTCACTTGAGGCAAATTTTCTGCTTAGTCCTACTATGCCAAATGCTATGGGCATTACAAACCTCCCTGCTCCAAAGCTGAGCTTATGCCAGAAGGAATCTTTCTTCATCTCATCCATTGAAGGTCTCAAATTCAGCTTCCATAAACCCATTTACAGATGGATATGATGTTGTGAAGCTAAATGAATTGATTGTATCTAGTTTTTTACTTTTTAAAGAAATACATAAGACTCAGACTTGCCATGCAGATATGCTGGCCCTCTTTGACTAGTAGATTGTTAGTGGCTAAAGACTTCAATCCTAGCTGCAGATTGCTCTTTGAAGTGCACAGGTATGCAAGTGAAGTTAAAAATATGAGAATGCTACACAAGGGTAACCACTGAAGGTTTCCTAGTGCAGTTTATAGAGAAGAGGAAAATACACAAAGCTACAGATGTAGGAGAAGTATAACAAAGGTTATATCTCTTTATGAGCTAAGAGAAATTGTAACTTCAGATGTGTAGGCTTATTATGACTTTACCCCTATTGTCCTTATCTTATCTTATCCTTATCTCCCAGGACCCCAGACCTACATATCTTATCTCCTAGATCCATAATATTCCACCGGCACATCTCCTACCTGTTTACCTGGCTGCCATTACTTCGCTGATGACTTGCATGTCTTGGATGACTGACATACTGCATGTGTCATCATGCTTCTCCTGGTGGCATCATGCTTCTTAGTGGTTGGACAAGAGTCAACTGCTAGTCAAGGACAGTCTATGGGATATGATCAATACAGATGGAGTCCCATGTCGATGCAGGTGATATGTGCTCTTTACTCTCATTTGTCAGGAATACACTTTTTTCAGTGTTCTCACTTCTCATTCGCTGCAGAGTGCACTTCTTGTTGCATACACTCCTGTAGATACTATTCTTAGTATGAGTTCAACATGTATTTAAGCTTGCCTATGCTGTGGCATTAGACCCCAGCTTCGGCTAAGGTTATACACTCCTAACTCTTACAAGCTTCTTGCTCTCGCTATCTAAGTGATGCCTAACTTCTCACAATCTGCCAAAGACCCTCTAACACTGAATTACCAAATGCGAGTGTCAGTACAGAGGTCATACTTTGGTTCAGATTAGAGTTAGTGCTTAACATTTAGCTGAAGCTTGCCCTTACTACCCTTACCATCATTTGACAATGGTAACTGTATCACTCCAAGGCAGTCACTGTTATACTTGTGAAACTTCAGCCCATTGAAGAGGCTGGTTCTGGGCACCTGTGGAATAGTGAGCAGGCTAAAAGGTGAACCTCAAAAACCTCCACACATACTCACATAACTACACAAACTACAATCACCTTTGTAAGTTCTAGGGGGAACAATTATTTCTAATGTGATCCAACTATACCTCAATATCTCAAAGAGTTTCTCTTATTCTCAATGCTCTTAGCAAAGCTAAGCTTTCTCAAATGAGTTCCTAAGTCTAGGAACTTTTACAGGAAGGACATTCACTAGCATGATGCAACCTTCAAGGCAGATTCAAGTTAAAATACACAAGGAACACTGATCCCAACAGAAACAGAGATGATACATGTCAAAACAATAGTGAGCTTGCTAAAAGAACACCACAGACAAGCACTGACTTAGCCTGCTTGCTACACAAATATATGTAGGGGTTCTCCAACTAACTCCAGCAGATTATCTTGACTCAAGAACACTTCAGAAGTGTTTGGAAACAGATTCAGAAACAGAACTTTGAACAGGACTGACACAGAACAGACTGAAACAAAACAGAACAGAACAGATCTCAGATTTCCAACACATTCTCCAAACAGACTTATCACACTTAACAGAACAGAAACAGCATCACTGATTTGTCTTCACTCTGACTAAGTTTTCAAAAGTCTTATCAAAAGGGTATCTTGTATTTCTCTGAGTGAGCTCACTAATTCTATGCAAAGCTCGAAGTCACAAACTGATCCTTTGTCACAGTACTGCTGTTGTGACTGCAGCCTATTTACACATGTAATTTTGCAATCTAATGTGTTTTACATGCATACTGAGATATAGTGAGCGAGCGGACTAAAACTACGTGTCAACACTAATGCTACGTGGTGCAATGATATGGAATATAACTTATGGCATAAGAAGCAATGGGATTCTAAACAGGACTTAGTTACAGCACTGTACCTGAGGGGCATGCATGATGAGAAGGCCAAACCCTATACCCAATGCCTTAGGCTCTAACTTACAAGCATGCTCACAGGAGCTAGATAAAACCTTGAAGATTGTAGTGACACTGAGAATACATAGTGCGCTCACTAACTGTGACACATCGTACCTGAAAATCTGGGGAAATCCTTAAGCAAGATGACAGATATCACCAGCACGAACTTGGGCAATGGGCTTTGGCCGAAGTCTGCAAGCCCATGTTCCATTGTTCTGAGTCCCATTGTTAGAAGACTCACTTGTTGCCATGTCTATGAGAAGCCTCTGTGAATCCAAGAAAGAAGCCTTGAATGACATATGCCAGGACTGATAGTTCTGTGTGCCTAGACCTGTCAGTCGCTAGAGAACAAGCCTGCGGGTGTTGGGAGAGCACCTCTTGGCATGCATTTAGTGAGCTCACTATAGAAATGAGACTAAAACTGGGAAGTCTGACTCAGATGCTCAGTAAGGTGGCAGTGGCAATGTGCTACACATGTAGGAGTCTGGGTACTGTGCGACGTTTGTAATTCTAATTCCCCTGTAGTATAAGTAGGCTGGTTACAGTAGGTAGAAAGAAAGTTTCAAGCCCCTGAGTTCCCATGCATGTGTTGAAGGCAGTACTGTAACAAAGGATCAGTTTGTGACTTTGAGCTTTGTGTAGAATTAGCGAGCTCACTCAGAAAAATATGAGATACTCTTGAGAAAAGACTTTTTTGTGCACTTAGTTCTGAGAGAATAAGAATTAGTGAAGCTGTTCTGTTCCATTGAGTGTTGATAAGTCTGTCCAGAGTATGTTCTGAAGAGGAAAAGCAAGATCTGTTCTGTTCTGTTCTGTCTGTTCTGTTCTGTTTCTGTTCAGTCTGTTCTGCATCAGTTCTGTTTCGAGTTTCTGTTTTCTGAATCTGTTTCCGAGCACTTCTGAAGTGTTCTTGAGTCGAGATCATCTGTTGAAGTTAGTTGGAGAACCCCTACATACAGTTGTGTAGCAAGCGGGCTAAGTCAGTGCTTGCCTGTGGTGTTCTTTTAGTGAGCTCACTAAAGTTTCAGCATGTATTGCCTCTGTTTCTGTCGGGATCAGTGTCCCTTGTGTATTTTAACTCAAATCTACCTTGAAGGTTGCATTGCACCAGTGAACGACCTTCCTGTAAAAGTCCCTAGACTTAGGAATTCATTAGAGAAAGCTTAGCTTTGCTAAGAGCGCTGAGAATAAGAGAAACTCTTTGAGATATTGAAGTATAATCAGATCACATTAGGAATAATCGCTCCCCCTAGAACTTATGAGGGTGTTTGTAGTTTGTGTAGTTGTGTGAGTGTGTGTGTGGGTTTTTGAGGTTCATCTTTTAGCCCGCTCACTATTCCACAGGTGCCCACAGCCAGCCTCTTCATCACCTTCAATGTATGCACTGGAACTGAGAGGCTTAAAACTTGGCTTCTATCTACTGGAACCATCCTACTTATACTACAGGGAATTTAGAATTACAAACATCATGCAGTACCTAGACTCCTACATGTATAATACATTGCCACTGCTGCCTTACTGAGCATCCAAGTTGGACTTCCCAGTTTTAGTCTCATTTCTATAGTGAGCTCATTAAACATGTGTTAAGAGGTGTTCTTCTGACACCCGCAGGCTTGTTCTCTGATGACCAACAGGTCTAAGCATATGGAACTATCAGTTCTGGCATATGTCCTCCAGGACTTCTTTCTTGGATTCACAGAGGCTTCTCATAGACATGGCAACAAGTGAGTCTTCAAACAATAGGACTCCAAACAATGGAACGTGGGCTCACAGACTTCAGCTGAAACCCACTGTCCAAGTTCATGCCGGTGATATCTGTCATCTTGTGTAAGGATTTTCTCAGATTTCCAGGTACAGCATATCATAGTTAGTGAGTGCCCTAAATATTCTCAATGTTAATGCAACCTTCAAAGTGTTATCTACTCCTGTGAGCATGCTTGTAAGTTAGAGCATAGTATACTAGGTATAGGGTTCAGCCTTCTCATCACACATGCCCATCAGGTTGTTAAGCACTAACTCGAACCTTCACCAAGGCTGGTCTCTATCCTGTCACTCGCGTTCGGTGATTCAGTGTTAGAGAGGTGTTGGTAGATTGCAAGAAGTTAGGCATCACTTATAGCAAAAGCAAGGAGCTTGTAAGAGTTAGGAGTATATAACCTTAGCCAAAGCTGGGGTCTAAGGCCACAGCGTAGGCTAGCTTAAATACATGTTAGACTCATACTAAGAATAGTGTCTACAAGGGCATGTGCAGCGAGAAGTGCGTCATTCAATGAATGAGGAGTGAGGACACTAAAAGAAGTGTACTCCCGACGAATGAGAGTAAAGAGCGCATATCACCTGCATCTGCATGGGACTCCGTCTGAATAGGCTGCATCCCATAGACCGCCCTCGACTGGCGGTCGACTCTCGTCCAACTACTAAGAAGCATGATGCCATCAAGAGAAGTGTGATGGTGCATGCGGGTCACTGGTCATCGAGTCCTAGGTTATCTTTTACTGTTCGGAAGTTTCCGATTCCGATCTCAGATCTCAAAATTCCCAAATTGAGATTTCACCCAGATATGGGTCCGTCTGCTGGCCTAACATGAAAAGACTGTGATGTCACGATAGTCACAATATCACAAGCGTTATAGACTACTTTTCTCCCTCGAACGACCACCGCCCATCATGCGCCTTGCAGTCCTGTGCCTGTCGGTAAGCAACAGTGACTTTTTATCTGTCAATGTAATTAAATCTGGGTCCCAAAGCACCAAGAGAGCACAGAATATGCCTTCAACATATTGTCTGGCAAGTAAAACTGTAAAATTCTCTGACGGCTCCTACGATGTGCACAGCTCGAAGTAATGGACGACGTATTTCTCCTATATCATTGAAATATTCTCCTGGTTTTGGGAAATGGGTGTGTCTCGATGTTTTTATCCCCATTTTCGCAATTAACTCCGTCTACCTCTATCCAGATAGGTGATGATAATGACGATGATGATGACGACGCCAATGTCATGCCGCCGCTCACGCTGCCGCCTTTACCCACTGGCGTTACACAGACCTCTAGCACTGTCAGTCCTTACCGCTGTCAACATGCTTTACCTTTTTTTCCCGGTCTTCCCAATTTTTTCGGTGGATAATGTTTATGCTGCGTGTTTCTCATTCATACTGCCCTATCACCATAGATCCTCCTCCTACCATCAAGTCATTTTACTCCCTGTAATTCATGTACTACATTGAATGGTCAACGACGATATGTATATTCGCATCGTTTTTTTCCCATTTTGCTTTTCAGTATATGGGTACGAAGTCGCCATTTGATCTTGGCTCCTACTGATTGACTCAGGTGTGAATTTCCATCCTCATCGACATTGGATTGCTATCCTTTGCATTTTCTATCGGGTGTGGGGTTCTCTCCTCTATTCTACGGTGCATTAAAGCATGATATTATGTTATGAGTATTTACTTAATGTTGATAGTCATCTGGGTTTGCTCTGAAGGCCACTATGACAGCAGTAAGACTTCTTGTGCAGGGATAAGCAAGGGATAGGACATGGCAGAAGGGGAGTTCGATAGGTGGCAGGCCTGTAACTACCCACTATAATCAGTGTACATAGGCAGAAAGCAAATGAACAGGTTTTTATTCATAACTATTAATTGATGCACAACAGCGTACATTGTCAATTAATGTTGGAGGTCATCTACTTGAGACTAGTACCAGGTAAAACTTGAAATTTCACTTCCCGCAGTTGACGAATATCATAAGTTCCAAAGTAGACTAAGTACATCATAATTATGTTATCTGCACCATGAAGGTCGCTAAAACAATTGTTGTTGAAGACACGAGATTGTCGGATGTGGTATATGTACTCCACAACTGATTCTTGAAACTATTCAGAGGTTAGTAGTGTTTGAGCAGTACTCTCTGTGCTAGTTGGGTGGCCTCTAGAGCCTGAGTGGAACAGTTATACTACTTAGCGCTTAGCACTGGTACAGACACAAGCGGTACTAGAAGATAACATTTGAGAACATGCTGGAGACAAGTGACGCCAATAGGGCCCTAGTAACCCAGACGGATGAAAAGATGCACTTGCGTTGGTTCGCATGCATAATTCTTAGTGTGAAATTGTTGGCAGAATCCACAAGTTGTCTGGTCATCAGAGAATGGAATGGCCAAGGGAACGGCAACATTCACCCGAGGATCACATTGGATTCCTGAAGCTCCCAGTCGAAAGTCCATGGATTTAGGTCGATGACAGTGTATTTAGTCGATAAATCGATAGAAACCCGTAGCTAGCTAAAAATAGGGCATCTCATGGATGCAGTCGCCGCTGTTTGGCACCTTATATGGCCCTACTTGCAATTACCTTTGTTTCTGAGAACTTTCTGTAGTAAGCGTGTATATTTTGTCGTCAGCCCATGGGTACCCACTCACATACCCCCCACTGCAACCCTGTCACATCTAGTGGCCGACGTTTAATTCGCTCGCTACTCGCCTCAGCATGCCCGGACCCTCCGACTTCGGAATTCGGCACCATGAGATCTGGATTGGGAATAGTAAAAGATAACTGATCACTCCTGGTCATCTGGGAGGTGGCAGTGTGAACTGGGGTGATGGCAGCCGGGTAACCGGGTAAAGAGTGTGCCAGCAGAATATCATGGGTCCAGGAGATAAGATAGGTAGGTCCAGGGTTCCAAGAGATAAGGATAAGATAAGATAAGGAAAATAGGGGTAAAACTGTAATAATACCCTCTGACTAAGACTGTCGTCCTGACAGTCCTTTAGATGTACTCACTCCCTGAGTCAAGGGAGTTAGTAGATTCCATATCCCATTTGTAGTCCTTGGTTTGTTCCCAAGCAGACATGCCCCGTTCTTCTTGAGGGAAGCTGGGGTCTGTCTGAGTTGTTAGAGGAGACTCGGAACGCTCGTCTTCGAAGACATCTTCATCCGTGTCCGATGAATAATAGCCCTGCTCATCAAAGGATAATGGATCGGTATGATTCCTGCTCGAGACTGGAAAGAAAGTTGAGCTCTCGGTCGCTGAAGGGCCAGGAGATGATATGGTTATGCATCTTCCTTTCTTTTCCAAGTGTCGCAAATCGTGATCCTGTACACGGTCTTCCTTGTTCTCGTATTCCTTGACGAGTTCTTCGGCATTGGCAAGATTGCTCCTCTTGACCCAAGTAGCTTCCTCCACTGGGTATCCCTTCCATTTGACCAAATATTCCGTTATGGTCCTCCAGCTGTGTCCTCAACTGACGACGCGGTCGCGGTTCTGAAGTAGTTCCTCTACTTCATATTCCTCCTCACCTTCCACAAGTTCCAGCTCGGGTGGCGGAGGCTTCTCCTGGTTAGAAAACTCCAGAGGGACGTATGGAGTTAAGTATCGCTCATTGAACTTGTTGTGGATCCTCCATCCTGGTGGCAGCTTTAGCTCGTATGCGGAGGGCCCCTTTTTGGAAATTATTTCAAAGGGGCCAACGCGTTTGTCGCCTAGCTTTTTTGCCGGTCGGGGGAGGTGAAGGTTGGTTGAGTCCAACCAGACTTTATCTCCTGGTTGGTACTCCTGCGCAGGGCGAGTGTGTTTGTCATAGGCCTTTCTCATAACTTCGACGGCTTTATTCAGAGAGTCTTCCGCTTGCTTGCATACTCTCTGGAGGCTTTCAATGAAGTCAGTTACTGATGGTGTTTCCGACTGCCTCACCACGGTTGGGCGAATTTCCCCATCTCGTCCATAGACTACTTTGATGGGAGAAAAGCCCATTGCAGAATGTTGGCGGTTGTTGTGAGCGAATGCTGCCCACTGTAGCCATTCACTCCAGTCGTCCTGTTTGTGGTTAACAAAGACTCGAAGGTATTTTTCGAGTTCTTGGTTAACCCACTCTGTTTGTCCATCCGTCTGAGGGTGATAGACTGTCGATGGATTTCCTTGAATATTCATCATCGCGTATAGCTCGGTGATGAACTTCGAGACAAATTGTGAGCCTCAATCCAAAATGACTTTGGAGGGGGTGACTCCAAATTGACAAATAATTTCGTCACGTAGGATTTTGGCCCACCCACTTGACGAGAGTTCCTTCGTGCATGGAATTAGCACGATGTATTTCGAGAATCAGTCTACGACGACTAGTACTGCGTCGTAGCCCTTGGATTCTGGAAATCCAGTGATCATGTCGACTGAGATGTGTTCCCAGGGTTGGGATGGTACAGCGTTGGGATGTAGCGGAGCTGCTTTCCGCTGCATATCAGTCTTCATCCTCTGACATGCCTTGCATCCTCGCATGTAAGTTTCCACGTCCCTTCGCATTTTGGGCCACCAGTAGTCTCTTAAGACTAATTCTCTGGTTTTTTCGATGCCCAGATGTCCTGCAGAGACATGATCATGGTGATGGGAGATAAGTTCTCCCCGTAGGGTGTGGTCATGGGGGACGTAGATACGTCCATCGTAAAATAGAAGGTGGTCCCTTTCGATGACCCCCTTCTCATGGTTGAGGCTTGAGGCGATCCCTTGGTCCCACCATTGGTGATCGCTTGTCGCTCTCCAAATTTTGCCGTGAATTTCTTCCTCTGTTGGCATTATCAAGGCGCGGAAGAATTCTGGCTTCAGAAGGACAATATCATTGTTGTCCTTCTTGCCCTGGTCGTGGTCAGCTCGCTGACTCAAGAGGTCAGCCTTCCGGTTGGCTGCTCCTGGCTTGTGGTTGAGCGTGAAGTGGTATTCCGCTAGTTCAGTAACCCACCGTGCTTGTCTGCGGTTGAGTTTCTGTGGTTTGCGGAAGTATTGCAGATTTGAGTGATCCGTCCAGATTTCAAAATCTTGACGGGCACCCATAAGATAATGTCGCCACTCTTCTAAGGCGATCATTATTGCTAGTAATTCCTTGTCGTAAATCTCGTAATTCCGTTCCGTTGCGGAAAGGGATTTTGACAGGAATGCAATCGGGCGCCATTTTCCTTCCTGTTCCTGTGACAGGACGGCCCCAATTGCCCCTTCGCTGGAGTCTGCCTCCAGGCGAAACTTGTTGTAGTCGTTTGGCATCGCCAAAATGACTCCTGTTGCGAATTGGCATTTGAGTTCCTCAAACGCTTCTTGTTGTTTCTTTCCCCATGTCCAAGGGTTTTTTCCTGTGAGTTTCATCATTGGTTTGACGATTGCACTATAATGCCAGATAAATCGCCGGTAGAAATTGGTGAATCCCAGGAACGATTGCAGTTCCTGCTTCTTGGAGGGTGCCGGCCAGTCCATGATACCAGCAATTTTAACTGGGTCCATTCTAATGGATCCCTCGCTGATGATGACTCCAAGGTACTCGGTCTCGAGTACCTCAAATTCGCATTTTTCTGCCTTCAGGAACAGTTTGTTCTTTCACAGAATTTTTAGGACTTCCCACACAATTCTTTGGTGTTCCACCTTATCCTTGGTGAAGATGAGGATGTCATCCAAATAAATGGTGACCTTTCCTTGAGCAATGAGATCTTTGAAGATATCATTCATCATCCACTGGAATGTGGCCGGTGAATTGGTTAATCCAAAGAACATAACCATGGGCTCATAGAGCCCTCAGTTAGTGCGGAATGCGGCTTTGAACTCGTCCCCTTTTTTGATTCGAACATTATTGTATCCCCAACGGACGTCTAACTTAGTGAAATACCTCGCATCCTTTAGCTTATCCATAAGGTCAGAGATAAGCAGTAAAGGATAGCGGTTTTTGATGGTTATTTCATTAAGTTTGCGGTAGTCTTGTACTGGCCGCAGTTTCCCATCCTTCTTCTTGACAAAGAAGAAGGGGGACGCCATTGGGGATTTGGAGGGTCGAATTTGGCCGGTAGTTAGGTTTTCATCGAGGAATTTATCCAATTCCTCCTGTTCCTTTGGATTCAGCAGATATATCTTGCAGTCTAGGCTGGCATTGGCATTGGGGACTAGCTCAATGGCGTGATCCCAAGGTTTGCGAGGGGGAAGTTCATCAAAGTTTTCCTTAGCAAAGACATCGATGAAGTCTCGATAATGTTCGGGGACGATTTCCTTGAACGATTTTATCTTCTTTCCCTTGTTGGCCTTGGCTGCTAAGTCATTGGCTTTATGCCCCACCACTCGCATATGAAAGGCTTCTTCAAAGTCTATAATGAGGATGGTGTCCCCATCCTTGACTTCAGTTCCCCACTGTTGTTCTGGATCCTCGTCTGGGAGATGGAATGGTATCTTGTGGCAATTGCAGCATGCTAGGGTGACCGAACCCGTATTCCAGTCGATGAGTGGGTTATGCCTTTGCAGCCAGTCGTGTCCTAGGAATATAGGCATTGTTCTGAGGTCAACGACTGCTAGTTCAATGCGTTCGCTGTGGTCTCCGATTTTGAGTCGGACTTCAGCGAATTCGGTGATGTTGCCTCCTTTGTTGCGGGTACCATCTGCGTTGTAGACCAGAGTGGGGTGAGCCGCTTTATGCATGGTAATACCATGATCACAGGTCCACTGTCAGTCGATAGTGCTTCCAGTACAGCCACTGTCAATCAGGGCCTTCGCAGAGTGATGGGCTATAGTATCGAAGGTCTCCAATTGTAGGGTGATCGTGATATTTTGCCCTTTTGCTCTGCGGACGTACTGGGGTGGTTTGGTAAGCTGGTCCATATGTTCCAGCTTTCGATATTCGTCCAAATAGGACTCTCCGATTTGGTGCTCCAAGTTGGTGACTAGCGGCTCATCCACCTCTGTCTGTCGTCGGGGGTGGACCCACTGTTTGAGAAGTGATATCTTCTCTCCTGGGGTCTTGGCGAGTCGCATAGCTCACCGAGTCTAGGCGGCTCCGAAGGGCTTCAGCCATTGGGAGCCCTGAGAGTACTCCACCGACACTGGCAGTATTGGGGCCTTCCTCTCGTCATCGCAGTCCATAGGCCGCAAAGGCCCTGCTCCTATGACCGTGCAACCGGTCAGTTCCTTTTCACCTCGGTGCGGACACCCACTCGGGTTAGTTGGGGCTTCACTGGATTTTGGAGAGTTCCATAAACTCTTTAAATAACTAGGATTGCTCTTGCCGTTAGCGCAATCCTTAAAGGGGAGATGTACCTGAAATGGGGAGTCTCTCTCCCCTGTTCGACCCACTTGTTCCTTGTGGGCGATTGAGCTTTTTCGGCCGGTGTCCTCTGTGATAGAGGTGGCCGCTCCTGGGTTATCCTTTCTACTTGGTTCCACGTGTGGTGCCAGGTTATCTTCAGAGGCTTTACAACAGTCTGCCATTGGGTCCGCTGGGCTCCGACAGCCCTCGGCCTCATCCCTAGGCTCGCCTGGATTCCTTGACCTCACCATCACTGAAGTGGTCTGTCGTCGGGGGATCTTGATGCGCAGAGAAGATGCCGGTTCACCGTCGTCTGGATCCACTGCCGCTATATGCGACTTTCCTGGGAGTTGGACTACATAGTCCTCGTCTTGACCTCCCGTATGGCAGACGTCACCTGCAGGGAACAATGATGTCACACCCCCAAGGTTCCACCCTTGGTTGCCTGTCGAACCGGTAGGCTCCTCTGCGTCGTATGTGTGCCCCAAAGGGGTATTTGCAGTGGCTTGGACACAGCAGGTACCGTCAGCACTAGGACTTGGCTGATGGGGTTCATTGCTAGTTAAAGCAGTGGCAATCCCGTGTACGCTGTTGAAGGGCAAGTTCGAGGGTCCCCCTCCTGCTTTTATGCAAGCATCAGGCAGAGGGGACAGGCGCGAGGAGCTCCGTCGATCCTGGGCTTCATTCCTGGTCATGCCTGGACTCTTGATCCATTGATCGAGAACTCATTCTGGGTTCTTGATCGAACGATCAAGAGTTGCTTCTGGATCCTCAATCAACTGATCGAGATCCGTCCTGCACTGGTACGGCCTCGAGCTGCTTGTCGGGTCCAACTCTTTCGTGCCCGACCCTTGGGGTTCATTGCCCGATGGGCAGTGGTAATCCCCTGATACACCATTCTTGTTTTGCGATTCCTTCATAGTGCAAGATGAATGCGATATATTGTTACAAGTATCTACAGATACAGCATAAGTACAAATATTCTGGTCATAAGACACACCATGATAACCCCCAGCTGACGAAGTAGAATCACAGAGTCCTACGCCGGCATCTCTTTTATCTCCTCAATCTCTGTTGAGCTAGTGAGGTCTTCTTCCTTTATTTCTGCTAGAACGGCTTGGAGATGGGTTGCAAAAGTCGATGGCTTTTTCTTGGGGAACTTTAGCCACTTCGACTTGTCAGGTGGGCACTTATTGTCCCACCCCTGATGTCCGGTGTGTCCGCACCAGAAACATCGCTTTTCTCTTTTGAGACGATCAATGTCCATAGGTTCGCCTTCACCACCATAGGTGAATCCAGTGGCGTCCCTCCTGCCCTTCGAGCCACTCGAAGAGCCCCCCACTGTTCCGGGCTTGGAACCAGCGGTCCCGCTGGGATACTTCCCGCCTTGCACGAGATGAACTCGGTAGTTCTCATCCATTTGTAGGACCCTGCACCTCCACTCCCAGTAGGTGGTAGGCCGCATATTGTCTCCACCCATAATGATCTCCTTGACCCTGGGTCGGATTGTGAGGGCGACGACTTCCTCCATTTCCGCGTCGTTGTCGAAGCGTTCTGCTTCTATGGCCAGCTGTTCGAATCTTTCAAAGAATTCGACGGCTATTTTAAACTGTGTCTGTTGCAGTTTTTTCCATTGCATCCGTTTGATTTGAACCTCTGCTACCTCTCAGAAACGTGTTCGGACGTTTTCCTGGAAGGTCTCCCAAGAGGGAAGGCGATGTCTTCCACTGTGTGGGTCCTTGTAGTGTCGTTGCTGATGGACCCACCAGGTCATCGCTTCTCCACCCAGTCAGTGGCCTGCGAAGACTACTTGACTCAGGCCATACCCATATGCTTTGTTAAGCGTGAAGTATTGGGAAAAGACCTCGAAGTAGTATTCACAGTGACTGAAGAAGCGGTCTAGGTCGCTGGCCTTCCCATAGAATTTGTCGGGGACCTCTATCAACGTCAGCTTTATGTTTCCCCAGGGGTTAGGTTGTCCATCAGGGATGACCCACCCATTTGGCGGGTCGGGCAGTAGAGGGGGATTGGTAGGTCATGGTAGCAATCGGAGATTTTGATCGCTACGTGGTGATGGTGGTTGTGCTGGAGGTCAAGGTGGTATCAGTGGAGGTCCTCCTCCACTGCCCCCTCCTGGTCCTCCTGGACCACCACCACCTCCGCCAGGAGCTGTGGGTGCTGGTCCACCTGCTTTTCCTGTCGGCGCCGACTGGGAGGCTTCTCCGGCCATGCTACGGGCATGGAAGGTGCCCCCTCCTGCTGCTTCCAGTCCTAAGGCGCTGGAAGGTGCCCAAGTGATGTCTGGAATGAGGTTTTCCAGACCTACGAGTCTCAGGTCAGGGAATGATTCCTCTCCGTAGCGCCTCCCTGGTGCTACAGGTTGGTCGGGATGTATCTTGTTCCAATCAATAGCGGCATGATACCACGTTTCGGTATGCAGTATCTTGTCCTCTAGTGCGGAACCTAGTTCTGCAGCATTATATGCTTGTCCTTGGTCAGACATGGTCCAATTTACATTGTACCATAGTCGTCTGCTGGTCCATTCTAACATTTGCTGCCATGTTAAATCATATATTTGTCGGTCCGTGAACTCCTGTGCTTGAGCCCTGGATGAACTCGGGTGGGTCATTGGAGGGGCTTCTACTGGGAGGGGGCTCATCCTCCTGGAGCCATTGTTTGATGACCATCCCTGCTCTGGTCCAGGGATCTGACTTGTTGTCGTGATCGGGTGGGAAACCGATGACTTGGTATCTGGAGAATATTGTATATCCTGCATCCCAGTCATCATTCCACTGCCATACGCCCCAGAAGTATCGGCAGTACTCATCCCAGATCTCCAGGGCGTCTTCACATCTCCAGATCCAGAGCCATAGCCCTCGGGGAGGGAGGAAACCTCCATCATCGACAGTAAACCTTGGATCGACTCGGTCGTCTCCATCGTCTGGAGGGATGCCGAGTCGTCTGAGGTCTTCTTCCCGAAGGGATTCTTTGCCTTCACCATCTCGGTGATCCTCTCCCTGAAGCTCGAGCATGGGGGGTTGCTCTTCTCTGTCGGGTAAGGGGTATCGAAGTGCGTCTTGCTGCCTCCCTGGCTGTGGTGTGAGAGACCGGAGCCGGATGGTACTTGTTGTTCGTGAGGTTCCTGTTGATGAGCCATTGAGCCCATGTACTCTCCCTCTTCCAGGGGTCGGTGCTCTGTGGCGGCGGGTTGGTCGGAGGATATGAAGAACTGCGACTGCAGTTACTAGTGTCAAGATACTGAAGGTACTTCCAAAGATAATGGCGGTGCGGTCTGAGGGGGTGAGCGGCATAAAGTTCGTTGTACCACAACGAATGTTTATGATCTCAGGGGACGGTGGGTGCCGTTTTAAATAATGGGCTGAAGGTCTCTTTCTCTTGGGAAGTATAACAGTGACTGTCTTGAAGCAGTACAGTTACTGTTTGACAACGGTAAGGGTAGTAAGGGCAAGCTTCAGCTAATTGTTAAGCACTAACTCGAACCTTCGCCAAGGCTGGTCTCTATCCTGTCACTCACATTTGGTGATTCAGTGTTAGAGAGGCATTGGTAGATTGCGAGAAGTTAGGCGTCACTTATAGCGAAAGCAAGGAGCTTGTAAGAGTTAGGAGTATATAACCTTAGCCAAAGCTGGGGTCTAAGGCCACAGCATAGGCTAGCTTAAATACATGTTAGACTCATACTAAGAATAGTGTCTACAAGGGCGTGTGCAGTGAGAAGTGCATCGTTCAATGAATGAGGAGTGAGGACACTAAAAGAAGTGTACTCCCGACGAATGAGAGTAAAGAGCGCATATCACCTGCATCTGCATGGGACTCCGTCTGAATAGGCTGCATCCCGTAGACCACCCTCGACTGGCGGTCGACTCTCGTCCAACTACTAAGAAGCATGATGCCATCAAGAGAAGCGTGATGGCACATGTGGGTCACTGGTCATCTGGGAGGCAGCAGCGTGAACTGGGGTGACGGCAGCCGGGTAACCAGGTAAAGAGTGTGCCGGTGGAATATCATGGGTCCAGGAGATAAGATAGGTAGGTCCAGGGTTCCAAGAGATAAGGATAAGATAAGATAAGGAAAATAGGGGTAAAACCGTAATACAGGTACAGTGCTATGACTAAGTCCTGTTTAGAATCCCATCACTTCTTATGCTATAAGTTATATTCTGCATCATTGTACCATGTAACATTAGTGTCAACATGTTGTTTTAGTCTGCTTGCTCACTATATCTCAGTGTGCATGTAAAACACACTAGATTGCAAAATTCCACATGTAAGTAGGCTGCAGTCACAACACTAGAGAAACTGGATGACGTGGCTGAGAGACTGGTTACAGAGACAGAGACAATCCTGTGAGAGCTAGTGCCAATCTCCAAGCCCTTGCCATACTCCAAGCAATGGTAGACAAAGGACCTCACAGCACTCCAGAAAGGTACCACAAGGCTCAATGACAGTGGATGAAGCTTCGGACATGTGAATAGTAGGAAGAGATGATTGCCATTAAGAAGAAATACCAATGAGAAATCAAGAGGCTGAAGCAGGAACACTGGTGCACTTGGCTGACCAATATGCTAGATAGAGATATCTGGAAAGCAGCCAAGTATGCAACAGATTTGGGGGAGCAAGCTGGTCCCACCAAAATCTCTGCATTAACAAACTTCAGAGGGCAGGTTCAAGTAAACCCTGGAGCTAAAGGTGAGCTCCTTGCCCTTTTGTTCTTTCCAGAAAGCCCTAACCTCATCCAACACCACAGTGAACCCAGTACTACACAACTGCCACCATCAAAGATCATGAGAACAATGGTATTAGATGTGATCAAGAACATGAAGCCTTACTCAGCACCTGGATCTTCAGGGATATTGAATGCAGCTATCCAAGCAGCACCTGCCCTATTCATGGACCTCATCCTTGGAATCCTCACAGCATCTCTGTGACTCAAGCACTTTCCTCACTACTTTAAGAACTTCAAAACCATCATTCTATGCAAACCAGAGAAAGACAACTACATAGTTCCCAAAACATATTGCCTGATAACCCTGGAGGAAACACTGGGTAAGATGATGGAGTCTGTCATGGCAATATGGATGATGGAGATGCTGGAGCACTGGGAAAAGCTTCCTGACCACCATTATGGCAGTCACAGTAGGTGCTGCACAACTAACCCCCTTCTACTTGTAGCTCAGGCTGTGAAGGATGCCTGGTGAGTCAAGCAAGTGGCAAGCATGCTCTATCTAGATGTCTCACAGGCTTTTCCAAATGTGGCTCACAAACAGCTGTTGGAAAGGATGAAGGAGATAGGGGTTAGATGAGAGCACAATTGAATGGATGGCATCCTTCCTGAAGGAGCACTGGACAACATGTTGTAGTTTGATGACTATGTCCTCTGATCCCTTTCAAGTTCTAATGGGAGTCCCACAAGGCTCTCCCCTCTCAGTCATCCTGTACCTAATATACAGCTCAGGCCTCCTAGGTGTTGGTACACAGATCAAAGGTTCAAAGGAACAAGACTCTCAGCTTCATTGATAACATGGCCTTTGTTGTGGTTTCAAACAGCATTGCAGAGAACATAGAGAAACTCAAGCAACTTGCAGAGGAAGGACTGGAATAGGGCAGCTGACTCAGCCTCAAAATTTGATGTCACTAAGTACCAGCTAGTACATCATGCATGCCATTCTGACTCCTTTTGAGAACCAGCATTCTCCACTGAAAGTAGCCAAAACACTCATCAAACCAAAAGATAGCACTAAATACCTTGGAGTACACATCAACAAGAAGCTCAACTTCAAGGAGCACATGGAGTATACCATTGGAAAAGGAGTGACAGCAGCATCAGCCCTAACACAGCTCACCAACACAACATCTGGTATACCTCACAAGTTTATCTGATGACTGTTCATAGGCCTAATGGTTTCAAGAATGGAGTATGCATTGCCAGTCTGGTACAACCTGATACATGAGGACGAGGAGAGATGCCAAGGAGCAGTAGGAATGGCAAGGAAGATGAGCAAACCTCAGTGCTTAGCATGCAAGGTTATGGCCAGTGGTCTAAGGTTGATGTCCATGGAGACCTTAGGCTATCACATCAATGTCCTTCCCACACACCTTTGCATGAACCTTGCAGCTTACAAATTTGCAGTCAGACTGTGCACTCTCTCACCCTCTCACTCCCTCCAAAAGGTGGTAACACACTGCAAACAAGTCTCATGCTTCCATTGGTCGCTGATCCACTACCTCATGGCAGCATTTGAAGATCTCCACAAAGTTTGGAAGACTATTTCTGCTGGCAGAGCTGACATGATACGATCCACTGCTCTCAAGTTCAGTATGGCTGACTTCAAGAAGTCAGCAGAGCAAGATGTGGCAAAGTTTCTCAAAGGTGACCACTACATCTACTCTGATAGATCTGGCTTCAAAGCAAAGATTGGGATGGCTGCATGGATGCAACCATTAGAATCTGCTCCAAATGGGGAAGTACTACACTGTCTTCATCTGGGTCCTGAAACTCATCATACTGTCTTTGAAGTGGAGCTAGTAGGCACTCTCCTTGCAATTGACATTATCAAGAGTACATCTCACCTCACTAAGGCAACAATACTCCTAGACTCACAGGCTGCCATCCTGGTGCTTCAGTCTGGAAACACAAAGTTGGGAAAATAACTTGTAGAGGAGTTCCATGACCAGGTCTGCAAGCTTCAAACTGTCTGTCAAACCCTTTGTATCCACATCCAATGGGTCTCAGGACACTGTCAGGAGTGAAGGTAATGAGAATGCAGATGTTGGTGCAAAAGAGGCTGCCCAAGGTTCCTCTATGCCACTAGCTAACCCCTCTATTCTATCGCACCCTTTATCATGAAATAAGACTGCAGCAATCACTTTGTATACAAAGGCAACCAAGCAATATGTGAGCAAACCAATGGAAGACCTCAGCAAAAGGGAAATTCACAAGATGCTTCAACAATGCCCCACCCTCAGCCAAAGTACAATGGCTATACAGCACATTATCCTGACCCAAGGCCAGCCTTCTAACTCAGCTATGCTACTGGCCATATCTCCCTCAACAGCTATCTACACCATATCAAAGCAGCAGCATTGAAGAACTGTGACTACTGCAATGTTCCTTGAAACTGTCTCTCACTTCCTCCTATTCTGCTGCCAGCTACACAAATAAACAGCAAGTGCTCTGCCTGACACATGAAAATTGCCTAACCTACAACTTCATCATCTCATAAACACTAAATCCAAACATATTCACACAACTATCAGCTTCATCAACTCCACAAGACACCTTCCTAAATACTTCAAAATCCATGAAGATCATCCTCCCCCATAGAAGGTAGCTCAAGATGCATGCTCCTTGGCAGGAACCTTGTGCCTCTCTCGGGCATGCGAGGGGGAGAAACCATTTGCAGACATTCCTCTCACCTCTGCTGCGGAGGAAAGTGGTCAAAAGATACCCCCATAAACTGAACTAACAGAACCCTTATCTGAATGTATAGCTATCATGAAGTCCTTGTGGACACCTGCAAACCCTCATCCTCAAAACATGTGATCCCTCTCCCTTATTCTGAGCCCAAACTGGTCATTCATGGCATGACCAACTCTCCCCTGATTCTGAACTGTAATTACTGATACCAACTCCATAGAACTAGAATAACCGTACTTAGCACATTAGACAACTTAGCTGAAGTGGGCCGCTGCAAGCACAGCAGGTATGAGTCCGAAGTTTCACAAACTGCTTACAGATATATTTATATTCAGCTTAGCAAAATCCTGAGCATGGTGAGCTATTCTTACACAAGTATAGACTGTGTAATGTAGATTATATATTAGTATACATTTCATGGAATAATCATATACATTGAAGTCTACTACCTGTCAGAGAATAACAATGAAGACGATGCTGTATACATACAACATCATCAGCATATAAGGCTGACCCTCATCTGGCACGGTGATTGATATGAGTATTCAAAAAGATATTGATACCACCAGAAAATGTACCAGTTTTTGCAAATGATTGGTGGAGATGATGAGGTCCTATATTCCCTGATGTATGCAATGCAAATTCATGTCAGCTGTATTTGAGGAAGAATGATAAAAGGATGCATACATTCCATCTTATCATGTTAGAGAAAATCACACTCGTCAACAGCCATACTCGTACATTGATTCCACAGCCTCATTGGGACATGCAAGAGTTTGAGATGTGTAGGTGAGCTGAGTGGCATGGTGCAGCCTGATGTTAGAATGAGATAGAGTAGGCAGAGGGAAATTTCAGTATTGAGGTGGAGATGTTGTCAACATGATGAGCATGCAGTGGGTAGCACTGTGCTACTCTGTTTTGTATATATTCCAGGCCCTATATTGGCAGCAGTGGCATAGGCTAGGGATGAGGGAGAGTGCAAGGTAGGGATTGGCAGTGCCATAGAGCATCACAGGGAGATTGCAAGGGGAAATAGTGGCCACCATCAGATTTTCCAGTATGTAAAACAGAGGTGGGGGGTCCGACAGTGGTCATACAGTCAATGGAGGGTGTGGGATGCGGCGGGAGTGAGGGTAGGGTTGTCATCATTATCACTGGTGATGACAATATTGGAGAGGATAATGGGCCTGATAGCCATGATCCCCCATGTTGAAAATGGGGAATGCATGGAGATGGGGAGTATTTGGGACCTGGGGCAGGCAGTAGGGAGCAATGTTGGTATCAGGCAGGGGTGGCAGTGGCATGGCCATTGGTGCTCACATTGCTGTCATCTTGGTGTCATCCGTCACATACTGGAGAGCAGCATCAACGTTCAGATGGATGTTGCCATTGCTGTCTTTGTCAGATGTTGGGAGGTCAGTCTTCTCCTGCTCTCCCCCTTATACCCTTCTGCACTCCTGCACCTTCCCCAGCACATCCTCCTTCCACAGTGTCCATGCCCTAACCTCTTCCTTACCCCTCCATCATCCTTGGACCATCCCCACCATTCTCACCACTGTCGTTGTTGTCCTATTTGTTGTTGTTTTCATTGTCCCAGATGCTGTATGTTCGTTCCCTCTCCATACTTCTAGATGGCACCCAATGTTGGATACATGACTGCATTCGTGGTTGTTGGCTGGTGCAGATTCACAGTGTGTAGGTGATTGGCCTCGATGTCCTTAATGTCAATGCAGGAGGTGCTAGGTAGGAGTTGGCACCAGTTTTGGGAGTAACAGATAGCAGGAAAGGTCATAGACATCATCCTAGTCAATGAGATTTACTGCCATAGTGTTTTGTGGGCATCGCATGCAGTGCTGCCTCACATGAGGGCTTATGTGCAGGGTGGAGGGTGAAATGGGGCTCTTGAGGCTGTCAGATAAGGAAGAAGCATCTAAAATAGACCAATAAGTATTGAGATCAATGGAACATACCTCTGAGTTTGTATACCAATCCCAGCTGATTGGTGCATAATGCTGGTACGGTAGGAGAGATGAGTAATCAGATCAAGGATTGAAATACTGAGTGAAGTCCAGCTGCTAAGTTGTTACCATTAAAGGTGCATTGTTCGTCACTATTGAATTCTAAGGTAAAACTTAAAATGCAGGGTCCAGGTTCAAAATGTAGCACAAAAGAATGAATCCTTGTAAACTCAGACTCGTAACTCACACATCCAAGCTCAATGAACACTCCCTTAGAATACAGACCACAACATAGTTTACAACACCCACTAGTGCAATGTAGCCACAAGATTGTATGCATAGACCCTGACAGGGTCTCAGGTACTTTAAACAAGATTCATTCATTCATTCAAGGGCAAATATTGCCTTGCAAAAACTGAAAACGGAAAGTGTGACCACGTGTAAGGTAGCCGGCTTTGCCGCTTGCCGGCGCTACTCGTTATTTTCAAAAACTTAAATACGGTCACCTCAATTGAGCAAATCCACGTGCTCGGGGGTTCGCGTCGCGTTTGCTACCAATCGGCTAGCCTAATACGCCGCTCAACACTAGTTTGCCCTCTCTTCCATTCCATGGCGGCGAAAGACATCTCCGGTTTGCCTTCCGAACGTACGGACGGTTTCTCATACTACCGTGACCACGACATCCATATGGATACCGCCAAGGGGTTACCCATATCAGGGTTTGATATCCATATGAACACGGCGAAAGGGCTGACTTTTTCAAATGACATCAACATGCAAACCGCAAAAGGAACCTCGACCATCAAGCAGCCCGGACTTCAGTTGTGGGAGAGGGAGCTGCTCGATACGGCAGAGGTCAAACGCAAGGCCACCGTCGCCCAGTTATGTAGGTATTCTGTCGATCTCATCCGAGATAATCCTCATGTTGTCCAGATTTCCTCGATTATTACTTCCAGACGCTAGGGTACCTTGCTGCCCGCAAAGAACGGCGAGTCAAGTTCGACGAGGACACCAAGGCCCGCGATCTCAAGCCCTCCGAGTATTCCAAAGAGTTCAAGAGCTACTGTGGGCGTGAACGCGTCCTTCTCCGCAGGCGGCGTACCAAGCTCCGCGTCGACCAATTCCATATCATCGCCCAGGTGGGCCAAGGTGGATATGGAGAGGTGTTTCTCGCCAGGAAGCAGGAGACAGGGGAGGTCTGTGCTCTGAAAAAGATGAAAAAGAAGACGTTGTTCAAGATGGATGAGGTGCGTTCGTCGCCACTCGCTGGCGATATGAGGCTTACATCTTCCAGATCCGTCATGTTCTCGTTGAACGCGATATCTTGACCGCAACCAAGACGCCTTGGCTCGTCAAGCTCCTCTACGCCTTCCAAGACCCCCAATATGTCTATCTCGCCATGGAGTACGTCCCTGGAGGCGACTTTCGTACTCTTCTCAACAACTCAGGCGTCCTCAAAGAAGAACACGCGCGATTTTACATCAGCGAGATGTTCGCCGGCGTCAACGAGCTCCATAAACTTGGGTATATTCATAGAGACCTAAAACCCGAGGTATGATAGCACATCGAGAAACGGAACTGGCATACTAACGTACAAACAGAACTTCCTCGTCGATGGCACAGGACATGTCAAACTGACAGACTTTGGATTGGCCACCGGCGCACTGAACCCCCGACGAATTGAGTCTCTCAAAGCTAAGGCGAGTTTACCGATTAGTCCTATGCGGACACCATCTATAATACTATTATAGCTCGACAAAGTCAAAGATAACGAAATCATCCATAGATCAACTCTAGAACGCCGCTCTATTTATCGCTCTATCCGTAATGAGGACCCTCGTTATGCTGACTCCATAGTTGGATCGCCCGATTACATGGTTTGTCCTCGACTAGCAGGTGTTATCCTTCGCATTGACATTCCCTGCAGGCTCCTGAGGTTTTACGCGGCAAACCCTACACATTCTCTGTTGACTACTGGTCGCTAGGCTGCATACTGTTCGAATTCCTCGCCGGTTTCCCCCCCTTTAGCGGCAGCAACCCTGAAGAAACATGGACAAATCTCAAGAACTGGACAAAAGTCCTTCGAAGGCCCGAGTATGACAAGCCTGAGGACCTGGTGTTCAACTTGACGGACACGGCTTGGGATGCGGTAACTAGGTATGTTCATCAGTGAGATCCTATAAACAACCTCGCCCTGATGATGCGAAGATTACTCTCTCACGCAAGCGTCCGATACGCCACCCTGCCGCAAGTTTCCGCTCACCCCTTCTTCGATGGTATCAAATGGGATGACCTGCGTTCTGTCACTGCCCCATTTGTACCTGCTCTTGACTCTGAGATCGATACTGGCTACTACGACGATTTCACCTCTTTGGAAGACATGGCGAAGTATGCTGAGGTCCGCGAGAAGCAGAGGAACGTCGATCAAGTGAAGGAGAAAGATGAAGGATTCGGGAGGGGAGTATGGGTTGGGTTTACTTTTGGAAAGAATGGGCCTGGGGCCGGTGGGAAAATGGGTGGTCTGGGAGGTGGAAAGTATGACGATGGTGCCTTGGCGACTATTTTCTGAGTAGATACCCTGAATGAGAAGTAATTGCGTGTACATCGTCTGTTAATAGCATCTGGTTTGGAACTTTTATCCATAATCAAATTGCACAGGTAAACGTAATGGTGCATAGTCACGAAATAATAACTGAATAAGATAGAGCATGGTAAAACAGTGGACTTGGAAGGGCGAGTATATCACCACAAAAACATATCATCACCGCGTCCCCCGCCAACTTCATATACCTCAAATTTGAGGCTACACTTCATATTGTTCCGTGAGTAATTCAGCTCCGCTGAGCCGATCTCGACATCGCATGCTCCCAGCTTGACCGATTTCGCAAATGAAGGACCCCCACCTCGTGTCCACCGATTCCCTTTCAGCGCTTTCAGTTCGTCACCGAACAACTCCGCGATTTGTGCCTTGGTAGTCTAGGCGCAGTCAGTACATATACATAGACTATTAGCAGGAAAACCAAAACTCACGAAACGAATAATCGTAACCGCGCTCTTTGGCTTATTCTGGGGTGTGGGCTGTATCAAGACGCCCTTACCTCCGAATAGACCGTCAAACTCGGCCTGTTCGAAGACTTCGTCGCACTTGATCGTCTTGGATGTTCCTTGGAACTTGACGGTGTCGGATTTGCAGTCCTTCTTGATCCTTCAGGGATATCAGAACACTAATGACCAGCTGGCTGAAAGTGACGGCAACTGACCTGTCAAATATCTTTTTGAGCTGCATCTTGCGTTTCTTCTCGTCGGCTTTGCTCGCACCTGCCTTCACGCTGCCACTTGCGACGGACTGGGGTTCAGCGAGGATAGTGCTCGTCCTGGTGCGTTTTGCAGGAGGCCCTTGCACTTGTGCACTTCTCTTTGCCTCCAACTCATCCTCTAGCTAGAATGGCGCGTATTCAGCAGTCGTAAAATACAATTGCACGTCGTACTCACCTGAAAAATCCTTTGCTTCATCGCCTCGACCACCTATTACCGATAACATCATATTAAATCCATGTCGACGCGTCAAGAACTCAACTCACCAACGAGCTCGCCTCAAATTCCTTTGTAAGATCGATAGTCTCTATAAAACGGCGCGTTAGTCGCGTCTCCCACCAAGAATAATACTGCCACCGTACCTCCATCGACAGTCGTGATGGTGCGCTTTCGCGGGTTCTTCTTGCTGGCGACGTTGCTTATGTTCTCTTTGTCAACGACTGGGAACGCGATGGTAGCCTGCATTACCGGAAATGTTTTGCAGATGATGATAGTCGGAAGATGAAGAGAAAAGGAGGCCCGTCTAGGTCAAAACTTGCTTGAAAATGGATCTTGATTTTTCCCACGCCATCACCGCGCCAAGGTACGGCCTTTTATAGATTAACCGAAAACGGCCGGTAATATTGCGTGTGCAATTCCTCCTGAACTTGTCCTGAACCACGTTGAACGAAAGAACATGTTTCAAAATGAGACAGTATACACGACGGGTAAGGGTTAATCCAGGGGAAGGCTCGGTCTATAAGAGCTAAGGCTATGAACTGCTGTATTCAAATGCGCCAATTACAGATGCAGTATAGATTTTGATATGTAAGTCTAGTGACTCTAGAGCTTGAGGCTTTGACGACAGGCTTGAAAGATTAAAATTAATTCTTCCATCTTCAACCCAGAAAAATAGTAAGAAATTTGACAGGGTAGAAGCACAACAAAGTTCTTACATTTTGACAAGTCGGTCCCTCCCTCCGCTAACAATTTTATCAGCCACAAAATCGACGCAATAGACCTCATCAGTATGTCCCGGGAGGTCAGTCTTGATTTTATACGTTTTGAGATCCCATATCTATGCACAAAGATTGTCAGCCTAAAGCAATGAAAATTCGACGAACAGACTCACTTTAAGAGTACTATCTTTACTCGCGCTAACCAACAGCCTGCTATCCGCACTCCATGTCACTCGATACACTGCACCAATATGTCCTCGCAGAGTAGCAACATATTTTCCTGTCCGGCCTTCCCAAACACGCACACTGTTATCCCATGCCGCTGAAGCAGCCCACCGACCGTCTGGAGAGAACGCAACATGACTTATCTGTCGCTGGTGTCCCGTCAGTCGAGCCACAGGCTTCAATTTGCCTGAAGAAGGCTCAGATGCAGGTGATGATGAAGGGAAGAGAGACCACAAGAAAAGTGTGTGATCGTCTGAGCCAGAAATGAGCACTTCCGGCGTGGTGGCGAGTAGGGTCGTATATCTCTTCAAGGCAAGCTGTTGCGCTGAAGTACGTCTCAGTATTACGGAAAGAAGCAATAGAGCTAAGGCTTACCTTCTTCGTCTGACTGGGGTTTCTTGCCTGTATGATCAAATGGCCCCGTGCGCAACACAAAGTCCGTATTCAAAGCTAATGTCGTGACCCAATGAGCATGATCTTTGAGGGTATGAAGTGGTCGGCCCTTCAAAGAAAATGTGAGCGACGAGTACGATCAAAAAGGACCAAACTTACCGTCGTCGCATCCCAGACACGAACCGTACGATCGCTTGACGCAGTATATAAAACACCCTTGCCAACACCGCCCCACTTCACAACATTGACCGACGCTGTATGACCACCAAGGGTGTACTCTACTCTTCTTGTTACAGTAGACCAAACACGGACTGTTCCATCCTTGGACGACGAGGCCAATCGGGGAGCGGCCGCATTGAGATGTATGGGTTCCCAAGAAAGTGAAGTGACCCATTTCGTGTGTCCTTTAAGCGCATCTCCAATCGGCTTCCCAGTTTTCGGGTCCCATAGGCGAACATGACCATCATGACCGCCAGTTGCAAGCTTCCTCTCCATCGCCTCCCATTCCACACAAAGAACCCAGCCTTTGTGGCCCGAAAGTACATGAGACGGTGTCTCCGTATTCAAGTCCCACAACCGAGCAGTTCGTGTCTCCAGAACCGGTAGCGAGGAAGTTTCCGGTCGGTGAAAATGAAGCGCAAAGAATGGGCGAAGTGTGTCCTCCAAGAGACGATGAACATCTGGTCGCTGGTCGTACACGGAATACGCTCTGAGGCGAACATCGTACAACAATCACGTCTTCTTCGGTGAACGAATTTGACGGGTGGTCGATAACATCTGCCTCTATTGACTTGGATATCACGATCCGAGTTGGTGCAGTGGCAGGAGCATCTTCGTCGTTTGGTAGTGTAACATGGAATAAAAAAGGAACGGGATCTTCATCCTACATATTCAGTCAGTTTCCAAGTCTGTGAATAAATACTCCACGAAACGCACCTGTGTATTTAGCTTATTCACCAGAGCCTCTAATCCTTCTCTTGATACATTAGCAGGCAAGTTCACAGCTGGTGCGAGAGGTCGGCCGTCATCATCCGATACGAACTGAACGAGAATGTTGAGAGGCGGTTTTGGTGGTTCTGGCGCTGGCTCGGGGACGCCATGATACAACTTGACGCGCTTAGGAGGTGGTAACAGAGTAGCCATGATAATTTTTTTGGCCGGCGGTACCGGCATGCGACCCTTTCCAAATGCGGTCGCACAAATTAGTGACTCAAAAAGTAACAAGATATTCCATTGATACAGCACATACCCAAACCCAGTAGAAGAGAAAGCATATAAAACTAGCTAGAGGCACACTGCGTAAGTATATATATGAGACGTCCATGGCGGCTAAGTATATGTCGTGAGATAGTGAGTATAACATGTCTAATGGTACACGATGCGCAAACAGAAAACGAGAGCAGCAGAAACCCGAAACCCAAAAACCAAAAATACCTCCCATTAGTATCCTCCATCTGGATCCATCCACCGTGCGGGACGCACACGCCAATGCTTCCCTCCAAGTCGTGAGGCAGCCCTTTCAGCTGTGAGTTTGTTGATAATGTTCAGCAAATCACCCCGACGAAGAGGTTCTGAACGATGATAAGTCAACAAGAAAACGCTACATCGACCTCGACTTACTCGTAATATGTTCGTCCTGTGGATCAAACCCGTCAGTAACTGTAGTACACTATGCGCGCGAACAACACACGTACCATGCCCGCTTGCATACAACGTTCCCTGTCACCAATCACTGAAATCGCAAATAAGAATCTCAACGAAACCAAAGCCTAAAAAATACGTACTGGCATGAGCAGTCAAAGCAATTATTGGTATAGGCTGCAAATCGGCGTGCATTTCATACGCCCTAATCAACTCCGTCGCCTCCATACCACCCATGAACGGCATCGAGACATCCATCTAAAGTACGTCATTATCAGGAAAAACAGTCAAGGAACTGGAGGGTAAACCTACCAAAATGATATCGTATGGCCTGTTCTGCAACACTCGTCTTTTAAACGCCTCTACCGCGCTATTACCATTCTCCGCAATTTCGACGCTATGTCCGTACTTCTCCAAAATCTTCACGGCTAGTTGTTGGTTCACAACGTTATCTTCGGCGAGAAGAATATCCAAGGTCGTATCATTTGGTACAGTCACCGGGACCACAGTATTCGATTCCAGAGCGGATATTAACGCAGCTGAAAGGTCATGAGGGGTTATCGGCGTCGTGACCTGAGAGCTGATGCTATTGTCCAAGCACCACTTCACTGGAAGAATTTCAGAAGGGATCATCGTGTGGATGAAAAGATACTCACAGTTAAGCCGGGGCATATATGGAGCCAGCAACACAACAGGTATGTAGCGAAGATGCTCGTACTCCCGAAGGTTCTCGGTCTGTGAAGAAAATGGTATTGACATGCCTAGAAGATCAGAAAAGGAGTAGACACTCACAACAGCCAGAGAGTCGGCCACAATAGTATCAATGTGTGGACATTTTGCTTTATCCGCAACCTCAGAGACAGAATGGACCACATGAACCTTTAGACCTAGATTCCGTATGCTCGTCGCTACCCCTGTATCATCACCTAGGCTGTCCATATAAAGGATCGTTCGCTTCGAGAACGGTGACATCTTGGACAAGATATTATCCATGGAGCTATGGCTGATCTGTGAGGTGATTGTAAAGAAAAACTTGCTTCCCCTTGCTACCTCACTCTCGACCCACATATTCCCTTGCATCAAATTGACCAGACGCTTCGAGATTGATAGTCCTAGACCTGTCCCGCCGTATTCCTGGTAGAACGACTATCAGCCGAACGTACAGAAAATATAAAGGAACTAGCCCTAGTTGTTGATCCATCCGCTTGACAGAAAGTATCAAATATGATGTTCAACTTTTCTCTCGGTATACCAATACCCGTGTCACTAACACAGAACTCCAGCGTCACATTCTGGTCATCGCACGCCACTAGCCGGCCATAGAATCCAATGTGTCCTTTTTTCGTGGGTTTGGACCGCGTAAACTTAATAGCATTGCCCACCAGATTAGTGATGACTTGTCTCAGACGTAACGAATCGCCAATGAGCTGATCGGGGATATCAGGAGAGATGTCGAAGGTCAAGTCAAGGTTGTTTTGATTCGCGCGCACGACTAGCGTCTTAAGAATGCCGAACACCGTTTGACGGAGAGAATACGAGACAGCTTCCATTGTCATCCGGCCAGCTTCGACTGCGTAGAAAGGCAGGTGAGTTAGGTCGACTCTTTATCCGCCAAGACTCACTCTTGGAAATATCCAGAATATCATCGATGATTAACAGTAACGACCGCGCTAGACTATGGACTAACAGCAAGCTCTCTCGCTGAGATCTATTCAGATCACTGTCGAGCGTGAGCTCCGTCATACCGATGATCCCATTCATCGGCGTCCTATGCGTGTGTCAGATTAAACGACAGACACCAGGCACGTTAACTCACCTAATCTCGTGAGACATGTTGGCCAAGAACTCACTCTTACTCCTGTTTGCCAATTCAGCCGCCTCTCTCGCCGCAGTATTCTTCTGGATGCTATCTCTCAAATTGAAGACCATACTGTTGATATGCGACTTCAGTGAGTCCATCTCTCCGCTCGCTTCAACGGTAATGAAACGAGTGAAGTCACCATCCATGGCAGCTGCTGAGATCTGGGCAAAACCTCGCACTTGGGTGGTCAAATTTCCTGCCATGGCATTTACGGACAACCTGCTTGGAGATAAGAACGCAAGCGCCGGTGAGCACAATAAAAACACCTACGTGATCTCCTGCCAGATACCTTGGACATTACCTACGTCTGCTACACCACCTAACTTTCCTTCGGTTCCAACCTCACGCGCGACTTTCTTCACCTCGACAGCAAAGATATCAAGCTGGTCAATCATCTTGTTGATCGTCTCGACCAACTCCAACATCTCCCCAGAGACCGATACGCCGACGATCTTTTGCGTTAGGTCGCCGTGCGCCACAGCGGACTGAGAGGTAGAGATATCAGCGCCTTGATACGAACCGGTGAATAGACAGGACGCACCGTCGCGATTGCAATAACCCGGACTTGGTTAGTCAACTAGACGGCTGGTGAGCGGTAATACCCAGGAGTGAGAATGCACAGTGTCACATACGTTGTTAGCCATGACGTTGACATTATCGGTCAAATCCTTCCATGTTCCAGCGACATTCTTCACCTGAGCCTGGCCACCCAGTCTTCCTTCTGTGCCGACTTCGCGCGCAACCCTCGTTACCTGAACAGAAACATCATAAGGAATGAGCAGAGACAGGTCCAAGTCATAAATTGCACCTCATCAGCGAAGACACTCAAAGACGATGTCATCTGATTGACAGTTTCTTTTAGCTCGAGGAATTCCCCTTTCACATCAATCTCGACGCGCTTGGACAAGTCGCCGTTCGCAACGGCCTTCGTGACTTGAGCGATAGACCGCACTTGGTTCGTCAGATTCATAGCCATAAGGTTCACGTTGTCTGTTAAAGCCTGAATCGAAATGAGCGGCCGTCGCAAATAATTACTGCGTGATCTAACCTTCCATGTTCCGAAAACTCCGGGTACGACAGCCTGCCCTCCCAATTCACCCTCCGTCCCAACCTCCAGACTAACACGCGTCACTTCGCTCGCAAAGACACTGAGCTGCTCAACCATCTTGTTGACAGTGATCTTCAGGTCCAGCATTTCACCTTGAGCGTCAACGTCGACAAGCTGAGTCAAATTTCCTGTCGCCACAGCTTTGGTTACCTTCGAAATTGACCGCACCTGGTCGGTCAGATTGTTCGCCATCTTGTTCACGTTCCTAGTCAAATCTGCCCAGGTACCCTTGACACCTTCGACCTTCGCCTGACCCCCGAGGATACCTTGTGTACCAACTTCCAGAGCGACACGAGTAACCTCGGATGCAAACGCATTCAAATCGTCCACCATGGAATTAACCGTTGCCTTCAACTGATGCATCTCGCCCTCAACCTCGATTTCCACTTTCCTTGTCAAATCACCCTCTGCAACTGCCGTCGTTACGGAAGCAATCGATCGAACTTGATCCGTCAAGGATAAGCACATTCGATTGACGTTCTTCACGAGCTCGAACCAGACGCCCTCGACATCTTCCACAGTCGCTTGACCACCCAACTTGCCCTGGGAACCAACCTCAAGAGTTACACGGGTAACCTCAGCGGCTAATGCTCGTAACCGGATGACCATTCCATTGACGGTATTCTTCAGGTCGAGAATCTCCCCTCGTGCATCGACCTCGATTTGCTTGGATAGATCGCCAACGGCAACAGCTTTGGTGACCGCAGCTATGGATCGCACTTGACTCGTCAAATTTGCTGCGAGGTTGTTGACGACATCAGTCAGTTCTTGCCAAGTGCCTTCAACGTCAGGAACGACAGCTTGACCCCCGAGTCTTCCTTCTGTACCGACTTCCTGAGATACTCGAGTTACTTCTTTCGCGAATTTGCCGAGTTTCTCAACCTAAATATAGACAGTATTAAAAGAGGAGATAATGCGAAAAATAGGGCACGCACCATAGTGTTGATAGCGTCCTTGAGACTGACCATTACCGCGCCACGAACCTCAACAGTAATCTTCTGACTAAGATCGCCGTTGGCTACCGCATTGCAAACTCTAGCGACATCCTGCACCTGATCTTTGAGAAGCTTGAGCTCTTCGACGGCACTTAGACCACTTTCCACAGCGGCGGTGGCCAAAGGACCACTCGGGGCAACAATAAGTGGTGAACTGGGTGAAAGTTTGATTCCAAACGACGACATCTTCTTGACTAGATCTGGCTCGGTAAATCGAGTGCTGCAGGTCGGACAATAAACGAACTCGGCAATTGGAGATGCAGAGGATATGTCGGCAGCCTGCACGGGGATATTTTTATGGAAAAATGAAGGTGCTGAATCGCTGGATGATAGGTCATCGAGGTTGATAGAGGCCGGCACCGCAGTCGGCGCACGGGTAGGTGTGGTAGTCGTGAATTGCGTAGGCGGAGGAGTCATTGTCGTCGCCTTTATGGTAGCAGAAACCTGCTTAGAGTCGGTGCCGAGAGACCAAAGAGCCTTCTCAGCACGGTACATTCTCCCGGCAAAGTCAGAGAGAGTACGCAAGATAGAATCTGTCTGCCAGTCGGATGGGCCGGTATACTTGGGCAAAGAGAGGGATCCAGGACCCAGGGCATAGGCAGAAAGTAGGGCTATGAGGTGAGATCGAAAGGGATCACCGGGATCGTAGCTCGCCATGGTGGTCGATGAGCAAGAGCCTTTCGGCGACGAGCTCGTAAATGAATGGAAGGATGTGAGAGTGCTCGTGAGACGGGTGATTAACCACGTGCGGGCTGATCCCCGTTTCCCCTTTTAGCACCACTTCCGGCAGTCACTGTGCAATGATAAATTAACATTCCATTTCACTTGCGGAACTATCTGTATGAAGTGGCGACGACCAAGGAACGGTCTACTACTAAACGAAGGATACTATGTTCCGCCAAGAACTGAGCCAAGGTCATTGAGTATAATGAAACTCAGCGTTGCCTGTATATGAAAGCGTCAAGTTCCATCGCTTCGGACAACTGAGACTACAAAAAGTGTAGCACGTCTTTGATTTGTTTTCTACGTGACATCCTTCGCATGTGCATTGTTTCTCGCCGACCTCTCTCCTTTTGGGAGGTTGTCCTGGAAAAGGTCCCACGAGAAACTTAGGTGCGGAGTAGGGAACCGCAGTTAAAGAAAAGAACTGTACCATTTGCCCACGATACTTGCATCTATTAATGTTATACCTTCTGACATTTGCGCGTAATCAATACTTTCAGCGTCCAGTGACTTGTGCCCCGCCAATCCTGTGATACTGGGGTTGCCTAATACTCCGATCCTTTCTTTAGTAGATGGATGGATAACGATGTCGTATTTTGGGAACTTATCCGTCCAGCTTAGAACTCTTTCCAAGAAGAATCATGGTTCCGTGTCAGAGCGAGGGGCTCCATCCAGAGCAACACAGTCCCAAGATGTCAACTGTAACACCAAGCCTTAGTTCTGGGTAACGGCGACGTAATAATGACTCAACCGGACGTCGCTAGCTCCCCTTTCGACAGTCGCATAAGTACTGTAAGACAGGTACTGAAACCCCCACTACGGTCTTCACTGCGCAGGTTTCCACGCCAATGACAAGAAACCCCTGCTGTAGTGTGCCGTGAGGAGCGAGTAGGAACAACGCATAGAGCGATAGATGGTTAACGGAGCCTGGGCATCGACATCGTGGTGAGAAGAACCTTCAGCTCTGTCACTGTTCGGTTAATCAGTCTGGCGAACGATATTTCTACGGGAAACCGCGCCTTATTTTCATGTATACTGGAAGCATTCGACGCAAACTGATGTTGACCAGCGGTCGCAATATGACAGAGGCTCCCGGGAGCATCACTGAATTGTGCGCCGTTACGGGGGATTACTCCTTGGATAATGATCGGGAATGCAAGCATCGGAGAATGGAAGTAACACACGCAGTAAGTAGTGTGGTTACTGCCCAGGGGCTTCATTGAATGCAAGGTGGCGCGCGCCACATATAGAATCCGCGATGGCAAGTCGAAAATGGTACGCCTCGCAGAATCCGACCCATAGACTTACACACGTTTGACCTCGGTTTCCATCGTTTTCTCCATAGAAAATAGGTAGCAAAATTAGCACGAGCCCGACGAGTAGATAGCTGGAACAAGCACAGTGCGCAGAACTGGTCCAGAAACTTGCATAATAATAGATGAACGTTATGGCATGCAAAGCTCCAAGCCCTATAGACCCGTTAGTTCTCTTGGTATAACCCAACACAGTGTGGTCACAACTCACAGATTATCGATCATCTCGTGCAGTTACTTAGAGAAATGCTTCTCTTGAACACATTAATCTGCATGGCGTCGCAAAGTGGCAAGAGTTATCTCAGACGAAAGCGAGTGCGAACGGCGCCATCTTTTGGCTACTTATTCATCCCCGGAGCCACATCGGTGAAGTGATTGCATTCCCTTTACTCTAGATCCGTAGAGTAGCAATTCAACCTGTCGAAGTACCTACAGGTCTGAGTTCTTCCCGGCTCTTCTCGTCTTAGTCTCGACCACGATTGGAGGGTGATCTGTCCCGGCGAACTGAGTAATGGACCCCGAAATAGCGCCATGCTGTTCAATCCTCGTGATAAATGCCGCAGGCAAAGGAACCAAACTTGAATCAGGCTGCGAGGGCCTTGAACGTTCACGGCCATCGAGATCGATATCGTCCGTGATAATTGTCCAAGTAGAAGCCAATTCTGTGTAAGCAGTTCGCCACACTAACTGGGGGTTGGTGCTATAACATGTCATTCAGTTTCACGTCTCAGCTCAAGCGTGCATCTCGGAAACTGAAGAGGCATGAGGCTCCAGCTGACAGAAAACGTTCTCGAACTCTAAACAACGGGAGTTTTCAAACTCCCAGCTGTTTGCTGTACGTTGATGGCATTCTCAGGCTAACGAGAGTGCATTTCACTGACATATCTTGGAAGAGATAATTTAAGCAAGAACATCCGAGCCAACGTGGATTGAGGGAGATAACTTACGGCTGATAAGTAGCCCTCCGAACTACTTGCTCCTAGAAGCACCGAGGGGTGAAGAAGTAAAGCCTTGCTTAGCATAATCATTTGCGGACGAAAGGAGGGAGAGTAACCTGATCTCACAGAGTATTAGGCGGTACATAAAACAGTTCGTTTTTAGTCATCACGTGGTCCGCGTCTCGTCTCAATTAGTCTCAAATTTGAATTCAGGACCCAAAAGACGCGTAGCCTTTTCCAAACTTTTCCCATGGTCAGGAAGAAAGTCCTGCAATATGAACAGAAGATCGACTTGGAAATTTCAGAAATAAGGCTCTCCGAACACTGGCCGATGTTCTCTATCATGACCGTCAACCTTTCAAGCTTCCCGGGATCCGTGCTATGTTAACCAATTTCAACTCTCTCATTTCAACTTCAACTGGCTTCAAATCAAAAGGGGGGTATGTTCGATGTGCATGCATTCATATTATTCTCTAATTCACATGCTACCTGTCTTCCTCGTCAAGCTCCCCCGTAGGGCTGCTCGATTTCCTATAGATAGGCTCGTCTTCTCATTCACACTGGATTCATCTCTGCTGACAACATGAGCCGTGAATGCTACTTCTGTGCCAGTCGTCTTAGCTCCCGACATTTCCTACACCCGCATCCAGATCCGTGAAGAATGCCCGTACCAGAACTGTGGATTGTATCAGGGCACCCAAACGGCTGGCTCCGATATCGGCGAGCTGCGGCTGTTGTGGTAAGAGCATCAATTGATGTGCTTATAGTTCAAAAACGCGAGGACGAAACGTTGGGTAGATGGGTTAACAGGTGGGGGCTCTAGAGATCCAATGCCCCACTGCCAGTGATCCGTCAACCGACGCTCTGACCCACCTCCGTGTACCAAAAGTGAGGAATACACGACGAATGACATACAATGGTCATCATCGTGTCGTCAGTAGGCCACTATTTCAATGCCTTTGCTACAGTTGAATTCCTCTAAGTGCCATGCATGATTTGAACTCAATTAAATTATACTGCTAACCGTACACTTTATGTCCCATAATCAGACCTTCTCGTATCCCTGTCAATCGTGGTATTAGACATGAATTCAAATGTCTAATATCGTTGCTGTGGTGAGTTTTCTCCCTTTCTTGGGCTTTGTCACCGTACTCATCTTTCTGCGCAGTTCAAGAGTAAGTTGAACTCCGTTAAGTACTTGGTCAACTTTTACTGATGTTCCTACTACCTCCTTTCAGCCAATCTTGACAACAAATATGGCATGTGGGGCCGAGGAGCCTAAGCTTAGGACCTGCACGAGCTCTCAGGCGGTCTTGTCCGAAAGCCTCAGTCTAGTGGGTAATATCGTGGTGTTAAATCATGCAAGCTTTCAGACTACAACACTCCATACTCAAAGTCTTCACTGAACCTATGTTGTAAATAATCAAATGGTCAGATTAGCGCACCCTGGCTCCACAAGTACTTCTCTACAACAGACTAACGGTCAACCAGCCACACGAACGAGCATGAACGGTATACTACGGCTTCTTCTCGACAGGTCACGCACCTGCCCACACCCAACGCGATCAACCTCTCAGCCGCTGATCCCTGCGTGCCGGCTGACAAGCCTTCAAGATAATGGACTCAACCTGACCCCATCCTTCACCCCCCTTTACCGAAACGAGAAAAGGGAACAACCTATCTAGATAATGAGCAACACTCGCGTAGCAGTGAACCCTTGTACCGATCGCACGGAAGGTGCGCAATCTATGGGAGAACACACCACCGTCCCGAAGCGGTGAATCCCATTCAGGAAACGTGATAGGTAAGGCTAGGTCGGTCAAGTGGGGACAGTGTTTCGCTAGGGTGGCGAGGATTCCATATGTCAGAGACGTTTCCCAGAGAGACATAATATGAATTAATCTAATTTCCGGCCAGCTTGTAGCGAAACGATGCTCAATATCGTCGTTGTCCAGGCAGAGCGTACCGTGATAAATGATTTTCTGAAGTTTGGATAAATCATAGAGCGGCTCTGTGGCAGCTCTCAAAGTTTTCCAATCTGCAAGCCTGTGTTGGCTGTGGAACAATATCAGACTTGTAAGAGATGGAAATCGGAATGCAATTTCCACATGAAAGGCTTGCACGAAACCTACAAGATCAGTAACATCCTTGTCGGATGTGTCGCGATAAGTCAAGGAAGTCAAGGATCCTTGACGGATTAGCCTAAGGATGTGGGGCATCAATGAAATATGAGCGTTGATATGAAGAGATTTCAGGGATGGGAATGCGATCTGTGCCTGACGTTTCTGGTGCTTGTCGGTTTGAGTGATGACGACCTGGAGCTCAGCAAGGTGAGGTAGCGAGGAAAGCTGAACCAAAAAATTGAGGTCGACCGAGTACGCTTCGATATTCAATTTACGCAACTGGCGCAAATTAGAGAAGCTGCTGAAAAGACAGATCTTTTCTAAGGGGCCGCGCGTATCATGTCCCCCAAGAAAAGAAGGTCCTTCGGGAGCGATGGTCAATGACCCAAGTCCTGGTACTTTCCATCCAACCGTCCATATAGCCATGAATGTTATATCAGCTTACTGAGTCCGAAGGGAAAGTGATCTTAACTTCATCTAGCCGAGGACTGGACAAGAATAAGAGTATGCAAGGGTCGGCGGCAAAAACCAGATCAACCGTAAGCTTCTGCAATTCGGGAAGAAGGGGTTTTTGTTTCTCAGCAAGGTGTAGGAAGATGGTTGGGGAGTGCGATTTGCGCGAGTGCGCATCAAGAGTGATAGAGCGGATACGACTCGAGTATCGGTCGAATCGGGCCCATGTTTCGTCTGATATGGCATCGGGAGGTATCTACGAACATGAGTAGTGATTTGATGTAAAGTGGGATCATGACGTATCCATGGGAGATTGTTGGATGAGAGGGCACTAGGGAAGATAGACAATAACGGTTTCATCCCGCTTATGTCTTGCCAGAGGTAATTCAGAGCTGTCTCACAAGTAGCATGGCATGTCAAAGCCAGGGCACAGAGGGTTTTGTTACCCATTCTGTAGTGTGTAGGAAAGAGTTCGATGAAGCCAAGTTCTTCGCGGAGAAACCAGCATATAATGTCGAGTAGAGATGGATTGTACAAGACACATTGGGCTGGGCTGCTAGCGGGTTCCATTGAGTGAAAAATGAAACGAGGTCCTGGGGAGGGTGGCTTGGGAGGCTCATGCCTAATGATTCGGAAACACAATTTTTATGTCATGCATCGTGGCTGGATGTGAGAAATAGAAGAGGCCGAAAGCATGGTTAATTGTCGCCCTAAGGCCGCTGGAAAGCCACGTGTATCACAGTCGAATCTCATCGATGGTCTTCAAGATGGATACTCCAACCAACGACTAACCTCGTGTAATACAAGTACTCTGAAACGGACAACAGTCAAGATTTAAGACTTGAAGGTTTGCAAGTTGCCAGGAACAGAGGGCAGGTTCTGACGAGCGTCAGACTTACGCCTTGGTTCAAAAATAGAATCTAGATCAAAGGTTATCTCGCTGTCGAGTAATAAAGGATGAATGAAGGTGATCTGAATCGTATTTAGCATCGTTAGCGAACAGAAACAGCTATAGAACGGAACGGGTTCTCTGGTAATTCTTGCGGGACTGATCGTTGACCCATTTCGTATGGACTTGTAACGAGTCGCACCGCATAAACTTGGAATTTTTAGTCGAGAGACAATTGCTCTAGACTTGGTAGACGTCACCGGAAGGGAGCTGATTCCGAAACTCGGTTCAACAGCGCTACAGATCCTCTAAGCCGGCACTTCAGCTTAGGGTCAAGTGACGCGTCTCAATGAACAAAGCGTGGCGATCTTCAGGCGCTTCCGGATACTGAAATGGAACCGCGACAATGCTTCAGTGCTCCCGCGAAGATTGAGACAATGATGAACTGGCCATATACAGGCCAGATTTCTGCCGTCCAGATCTGAGTTCAATGAATTCGTAAAGCATGAGTTCTTTCGGTGTTCGATCAAAGTACAAGAAAACCAGGCATATAATACCAAGTCGGTCCGGATAATACAGACCATCTGGACTCCATGTCGAGGAACGAACGAATGAAAAGGACCTCTAGATCATGATTCTGAGGCAAAGTATAGTCAAGTGGTGCCTGGATTGAACTCCCTGTCTTGATGCATCGTGGCTCGCTGAGAAATGGGGGAGAAACGAAAAAAAATGCGGCGTGTAGCATTGAATTTCATCTATAGTTCAACAGTCCGATGCGTGGAGTAATAGAGCTGCCTTGGCACTGTCGTTCGAGACCACGCAGCGTAAGCGGGTCTAGTGGATGCGTACGAATTACCAGACCATAAGACCGAACTTGGCGGGAGTTGACCTTGGAGGCAACAGAAAAACCAATTCCAGTCGGGGGCGAGTTTCTACGTCCGCGTCGACGTTCCCGCGAAGATTGCAACAATGATGAAATACGAGTCTCGTCAAGACCATGTTTAGCAGGAGGCCCAAGTTGGCGTACAGATTCGCCACCCGAAGACAATCAATCACCCTTATCGTGAGATGGACGTATCAGGTATGATTGCCTTTATGTTATAGACCCAACGATGCTGATAGAACGACACCTCTTCGTTTATTGAGATACAGAAATACAAAGCGTTCTTCACGGCGTCGAGGCGGCCGAATCCAGGTCCATACTGTCGTCTTCGGCGGCCATAACAAAAGTAGAAAACTGGTGCAGCTGACGCCTAGCATTACACAAGTCAGTAACCCAGCACAAAACCCCGACAAATCACACACACGGACCTCTTCCCATTCCGAAGCTGGGTGAGCATCCTGATAACCTCATCCTGCTCTCTCACAAGAAGCTCGCCACCCGGGAGATCCAGCGCGAGGCGCCTGGCATTCGCTACGGCATTGCGAAAATCGTTGGTCTAATAATGCCGTCAGCGCGAAAAAGAAAGCAATACAATCGGTCGAGCTTTGGCTTACCGCATGCAATAAAGCCTGCTTGGCTTGCGGCGTCGTAATTCCCTCCGACTGTTGCACGAGGTCGAGAACGACGACAAGTTTAGTGATGAGGCTCTGGTAGAGGGATGATGGAAGAGCCATGCGGCCGGGGCCTGGACCGTGACCCCCGCCTGCCAGTTCTTCCTCTCTCTCTCTTCTGCCTCCATGTACCGCCACCATCGTCATTAATCCTTTCCCAGCAACACAGTGCTCTAGACAGCGCCGGCACCGACGTTGGCAGGGGGAAAGCATCATTCAGGGTCGTGCTTCTGATTCTGAAAGATCGGATTCGGAGGCAGATGGACAGCATGGAAATGCGACTTTTGTTGATTGCTCCATTCCTATTCTCTGCCTTTCACTCCCACCACTATGCAGGTTCGTCCTTTTCGTCTCCCCTGGTACCTCGGTGGAGCTCATCGTTTCGTAGCTGCCAGCAGAGATTGTGTGTATCGTGCTTGATGAGCTGCGCGACGACGAGGAGGCGCTGAGAGCATGTGCTGTTGTGTGTACTGGGTGGACGCCGATTGTGCAAAAGTATCTCTGGCGGAAGCTCGAGATAACACTGCACGTACGGACCAAGTCACATCTACCACCTTTCAAGCCGACAGTCAGGATAGCGCCCGACATACGGCCTTTGTACAAAGCATTCAAGTCGTCACCCCATCTCGCTGGAAATGTCAAAGAACTCGCAGTCAAGATACACGGCGACTACTGGCGCTATACCTCTCTTTCAACTATCATCTCAAACTTCATCGTCAGCAGAATATCCAGGATATGGCACCGCTACCTGCCATTTATTCTTGAAAGCCTCATTAACGTCGAACGATTCTCTTTCACCAATTACCTTCTACATCCTTTACTCACCACATGCCCTGATACCGTCAGAGACGCGTTCATTAGCGTACTCCGGCGGCCCGACCCTCAATACCCTCTCAATGCCATTCGGCTCAGCGCTAGAGCTCTTCACAATGCTCTGCGAATGCCCCCACCTCTCAAGCCTCTCCGTAGGCATGATCACCTGCCGCAGTCACGTCGACCTTTCCCTTTACCCCCGCGTCCCCGCCCTCACACCCAACTCGCTCCTCGTATCCTGCGGCAAGTTCTGGTACCTCCGTCTCCTCAACCGCGAGTTTCCCTTCCCAGTCGTCGATCCACTTTGACAACCTCCACCGGATACAGATCCATGTCGGCATGTGCTACGTCGTCGGCGACGTCAGCGTGGTGAACACCACTGAGGAGGTCATAAGGAGAAACAGAGCTACTCTTCGGCATCTTGCGTTGAATGTCTGCTTAAGTGGTATGTTCTTTCTAATTGTAGTATCCATAAGCTAAACAAGCTATATAGAACCTCTCACGACCCTCATTGATCCAACCACACTCCTCTCCGTCGACTTTCAAATCCACTCTACCTCGCGCTCAAGTCAAGAGCACCCCGCTCCCAGATCCTGGCTTGACTGGCTCATCACCTCCTTCCCCGTCCCATCCGCCGACGTCTCCATCGAATCCTGCACCCTCCAACTCGTCCAGTTCTGCCTACTCGAAGACGTGCGGATGTTCTACGACAAGTGGGAAGCTTTAGATGCGATATTCACTTCGTGGCCCCGCCTAGGAAAGCTGTCCGTGCAGATTCAGAGACAGCCTTACAGAGCGGTGTTCTCCCCCGAGTCGGACACCAGGTTTCCTGTCACGAGAGTTGATGTGCAGGAGATGTTTCCGCGTATGACGAAGGAAGGAAAGTTGGTCGTAATCGAGACTCAAGCTGGAAGTTTTTGAATTGGAATGTATGTATGTATATCGGAATTATTATGACTGTTCTGGATGGATATTGTCCGAGTCGGCGAGGTGCTATTCTTGCAATGGCAGCACAGGATGTGAATAGAACCCGATTCAGACAATAACCTGAAGACAATTTTATCACGCGTGGCCTATTATCGTCTTGTATCATTCTGTAATCAATAGAGCACGGTTCCTTTAGGAAAAACAACTGATGATTTTGAAGTTGCTGTCAAGAATGCTATGTCTGTGTGCCCTCTTGCGCCACACATTGCGTTGATGGTGGTGGTGGTGACATCAATATGTATGCAGCGGTGATCCAACGGATAGATTGTACCTGAGTGTACACTAATTTCGACAGACAAGCATAGGCCAGGGGGAATCACGTTAATTCGTAAAAGTTGACGACATAAAAGTACCAGTATTACCACGGAAAGCATAGCGAAAAAGACAGTAAGTAGGTATAAATTAACAAAGGTATCATCTTAAAAAGTCCTCGTGAAAGGAAACGTAAAGGTGCGTGGTAGGTTTAGATACGACGAGAGGACCAGTCCTTTCGAAGGTACTAAAGCGATTATGAGTACAAAACCAGGGCGAGGGGGGGAAAAACAAACTCACCCTCGGGCGCTTCTCAATAGCCTCATCATCAGAGCTTTCATCCAACATAGTAATTGATTTACGCTTAATGCGAATCACGATATAGGACTGGTCCTGTTCCTGGCCACAAATGAGATAAGCTGTCAAAATTCAGGAGAACCTGCTAAGCGGACTAACCGGCGGGGTCATGAGCGCAGAACTACAGAACGAGCCACCAGAAGAGTCCGTATTGGGCACGCCGCCGTCGCCATCCGACCACGCGGAGAAACATGAAACAAGCTCTGGCCCGGGCGGCGGGGAGCGGCGGCTATCAGGGATGATGATTGGCGGGAGCCGCCTTGTCTCGGGGACTGGGACCTGTGGATATATAGCCTCGGACGCCGCGTGGACGAGCGCGCTCCCTGGGTGGATAGAGTCGTCGATATGAGGCAGTGGGACGAGCGAGACGTATGTCTGGGGACACGCGGCGGCTTTGGGGACGTTAACAGTGAGGTGCAGGCGGGCGGCGCGTTTACGGGCGTTATGCGTGGGGCGGACGGAGGCGCGGTGGGAGTCTGCGATGTATTCGTACTGCGCCTTTGAGTGGCGCAGTGTGTTGGCGAGGCGGGCGAAGCAGTGGGCGGGGAGGGATCGAGGCATAAGAGCTAGAATAAGCACGCACTGCGTGGATACGAGGAGAAGAGGGAAGGAAGGGAATGGTATGTGAATCTCCTGTGTTCGAGCTTATAGTGAACTAACCTTGGACCCACAACGCAAGCATTAGACGCCAGGGAAAACAAAAGAACCCGGTCTGCTTTAGGACGAGTTATTGTTTTCTTGACATAGGGGGCACCAGAGAACAAGGACATTTCAATTATTGAAGGAAGCCAGCCCTGAGGACAAAAGGAGGAATATATGCCCTGGATAGTCGTAACCTTTGTTCTAGGAAATAACCGTCCAAGATTCTCGTTCCTGTCTTTCCTTTTCGGTCAGTTGCCGATACGCGACTGTCACGTGCTATTTTTCTTCATCTCGAATGGCGACCAGGGCGCACAAAATTGGTTAGTTCTTGTTGCTCCTCCCTCGGATTTGTCAGTTAATCCATGCAAGGTTCCTTGTTGTTCTGTCCCAACTGCGGTACCTTGCTGGATTTGCCTAAGGATAGCGAAACGTATGTAAACTGCGACCAATGTGGTCATGAAGAGCCCGCGAGCTGTAAGTCGACGAATGCAGGTTATTCGACCGATACGTAACCTGTTGTTCAGCATACGAGAATATCCAAATCACAACACATTCGCATCCGGACGCGTTTCCGTCAGCCTTGCGCCAGAAGAGAAAGACGCAGACCAAACACCATGAAGGCGCCGATCAAGGGACCGCCGTACGTTACTCGTCCTGCTCTTGTATTATTCTCCGCCGACGTCTCATCAGGTATCCGAGAAATGCCCCAACTGCGGCCACATGGAGGCCTACTCAAAAGAACTACAGGTACGTCCGCAAGCGAATGAAATAATATAACCCGAGACTCAACAAATGAATAGCTGCGCAGTGCAGATGAAGGATCCACCGTCTTCTATACTGTGAGTATCCCTCCCAACGGCTAATCGTGATCCTGACTGGTCCTAGTGCGCCTCAGTGCAAACACGGCTGGCGCGTGAACAACTAGACGTACACCCCGACTGTGCAGAACAGCGCGACCACCCCAAACCCTCCCAGGACGCTCGCTGTAGACGCAACTGCAACTTCCCGTAGAGGTATCGTGTCCTTGGGTAGCCTATTATTCGTCAGAACCATGTCTAGGTAGACCAATACAGCGAGATTGCATACGTTGAAAAGTAGAACGCCAGTGTAAACGTGGCCGAAAGCAGCACTAGCGCGATGTATGGCAGCAGGCTGACCGGAATTATTGGCTGGAACGCCGGCAGCGTACTATACAGATTCTATACCACCAGTTAGGCGAGAAAAACGAGCATATAAGCAGACCAAACCTTGACGGCGTTGTATTCGTCCATAGCAAAGGTGACTGCCCTGCCAAACACGTGTAAGCAACCAATATCAGACTCCCGCCTGCGCTCGCTCTCTCTTCTGAAAACAACCACCACCACTACTCCACTTTGTTCAGTCCCGTTCTCCATTACCGCTGTACGTGTTTTCCCTCCTTGCCGCCGCCGCCGTTATCGTTACCCATGACGTCGGCCGCGTTGTCTCGCCATGCTGACGTACGCTCTTCTCCACGCAGATGTCAGCCGCAGAAAAATTGCAACAGCACCCTGCCTTCAAACAGGTGAAAACTAAAGCAGAGTACTACTATGGCCAGCTCGACAAGGAGGTTGGTTTCCAAAACATCCTTGCTGCTTGTCTGTAATATGCTTATCGTGGCTCTAGCTCACCAAGTATCCCGTGCTCATCAACTTGGAGCAACGCACCCAAGTACCCAAGGGCTACCTTGTCCTAGGAAGCGCTTTCATCATCACCTTCCTGCACATCTTCAACGCCCTCGCTGCTCCTGTCTCTAACCTCGTCGGCTGGGCTCTCCCCGCATATCTCTCCTTCAAGGCCATCGAGTCGCCGTCTCCCCATGATGACATTCAATGGCTGACGTACTGGGTCGTGTTTGGGTTTTTCAACTTTTTGGAGAGCTTCGCCCTCCGGCTCGTGTTGTACTACGTCCCATGGTATTTCGCCTTCAAGACGCTCTTCATCGTGTGGTTACAGCTTCCTGTCTTCCGAGTGCGTGTCTTTTTTTGCTTTGCTTTTTACCCTGTTTCACGGCACACGACACGACTCGCTTACGCGGTGTCGTGTGACTGGATTTTTTGGACCGGGCTGCGTTGCGTTGCTTTGCTTACGTGTCCATCACACAGGGTGCCCAAGTTACCTACGTCAATATTCTCAAGCCTGTCTTGAGCAACATCAGCTCGAGCGGCGTCGTCGCAAAGGCAGATAATCTTCGCGAGCGTGCTGCTGAAGCAACCGAGTAAACTGGATTATGTTATTAATGCTGGCTTGATCATAGAACATTTTTTTCTTCTCTTCTTTTCTCTTCCTTTTTCATTCGTCCATGTCGTGCTTCTGCTCCTCCGTAACGTACTCTCATCCCGGCTTTTCTTTTTCATGTATGCTGAGTCCTTGACGAATGGAAACGAAAAGCTTACCGTTATGCGTAGATGACGCGTGTGACGTCAATGGTGCAGTCTAAGACATTCACAGTCGGAACCATCCTGCGGTCGGACTAGGACGGCTGTTCCCGTTCAGAGGCGTTCGAACGCAGGATGTACGAGGGCTGGTCCTAGAACATTACGACACCTACTCTCTGCCGGCGCCAATCACTCTGTTGCTGTGACAAACGGCTGCCTAGTGATCGTAATTTCGCTTTACGAGATATTCCGGACATTTCCGCCCGTTATCCCAGACGATTCGCGCCCTCACGACGCGATCTTGACCTCATACAACGATCATGTACTGCGCGGAATGGCGTAAGGGCGGGGCCACCGTCTATGGTCGTCCCGACAATCTTTCCCCTTGTTGACTTTTGACTAGTACCTGCGAAAATGAGCTCATCTGGTGTTCGCCGAGGGTCGGTGTATGCTCTAGGCTGCAGTAATTGTTTCCCCTTACTTTTATTGCACACGCGATAGGCGGGCCGCTCGCGACTTAGGATAGACCAAGTGAAGGACTCGCCTCGACGTGACCGTGTCTTTATCCACTCTCCTGTAGGCTCGTAGCCACGGAGCAACACTAGAGAACTCAATCACACGAAGTGCGAGGAACGAGCTCTGTAAGGACGTCGAGACGAGACAGGTGATGGTAAGCTAGAGAGAGAGAATCGTATGCTACTGCCTATCTGAGTATCCCGGAAGTAGCCGGTGAGTAACCGGAGTCCCTGGTTACATCTCCCATATGTTCTGAGTCTCCGGCCGTCTCCGCGCGAATTCAAGGCGGTCTAATTTTATTCCTCCTCTTCAGCACCAATCACTCTGCAGTCTTGTCAAAATCGCGCCACCCATGGGTCCAAGTTGCATTCCGCTATGATCGATGACGAAGTTTTTCTATTGGCTTGGCGCAAGTAACTAGATGCGCGCGCCCACATGCACGACGCGTTTCTGAGTTCATACCGCGATCACGTACCCACGGCGCACTTTATTCTATTCTCCGTCAGAATGATTGCCTCTAGCTTTCGACAACAACAGAGCATAGTTCATATCACATTTCTTCGATTCATTACAAGGTGACCTCAAAAGCATACAGAAGGATCCTAATCTGCCTGCACTTGAACCTCGCTGCCCAAGGGCTCATACAGTTTCCTAAGTCCAAGTTCCCTGGCCATACCTGCCATACTCGTTGTCAACATCAGAGGAAATAGTATCCAGAGTGACAATCTTGTCTCGCATTGTAATGGAAGACGCTAAGTCCTTCACTTCCATAGGCCATCCATCACCTGGCACAGAAAGCATTTTCAAGGCTTCGCCCAGGCCGATTTTGTTGGCATAGTCATGTACGAGCAGATCTTTGTGAGACGGCTTGGTGGAAGTAAGAGTGGGGGCCGTCATAGTCATGTGGAAATGAATGGGGTACTGGAAGGGCTTGACACTTTAAAGACGTAGTCACGTAGGGAGTGGTTCAGCTCCAAGCCTCGTGTACGAAGAAAACACGCCCCGAGAACAGTGTCAATGGGGTGGTCCAGGTATGATGATGATAAATGATGATAAACAGGTCTCTGAGCGGGACTGCACATTTTGAACTGCCGGTTCTGGTGGAATATCGCCAGTAGCATAAAGGGAATTTAACTGGATTCTGAGGGATCGAGCTCAAGGTCACCGATAGCAGGAATGAAGGTTACCTGTGTCATATAGAAGGACCAAACAACAAACACCAGTGACACCTCAGTACTTGATACTATCCAGGTTGTTACTGAGTAGGAAGAGCTCGAATTCAGAGTACAAATTGGCAATTTTGGTTTTTCGTTCGCTCTTCGACGTTTCGTATTAAGCAGCCGTTGTGCATAACTCGCATATATGGAAAATGCCAGATAGAACCAACATCACCATATCTGGCGTGCTCACAGGTGGAGGGAGGCTAAAATTTAGAGACAGGACCTGAGGAGAGCGAGCGCGTGCATAGCTTGCCGTGTTTGGGCTGTGGGCCCGGCCGTTCCTTATTGGGACCTTGTGCCAGTACAACACCAACACCAACACCAGTCCCGCTCGCGTGTGGCGGTCCGATCTTGCCGAGCTTCCACGACGAACTTCCTTTAGTTACTACTTGTGCGACAAGCTTGCCTCCTAATTGATGGGATGCAGTCTTTTCGAATCGCGCCACCCGTAGGTCCAAGTTGCATTCCGCCATGATCGATGACGACAACACTAGTGGACCTTTCCCTACAATCCTGATTCTTCCATTGGCTTAGCGGAAGTTCCAGCTAGGAACTAGGTGCGCGCGTCCACATGGTCCCACCTCACGACGCGTTTCTGAGTGATCTTGACCTCATACCGCGATTACGTACCCACCGAGCACTCTATTCTGGGATCTCTGATCCTCAGCGGCGTTCTCTGTGCATGCTTCACTTCGAGTCTTCAACTTCGCCACCTCTCATGACCCGGCTAGCTATCTGCACTCTATTACGGCCGTGTGGCAGCATATGCTCCCACCGTCAACTTGGCATCATATCGCGCCTTCTTTCCACCCCTGGACAAATTCTGTAATCACGCTCCTTCCTTAGACGATTGCACTATCCAAGTCACGGATTGCGAGAGGGGTGGAAGGGTGGGACTGAACAAAAACGGGCCGTGAGCGGTTTAAGAACTCATCATTCAACCTGGTGGTGCTTATCATTGCGGTCTCTTATGTCGTCCAAGTTTGACGAGAAACGCGCAGACTCGGACGTCGTCCTTGCTGATAACCTCTCTTTAGATGAGGAGCACAGGAATCTTGGAGGTGCCCCCATTGAGGACGCGAGTCCGATGGGGAAGGACGTTGATTGGTGGACGGCGGTGTTTTTGAACTTTTCCCAGATGATTGGGACGGGGATCTTTTGTGAGTAGGCCTCTCTTATATTTGTTGTGTGTGGAGGTTAACTGTTGGATGGTTTAGCGACGCCTGGAACTATACTGAGGCAGACGGGTAGTTTTGGGTTGGCTATGATTTGTGAGTTACAGTCGGGATTATGTTTGGGGAAGGAGACTGATGCTTGTTACCTTTAGTTTGGGTTATCGGGTTCTTCCTAAGTGCTGGTATGTCACCTCCATACTACGGCTTGGATGCTAGCTCAGACAGGGATTTACAGCGGGTTTATCATACTACACGGAATACCTCGCCATGTTTCCGAATAGGGCTGGAGCCGAGGTAGCTTATCTGGAGCAGGCATATAGTCGGCCCAAGTTTTTGTGCGTTCAAACGGCTTCGACTTATCGCGAGTGTTGATGCATGTATTGTTGTGTGGGATAGATTGCCGGTGACCTTTGCGGTTATCACTGTTATTCTTAGTTTCGCGAGGTACGTGATCGGTGATTTAACTTCAATAGTTTTGAGCTAACCTCATCTTGTAGCTCTAATGCTATAGGTATTTACCCGCTTATCTATTGGCCGCTCCAAATCGTGATACTGACTCCTTCTCTTAGTGTGCGCCGAGTATATACTCTACGCGAATGGGCAAGAAACATACAGTGAATGGACTATGCGAGGAATAGCAATCGCTGCCTATGGGATTGCTTGCATCAGTGCGTAAAATGACTATTCCTGGATCGAAATGCCCTTCTGATCATTGAGCAGTCGTCATCTCCCACAATCGCACAGCGATGTGGATTTCAAATGTTCTAAGTTTCTTCAAAGTGATCATCCTTTGTTTCATTGTCGTCGCAGGATGGGTCGTCCTCGGTGGAGGTACACGTGTTGAGGACCCCAAGAGCCATTTCAAGAATGGGTTCAGTGGGACCAAGTACGTGTTTGTCGTTTGTGTTCTCGGGTTGTTGGCTGATTTCTTTCTTCAACCCTAGTAATAACGGAAATGCGATGGCAAGTGCTATGATTAATGTCATCTTTTCGTATACGGGTTGGAATAATGGTACATCTCAACAACACTACCGGAGTGAACGTTCATTCATCAGATTCACCAGCCAACAACGTCGCCAACGAAATGTCACGCCCCGTACATACACTCAAGACAGCAGGTCCATTCTCCCTCGGCCTAGTCTTCTTCCTCTACTTCTTCGCAAACAGTAAGATTCATTCTCCTTACCCGTTATCCCCTCCTCATATCTCATTGTCTCAGTCGCCTACGTCGCCGCTGTTCCCGTGTCAGAAGCAAAGAAATCCGGCCAACTCCTCGCTGCCAAATTCTTCTCGGCAGTGTTTGGTACATACGCTGGGACGAGGGTTTTGCCTGTCTTCGTAGCTCTATCGGCGTTTGGAAACTTGGTTGCGGTGGCTATTGGGCAGGGGAGGGTGTTTAGGGAGGTAGCGAGACAAGGTGCGTTTACTTTCCGAGTTTTCATGTTAGACAATCGTTGAAGGAACGGCCCCTTCTTTCTAGGCGTGTTCCCATTCAGCCGTTTCTTCGCTAGCACCAAACCCTTTGGTACCCCCGCCGCTCCAATGCTCCTCAAGTTCGTTCTCACAACAATCGTGATCATCGGACCTCGTATGTCCCCTGCCCGCCCCTCCGAGTCCGTTCTGTCTTACATAACTAAATCCCTCGTTTGAACAGCCATCGGCGACGCGTTCAACCTCATCGTATCCATCCAGACGTACCCCAGCCGACTCTTCGACCTAGCCATGGTCACAGGGATCTACTGGATCCGGCGGAGAAGAGCCAAGGCAGGTGTGCCCAGGCCCGAGTTCCGCACCTGGCATATCGCGTTGTGGTTCTCGATCGCGGTGAATATATTCGTGTTGGTGGTGCCGTGGTTACCGCCTGCGAAGGGTGCGGAGCCGTTTTCGTTCCCTTATTGGGTGCCTTGGGTGCGTGTTGTGGTATTCGTTTTGTAGAGGTTCGCTTATCTTTGGGTTTTAGGTTACTGGTATTGGTATCTTGGTTCTGTGTTTCACTTATTGGATTTCGTGGATGCATATTGCCCCGTGGTTGTTGGGGTATAAGGTGTATGAGGAGGTTGTTCAGCTAGAGAATGGGGAGTTGTCGAAGAGGTTTGTGTATGTGTATAATGATCATCGTGGGGATGAGTTTAGGGAGCGGTTGAGGGTGGAGGCGGAGAAGTTGAAGAAGGAGGAGAATGGGAGTTTGGAGCAGAAGGTGGATGTTACGGTTTAAACGTTAACTTAGAGCTGTCTTCGATTTACAGCTGTTTGCATACAGCTTGACAGTCAGGGGCATTTTCGTGGATGATGAAAGAAGGCTCGGACTTGGTCATAAACCGTGTTTTGGGGACTTCAAGCGCGCAAAAGGACCTCCGAGATCGCCGAAATAGCCATAAACCAGCCATAAACGCGTCTTCAAGTCTATAAACCATGGTTTATGACCAAGTCCAAATTACTCTCTTCTCTCGTGCAAAACACATGCTACTGTCAAGCTGTATGCAAACCGCTGTAATGATTTACGTTTCTTTTCTGGGTCATTTCCGTGGTACCGTGAACTCGTTTTACTGGGGTTTACTGATCTGCTTTGATCCAGAATCTTGATCAATATAATTAAATGGATGCCTATGTTGCCAACTCATTTGTGGGCGTCGTTGTCTTCAGACTGATATCGGTAACTCGGTAACTAGGCTGTGGCTGGAAGGTAGAATTGGGAACATCAGTTTACGTCCATGAGAAGGGTTACTTATTAACAATCTCGTACTTCGCTGACACCCTCGCCGCGGTACCGAGCAACTTTCTTAGTCGAACTGAGAACCCGCGTATGGTGCGGGGTGAGGAGCGTAGTAGAGCTTGGACTGCTTCGCGTATCACAAGAGCTGCGTAAGAAAAGCAGCGCGACAGAATAATGTACGACTTGGCTTCTCACGGAACCGCGGACTTGTTTTAGCAAGGTTTCCCGATGCGCCTTGATCTACTGACAATGTAAATGTTTATAATTAGGCAGTGAATTGACTGAAAAAGGAGCGCATGTATTCAGAATTGACGTCCGCGTTTCACCAAGGAACCCTGGCTTGACAGTAGTGAGAGAAAGATTTGAATAGTACCCACCACAATCAATGAACATCCTTATCAAGCTCGCTCACACGACGGCACTCCCAAGACCGAAACCAAAACTAAAGAGAGAGAAAGGCCAGTTGCTTTCACCGATTGTCGATCCTTATCTAACTTGCATGTTGCGAGTCAATTGAGTGAGGATGTGGACGCACACGAGCTGAGGAGAATCAATACCGGGATCATGATGTCGGAGGCAAGAACCAACCCGTTATCAAGCTCGATTTGACGCGATAATCAACGAGCATGCGTTCAGTTCATTGAAGAGAGGTCCAAGTTTCTGTCGCGGGGAGAGAAGCCGATGCCTCAGTTAATGATAGTATCAGCTGCTGGCTGGAGCGACAGAGCAAAGCCGATTTGGGTCGGAGGCACGGTTTGGGATTCACGCATTCGCCGAGGACGTGAAACACCGCGTGCGTGTGCGTGTGATCCAGACTGGCCTAATCCATATGGAGTACGATATAATTCAACGAAAAAAAAAACAGAAATACATGTGAGAGAAAACCGTCAAGGGGCCTTCAGGGAATGATTCAGTGGCCGCCGCGTGTCGTGGCAGCAGAGATAAAGGACAGAGCAACATCCATGGCCAGGCTGTTTACGGAAGGAATGGAGGGAAAATGCGCATGGTTACGTCGAGAAAGAAGGTTGAGTGGGGTGGCGTGGTCGGATCCGGCGGCGATTTGAAACTTGGTCTGCTACCACTACCTCTTCCATTGTGGAAAAACATCAACATGTCCGTCATCGTCGTCGAAAATTTCTGGCTCTCCGTGCTCTACGATGAACGGACGTGTAGGCCACGGCTGGCCCGACGAAACACCTATCTAAACTCGACTCACCTGGGTTGGTTGATCCGAGAATGTTACTCACCGTTGATGGGGAATTGCCTGGTTCCTGAAGCTCCTTCGATAAACGAACCATGTGTAACTTGATGGCTACTTATCTGCGCTACTTATACCCGAACGGACCTCGTCCCTCTTTCTTCCTCGGTCACTCATGGCACCAGTTGTCGACAACGAAAAAGGCTACGCAGGGAGCAGCGACGAAGGACATGAAGCTCCAAAGGTCTACCAGCAGCTAACGGGCCTCAAGGGACTCTACTATAACCCCATCACCCAGGCAAGTCAAGCTGGTTTTTGAAGATTTGCGATTTCTGACTTGCGTAGGTCGCGATGCTGGGATTTGTTTGCTTCATGGGACCAGGTAGGCAGCATCTACTCATTCTTGGCAATTATTAACGCCATCCCTGCACAGGATTGTTCAACGCTCTAAACGGACTGGGTGCTGGTGGTCAAGTCGATTCCAAGACCAATTCTAATGCAAATACTGCTCTGTATTCAACTTTTGCTGCCATGGGATTCTTCGCTGGGTGAGCGTGTTTCGCCTTCCACGTTTTGAACACTTATCCATATATATCTTTCCTTAGATCAGTCAATAACATGCTCGGACCAAGACTCACACTTCTGATTGGCAGCATGGGTTACAGCCTGTACATCGGGTCTTATCTGTGATTACTGCCCCTTCATCACTTGTTAATCGATGCTGATACTATCTCTAGAGCCATAAACATTCACTCCAACGCTGGTGGTTTTGTCGTTGCCGCAGGTGCTATCCTTGGGATGTGTGCAGGTCTTTTATGGACCGCACAGGGCTCACTGATGATGGCATACCCTACCGAAACGCAAAAAGGAAGATTCATCGGGATTTTCTGGTCTATTTTCAACCTCGGTGGTGTCGTTGGAGCGTCTGTTGCTGCTGGGAGAAACTGGAAATCAACAGTAAGTGCCTGAACTTTCGTAAAATGTGAATGCGTATTCATCCGTGTTTACAGGCTAATGCTGTTGATAATGGAACCTACGTGCGTTAGCAATTTCTACCATCTTTTTATTTACTTAAACCATCCGCAGATTGGATTTCTTGTCCTTACACTCATCGGTGTTACGATTCCGATGCTAATGGCGAACCCAGACAAGATGATTCGTTCTGATGGAACAAAGGTTACGACGCCCCGACATCCCTCTTGGAAAACCGAAATTATGGGTCTATTCGTGACGCTGAAGACTGATCCAATGATCGTCCTTCTCTTCCCTATGTTCTTTGCTTCCAATTGGTTCTACACGTGGCGTCAGTGCTTACTTCCTTTCTCTGGAGCCGCCTAACTGACGCGCTTTAATTCTATCCAGAATTCAGCGGCTTCAACGGTGCCATCTTCAACATCCGTGCTCGAGGCCTGAACAATGTCTGCTACTGGATCTCCCAAATCATCGGGTCTGTCCTCATCGGTCTTCTCCTCGACAGAAAATCCATCAGTCGTCGCATCCGAGCCTACACAGGCTGGACCGTCCTCTTCCTAATGGTGTTCGTCGTCCACATCTGGGGATACTTCTACCAAAAGCAGTACACACGCGAGAGCGTCGCACCAGAGACGGAGAAAATGGATATTTACGACTACGGATACGCTGGGAGGGTGTGGTTCTACATCTTCTGTGGGATACTGGATGCGATGTGGCAGACGACGGCGTACTGGCTTATGGGAGCGATGTCGAATGATCCGTCGAAGTTGGCATTTTTTGCTGGGTTCTACAAGTCGATCCAGTCGGCTGGTGCTGCTGGGATATGGCGTGCTGACGCTGTCAAGATTCCGTGTGTTTTTTCTCTGACGCTTGATTATGATGTTTCCTGACGCTTCGTATAGGTACATGAATATGTTCATTTCGGAATGGGCTCTCCTTGTTGGAGGTCTTGTGTTTGCGTTGCCTATGGTTATCATACGTATCAAGAATCATACCGATCTAGACGACGAGACCATGTCAGTTCATCCGTCTCATTGACTTTGATGGTTTCTCATGACCTTCCTTGCTTATAGCACCCGGATGGATGATAAAGGACATATACGTCCAACTGAGGATGTCGCTGCGGAGATAAAAGTTACCCAGGGGTCTTCATGATTTTTATGTTGGTGATCAAGGACACTTCATGACTGATGACTTTATTCTAGTATACTTGTAAATAAACACGTTTTCCATCTTCGTACTTGCCATCGTGACATGTGCTGAGTGAAAGGTTCGGCCATGTCTCGAGAATTCACCTGGTGGATATAGTTTGAGTTCTGTCGCCAACGGAATAGACAACAGCAGGTGGCAGAAGTCCCGTGCTCCCGATTAGGCAGCTCATTGGTTGAATTCAATTGGCGCGCTTCTTCAGTACTTCAGCTTGTTCACGCTTCGGTCACTAGCCTGGGACTTGTAATTTCTTTCGGCTCGTTTTTACGCTCCACCTACTGGGCTTTCCAGGAAGTAGCCAAGACGCTATGCGGATACTTATCGTCAGAACATGTCACGACCAAAGTACAGAACTGGGATCTTGTCTTGAGCTTTATTCGTCTCGAGGTTCTCTAGGCGCTTAGGAAGCTTCCGTAAGTGATCTATTAACCTTTTGAAGCTCTCACCGGGGTCTGAGTTTGTCTTTATTTTGCGGGAGGTGTGTCCCCATGCACATATAAACCAAGCAACGCCTTTGCCATGATGCAACCATGCCTCGCAAGCGCATACTTCGCAGCGATCTCTTCAACCAAGAGCAGCTCGTATCGATGGATGCGCTTGAGTCTGCGTTGCAAGAACTACAAAGTCTCCTCACAAAGGATAATTTCAAGCATGTTTTTCAAGACCTGATCGACAACGAGAGCCCTCGTATTCTCCTCCTTGTCCTGTCGTGTAAGTTGACATCGCTAAGCTATTGTATTGTCTATCAGGCTCTTACATCTTCACAGCCCTGAGTGAGACTACGTCGTTGATGATCACGTCGTGGTTGCTGGAGTCGTTTCCCTCCAGCCCTGCCGAATACGATGCGAGTGTCCACTACGTGACTTTATCTTGTCTCTCTTCAGAGTTTCGTTCCTGCTCTTTCATTGAAGATAAAGAATTATGTGCCCGATACTACCAGATGACTCAGATCACGCCCAGGGTTTTGAGCTATCTCATCTCCTTCCTCCGCCCCAAGGGCAACGCAAAACAGTCTCAAAGGAATTTTCAACAAGCCAGGCCCGACGACAACACTACAATTTTGGTCAAAAGGTACTTCAATGTCCTGAATGCCGATATGCCTGAAACGTCGGGCGAAGCATCTGTCCTCGTGGATCATGTTTTGCAAAGTCAAAAGGATACTCTCAAGGTAAACGTTGCTCTATCTGCATGCTACTTGCTGAAAATTGAGGCGTGTCTAGTTCTATCTAGAGTTGCTGCGTCGTCCTGGGATATCCATACCACTCAAGGAACGTTGTATCACTTCTACGTCCCCCATAAAGGAGGAAAACAAGAATCCATCTGGGTCTGTGGTCCCTTCTGCGTTTCCGATCGTCCAACCGATGAAGTCGTATGTCTTTATGTCCTTTTCACGAAACGATATTGCATTGACATCTATCAAGGGCGTTATACTTTGATACTGCCGAGGACTTTGGAGATTGGACGGTCATCATATCCACGAATGCTGACAATTTTTTGCGGACCGCCCACAAGAAAGATCTCTTCACGTTTAACATCACTGTCAAGAAGATCAAGTATGTATCAGATCACATGGTATCGTATACCAATCATGTTTATCGGAATGCACTACAGGGAGCTTTCTTGCGGTTACTTTACCGATAACAATCAAAAACGTTTGAGTGGAAGCGCGACTGAGGTTCCTGTCTTCGAGGCTAAAATCGCTCGCAACCTCAGAGTCATCGTAGGAGATCTGTTGTTTATCAATCCCATATGTCACTGATGCTGCCTTACAGTATCAAATCAATGTAATCCCAGGTGATGATGTACGTTCGAAGGATAATTTTGTAATCCAAGCTACTAAACTACCTTGAATTATTGGCAGGGAGAGCAGCAAGGTGAGCTAATGTTCATATATCTTTGCTTGCTTCTCACAGCTCTTGAAGCGATCAAAATATTCGGTATCTATACTCATGCTCAAATCGACAATCGGCTCTGGAGTTCTATTAGCGCTCAGCTTCGTAAAAAGGGAAAGGAATACCGGAAGAGGTATCATTTTCTCACTGTAGCTTGAATGCCTGGAGCCTAAACATGATGGTGTAGATGCGTAGCTAGGAAACGGGCAGATCAGGCCTCGAAGGATACTTTTATCCCAGCGTTCTTTCCCCCGCTACCTGAAGTATCGCCTTCGGATATCGAAAGTCTACCGGATCTACGTCCTGAAGAAACGGCCCAGGTTAACTTCACATTTTTCGTTCCTCCGAACAAATGCTGACTATTCCATTTAGGTTCATTCAAGACTTGTGTAAGTCACATAGAGAAGAGCTGAATCCCAGTCGCTAACCCCCTACAGGGTTGAGAAATACGTCACATTTTTGCAGGTATGTTCTCACGGTATCTGTAGAATCTTGATTTAACCATGGAGACATGCAGCCATTTTTGAATAGTATGTATCGGTGTGACACAGTCTGAAATGCTAGATTAATTCGTTTCGGTAGCCATCTTAGCAGATGTGGATGCTATTTTTCCTCACATGGTTTCGTGCGCCGCCGTCTTTACCTTTCCTTGTTCATTTTCTGACAGCATGTACTAACAGCGTTCAAGAGAAATGTATTATAGAGCATCCGAAGTCTTGCTACGTCATCGGCCGCAGTGGCACGGGGTGTGTACGAGCAGCTCGCCGACTTCATGCTTTGGCTCACCGGTTTGATGTAGAAAAACAACTACTATGTTATTCAAGATGTTGCTCATTGAGCGGACGTTTCAACTCATGGAGTCAGGTTTACCCCGTCCTCGTCAAGTCTTCATCACGAAGTCTAGAATGCTCGCTAAGAAAGTGAAGGAATACTTTGAGAAGTTGGCCAGCTCCTTGGCAATGGCATCACAATCCTCTGCTGACCCTACGAACCTACCGAGAGCTCCCCAGTACCAAGATGATCTAGGGCTGATTGACGAAGATGATGATGTAGATTGGGGGACTGATTTACCAGCCAAGTACAGTGAACTCGAGGAGAGGCATTTCCCATTATTTATCACATTTGATGGCGTGAGTAGCAGCTCTTTTTTATCCGTGCTTCCTATTTTTACCAATTATAGCTTTGCGACATGTTGGAGGCTGACATGAGTACTCAAACGTTGACCGACACGAGACGTACTGGCATCAAGCGCCAGATGGGTGTCATTACTTTTGAATCCTTTTGCGAGTCCTACTGGTCTCATTTCCCTGAACCGTTGATTAAAGGATTAGGTTTCTTCTTCTCTCTTTTGTCTGAGCATTGGTATTGAAACAGCGTTTATTCAGATCCCGCCTTGGTATTCAGCGAAATTATAGGTAACATATTCATATATCTTGTGTTAAAAGGGATTGACCCGAGTCTCCGTTCAGGCGTCATCGAAGGTTCGGCAGAGACACTGAGCGAAGAGAAGCATCACCTTAACAAAGACGCATACCTTGATCTCAGTAAACGCCGACAGTCTACATTTGCTGACCAGAGGTGCGAGGTGTACAGACTCTTTGAGTTGTATATGCGCAAGAAGAAGTTGCGGGGAGAGTATGACACCGGTGATCGGTAAGGTCCTTCTTGTTGAAATTTCGTGAGTAGAAGATAATCAGGGTCTAGAACCCATGGCATCTTGAAGCATTTCACGGAAAACGGAATCCCGGGCAAAGGACTTGATCATTTGTGAGTTCTCTGTCTTTACTCTCTTTATCTGTTATCGATGTTGTTACAGATATGTCGACGAAGTACAGGATAACATGCTCATTGACACTATGAGTAAGTTTCATCTCTGTCTCGCATGTATCATGATTGACTGGCCAACTCATCATTTAGTTTTGAGGGCACTATGTAGCAATGCGGATGGTCTTTTCTGGGCAGGTGACACTGCACAGACCATCTCCGTTGGAAGTTCTTTCTGCTTCAACGCTTTGAAGGCATTTCAGTGGAATATTGAGGTAGGATCTACTCAGAATGATTCTCATACACAAGCCTAATGAGATGAGCAGGACCAGTACCGGAGGAAGCACAGACCAGGAGTTAGATGCAAGCAGCCACCCGAGATGTTTCAACTTACTGTCAACTATAGGTCTCATGCAGGCATTGTTGATTGCGCACATTCTATCATTGAACTTATCACGACCTTTTGGGAGGATTCCATTGATCGTCTTTCTCCAGAGATGGGCATTATAGACGGGGTCAAACCTATCTTTTTCAACAACGAAGATCGTGCCCAGTTGGATCAGTTCATTTTTCATGATGGCGGTGATCCCATCGAGTTTGGTGCCCAGCAATGTTAGTCTCCTGTTTATCCGCATTGAAATCGACTGACTTCGAATCTTCATGCATAGGTATCATTGTTAGGAATGAAATGGCAAGAGAGAGACTCCAACAGAAAGTCGGTGAAATTGGTCTTGTGCTGTTCGAGTTTTCTGTTCTTAATTTAACTAAGCCACTGATGGTCAATATTATAGTACCGTATATGAAAGCAAAGGACTTGAATTTAATGATGTAGGTTAATATGCTATTCTATGAGATGACTTTTTCACTGTGGTGTTGAATCCCTTCAGGTCCTGCTCTACAACTTCTTCGCCGATTCACCCGCTGGTCTTGCGCAGTGGCGTGTCGTGCTGAATGCCATCGAGGAGAGCAAGCAGGACCCTGGGAATCCTCCCCCTCGATTCGATCATATTCGTCATGCCAGCATTTGTAACGAAGTAAGTGTGAATCATAACGCCATTACTCGACATTGTTAAAGTAATGTTATTTCCAGCTAAAATCGCTGTACGTTGCAATCACAAGAGCACGTGAAAATATCTGGATCGCAGATGGATCTGAGAAAGGGGAGCCCATGAGAGTAAGTTAGCGTTGTTCTATGCAGATGGTATTCTTATCACCAATCATCAAGATTTTTTGGACGAACAAAGATTTGATTAACAATTATACTCGGGGATCTGATGCTCCTCGTCTTGCATCTTCATCAACACCCGAAGAATGGGCTGCAGAAGGACGTGAACTATTCAACGCGAAGCGCTTCTTGCAGGCGAAGCATTGTTATATCAAAGCCGGCCTCCCTCTCCTAGCATCCATTGCAGATGCCTATGAAATGCGGGCAAAGGCTCGTAGAGTCATGGGTACATCGACGCAAAAAGTCCTCGAACGACGTTCTTACTTCGCAGAGGCGGCAAAACTGTTCTTTGAATGTGCTAAGGGCACTAAGGTCAGCACGAACCCGAAAGATTCCATGACTTATCTCAGGATCAGTGGCGAATGCTTCGAACAAGCTGACAAGAAGCATCGAGCTGCCCAAGTATTCCTCCGTGCTCAAGAATACACCCATGCCGCGGAGTTGTACATAGACATTGGCAGGTTTGACGATGCGGTGGCAGTTATGAAGGGCCATAAAGATGAAATGTCGTTGAAGGTTGTGAAAGATGTCATCAAGCTTGCTCGACTGGCATACTTTTCTAACGGCCAGATGAAGTACGTTCTTCCTCAGGTGTATTGACCCGCCATCCTCACTTTGCTAAACAGAAAAGCGCACGACCTATTTGATACATTTGAAGAAGAAGTAGAGTATCTGGAAGAAAGGGATCTCGATGTTGCTCTTGCCGACTTACTGGAGACAAAGGGAAAGGTCTGCGAAGCTGCTGAATTGCATTACTCCAAGGGTCGCAAGCAACAAGCCATTGTGCTTTTCCTTTGCCAAGCCCAAAACAAAAATGCTTTGCATCGAGCTCAAGAATGCGTTCTCGAAGAGCTTTGGTACAGAATATCTTTTGGCGTTGACCCAAATGCTATAAGATCAGATCCCACTGTCAAGCGGCTGATGCTGTTTGCTTCGCGGCTTGATGTGGCTTCTATGGAACGTACTAAAGCTGCTGAAGTAAGTATCGACCTCACCTCTTACTCGTCACAGCTTATACTGATGCATTTCCAGCTGTCTATGTTTAAGGCTATCATCAATGATCCCATATCTCGGCTACATGCACTAGGGTTGAATTTCTACAACATAGGCAATAGTACCGCAGCGCTGCTCTGCCTAGATCAATATTTTTCTCAGGCCTGTCGAATTCGTGACTTAGTTCTTGTTGACGCAGTCGAGAAACTCAGCCTCTTTGATACCTACGTCGGCCTCCTTTCTACCACAGCGTTCCGAACAGACCCTTCTCGCGATGCAACAACTGCGGCATTGTTCGGTTTTCGGCGAAACACAACGAACGAATTTCTTGTGCCCCCGAACACTTGGTTGTACTCAGCGGCCCTTAAACTTCGACCTAAGAACATGCTTAGGGATTCCTCCAATCTCAGGCTGTCAGTACCTGAACTACGTATGTTGTTTCGACAAGCTCTTCAAATTCATCTCAAAAGAATGATTGCCGCTGAAAATGACGAATGCGGGAGAAGCAAAGCATTCACGCTTTGCCTAGAATTCGCTGTATCTGGGATTTGCATGCGCCCTGAATGTCCGGAAGCCCATGTACCACCTTCGGAGATTGATCCCAGTTACTACAACATGCGCATCCGCTTGCACCTACAACAAATCCTGATCTTGCAGTTGCTTACGGCGTTTAAAGAGAATGATCGCGATGAATCGGAAAACAGAGAAATCACCAAGTACGTTCTCATTCTTGTTCTTCGATTTCATAGTGCTTATTCCGTATAGGTTCTGGCTCAGCCGTCTCTGCGACGCTCTTCATCCTCCTGATCGTGTGTTTGGGTCCATTTCCGATCTCGCGCTTTCTACAATTCCCGAGGCTCCAAAAGCACTGGATGTTGTAAGAGATTGGATACAAATCCTTGTCTATGGCCGAGAGTATCTACCCCCGATACAGCTCTCCCCCGATGTGATGCGGACAGCTCTCTTGGCCCTCATGTTTGACCGAAGTCAAGCAGGTCATCTCAGAAACACCCCATACTCCAGCGCAAAACACCCTCCATCTATGTACATCCGCCGTAGAAATGGTTTTGTTCTTCATAATCTTCTAAGCTCAATGTCGGGAGATCAAACATGGTCTCTTACTGCTGGTTGTCTATTCGTCGAGTAAGTCTGGCTCCCGCCCATCTTTGCTCTATCCTGATCTTCTTTCCAGGCGCATCATAAAGCAAAGATTCCATATCAACATAGGTGTCGTGTGCGACTTTCTGGATCTTCTTTGCAGTTCTGCCATTCTTTTCGGTGTTCGCCTGGAAACGCCATTACTACATAATATGATTGTCCCTCGTAACTGGCTCTTATGCTTTGTGAGCTACCATTCATCACCGTACGTCAATGAAGAGATGCAGACAAATTATTATCGAACCCTTTTGGAACCTATGCGGGATCTTCTGGAACAATTGTGTGTCGGTCGAGGCTGTGGTAAGTCTCTGAAAGTCATTTCTTTCAGCGTTTCATTCTCACCAATACCAGAGCATCTCCTGTACCATGGGACTTCCGAAAATCTTTCAAATCTGCCATACAAAGTTCGCTGTGTTTTCGTCGCAAGAATGTAAGTCAGCTACCAAGTGGACCATTGCTTCCTTTTCTGACGTCAGTCCTCTATCAGATTCAACGCTATCGGTCTATGTCAGTCTATGACTATTCTTTAGCTCGCGCCCTTACTGATTCTATAATGTAGTGGGCTACAACATTCACGACGAATCTCTTCGCAGCGATATTCAGAAGTTGATGCTATCGTTGCGCCAAGAAGATCGCTTGTTTTCTCATCTTTATGGTCGGTAAGCCGATTTCAGCTTGAGGAGCTGCCTGCATGATTTAAGACTTTGGCAGATACATCGATGCTGCCAGTCGTTCATGGGATGAACTTGTGGAGGTCATTTGTCACTCAATTGAATACGATGCCAAGGACGAAACGATACAGCTCGTTCACCAGAGCAGGACTCCAGAAAAAAAGCCTACCTCGCTACAAGTCCGTCAGCTTGTTTACCGCGACTTCACGGATATCCAAGCGCAGCTTGCTCTCACCAAGTCTGCATCTACCCCGGCCACCTCGCCACATAAGATTCATGAGCAAAAAGAGCCCGATGGAGATGCAAGTAAAGCGAAGGGAACGGAAGATACCCAAGAAGCTAAAGCCGTCGAGGAGGCTGCCGGCGAAGGTGTTGAAGTTGTCGACACTATTCCGACGCAAGATATGACAACCCCGGATCCTACAGAACGAGAGATCGCCGCCGCGTCCTTGATTCAGCGAGCATACAGGAAAGTCCTCCGTTGTCGACGAGGTGTTGCCGAGAGAGGGACAGCAGGCCTTCGTGCCCAGATATACGCCTCATGCACTGAAGAAGTATCTCGGCTTGGTGATAAACCAGGGCTATATCTTCGCTTGTTTCTGGGTCCACTGCCGCACATTTTAGTCTGTTTGGAGATAGTCTGTATCGATACACACAAGCACAAGACGAAGACGAAAAGCAGACTTAGTAAAAAGTGCACATCTGATGAGTATGGTGCACTCGGTGACCTGTTAACAAAGACCACGTATGTATTACTTGCAGCTTCTACCAGCGATAACTGACACGATTCGCTATTTTCAACAGCAAGGCGAACCAGACTGCGATCAAGCTACAAAAGCTTCTCAGCCCAAAGTCTACCTTCCACGGGCGTTGCGATGTCAAGGAACTGAAGAGACAAATAGAAGAGGTCAACTGCCTAGTTTCTTCTCTTCCTTTCGACGCATCATTGGACTTATCCAATGATCTGCATCTCGCGGGGATCGTAACTGGTAGTGAACGTTCATCAGCACACACACGCAAGAACTTGAAGCCGAAGCTCAATACCACTGGTTTGTAACTGATACTGATTCATCTCGTATTGGTAGTCTGCAATATAGCACCTTTTTTTGATAAAACGGCGCCCAGAAAATAAGAAAGGCGACATCACGTCTTGAAACGAAACTGGTAATGATTTGCCAAGGACCAGCTAACGTCTGGTTTTGAGGACAAGTGATATGCTAACGTCAACGATGAGCGACAGAATTAAAACAAGGCCAATGGAATGAACATACCTGGACGGCTTTGATATGGCGTGGGATTCGGTGGCCTCACGCGGGATGGCAGGATTCATGCTGACTTTGAGGAGTGCTGGTGGGTGATGACCTGACTCAAAGGAGGTCAGCATGCGTACTATCCATCCTGGCCAAGCACCTCTCTACACACCCGCCCTGAAAGTGTATGATGCGTTGAGCCTACAGCATTGGTATGATCTTGAGGGTCAGAGACAGGAAGGTCCTGTGAAGAGGAATGCAGATTGCGGAATAGCGTGCAGGGCGATGGAAGATTGGAACTTGAAAAGAAAGTACGCAAATGGTGATGGTGGAAGGGATCTGACAGTAAACTTCGAACAATGCTGGGATACGCGACGTTAGCACGTGATCTGTTCCGTCTTGAACACGCACCGCCGCTTGCAATGCCGCTTTCCTGGGCGATATTTCTGTCATTCCTATACCCACCGAAAAATCTTTCACCCAGGAACAGAAGAAGAGTAACCATTGACTCCTATATTATACCTGATTGGTATCGCACTACTCCGCGGTGAAACGCTGAGATTGCTGCGTGAAGGCCCTACCCTGCCCAAGTTTGTGAACCTCTAATCTCGTGTGCTGAGCACCGACTCGGATACCGAATGTTGGAGCTTCTTCCTAACGACCCATCTCTTCATCCCTACCGACCTCTCTTGCTTGGCTACAACTTCCTGCATAAAAATCTAATGGCAGAGTTCATGATCTTGCATGCGATAGATGCGTCTAATCACCGTGCAATTACACACACCCTCAGGCTCAAGCAGCTGTTTTTTCTGCCGCCAAAAATCGTGATACCTCCACTATTTTCGTTCCTACCACCGCCATCATGACCTTCTTTTGTCCGAACCACGATCACTATTCGCTTGATAATCAGGTCCTGAAATCCATGCTCCCCATCCTCAAGACGGTCCTCATTGTGTCATTCATCCTTCTGTGTCTCCTTATCTCTTATAGCGGACGTCAAGGTTTACTTCCTGTCACCAGGCGGTCTCCTTCGTGAAAGATCTCGCCTATCCAGGTTTCCATGTTTTGTAGTTTTCGATGGTCGGCGTTTCCTGCACGCGGTCTGTGGTTCTTTGTTTGATTCGTATGTTGCTATTCTTCTCATTGACTTGTAGTCTGATCCGCTTCACGCTTCCGTCCAACCTCGTGTACTGGGCACCGATATCTACTACGTTTTCTAAGACCCATCGTCTCTTCATACCTACCACTCTCAAAATATCAATGGCAGGCTGATCTTGTTGCGTGGGGTTTTTTTCCTTGACGATACCTGGAGATGGATGAATTGTCATTCCGCGAGTTTTTCTGCTGCCAAATCCGGTGCTCTATATCGTTCTGGGAGTGAGCAATCGGCATCGTTCGAAATCTCCCGACACGAATGAAGGACTGCTCCTAGCAGCCTTAATGTTACTGTGAGCTCAACCTATCTATCGTCTAGTTAGAGGATGACTAAGTTCATGAGTGTTAGGTCCCAATTATGTACTACCATCATCTATGCTCCGTGTACGTGCTCGCGTAAGTAATACTATATTACCTAGCTACCAAGCCAAATAAAAGATCATAGCTTAACTGATACAGAAGAGCCGAGACGAAAAAGAACAGCCTGGGACTACTCGCACGTATAGGGACCGATATGGTGAGATGGCAGCTGAATTTTGGAAAGTGACAACATCTTGAAAAAAAAAAAAAAAAAGAGCGAGTGAGAACGGTCGAACGGTCGATAGGCAGATTACAAAAGCTGGGTGTATGAAGAACCAACATTTATCGGTGAACTATGTATCCTGTGGCCAAGGTTGGTGACACGGGGGCCATTCTCAGCATGCACTCCACTCATAAATCTTTACCACGTCGAAATCCCGGGCTGATGTCCTTCCTTCAGTATCGACCAAACGAATTGTGCAGGAGAATCGTCCAACGAGCACGGAAATTAAGGGTTGTCACGGAGAGGAGATCGCCTGGACGTGAACGAGGCAGTACAGAAGTAGTACATGCGGTAGTCCGATCCTCAAAAACGATGGACGAGAAAGGGAGAATCAAAGAGATAGTCTCGTCAATTATAGATAGTGGTCGTTATTTTATTTTATTTGATATTCTGGTGTTTCTGATCGAAGGGAAGCAGACTGGTGTGGGTTTCTCAATGTCTGATGGCTGCGCACTATGAGGTACATATTCGATCTGCGGATATTCATAGCAAACCGGGAGAACTGACGATCCTCGCTGTAATAACCCATATACAAACTTGCAGATGCATTCCGAAAGCACTCGTAGGGTTAGCTCCTCGAACGGCGTAAGCAAGTATGTCCGTTTTCTCGCTGGGACGCTATTAAGTAGATATCGCACTGCTCGCGTTTGGGGTTATGATATAGCTGAGCAGGTGGTGATGACTAAATATGGAATGAAAAATTTACGCTTATCCGACGGACCGGCACCTCCTGATCCTGACGATGATCATCGGCAAGCCGTACTTGTGGCCTGATGTGGGCGCGGGAACCTACTTTCCCAGTGAAAATCAGGCTTAGGTGGGTGTTATCCATCTATATAGTCGACCTTCTCTCTAACATACACTCCAAGATGATATCATTGTTCTCTCTTCTGCGAGTAGCTATCGACACGATATGAAAGATGGTCTCTTCATACCGGCGCGTCACCAAGCAGATAAGACAGTGTCCCGGGCTTCCAGTGCCTAATCCCACCACCCCATTCTGGTCAATCCCAGCATCGCCTATCCAGAAAGAAGGCTCGTCAGCGGCTTTGCCAGCAAGTGCGGATGTTGTGATTATCGGGTCTGGGATAACGGGTACGGCGTTTGTGCGTACGCTGCTCGACGCGGATGGGTCGTTGGATGTTGTAATGCTGGAGGCAAGGGACGCGTGTTCTAGGGCTACAGCGCGGAATGGGGGACATGTCACGCCGCCGCTGCACCATGACTATCTGGAATTGAAGAGCAAACACGGTGCAGAGGCTGCGAGGCAGATTATACGGTTTAAGCTGTCACATCTGGACGAGTTGATTGGCGTAACAGAGGAGGAGGGCTTGACGGAGGAGAGCCAGTGTCGCAAGGTGGAGACGTATGACATGTTCTTCGACCAAGAGGCGTTCGAAGGAGCAAAGGAGAAGTTGGAACGCTATTTGGAGGAAATGCCGAGTGAGAAGGGTGGCTGGGGTACGGCAGAGGGCTCGGCGGGGATGCAGCTTGCAGATGGAGTGTGCGGGGTCATCTCAACGATGGGAGGAGCGGTGCATCCTTATAGGCTCGTTACGGGATTCCTCTCAAGACTACTCAAGACGTACTCATCCTTTCGGTTATACACTCATACTCCATGTCTCTCCATCCGCAACAACATCGTTCGTACACCCCGCGGTGATATTCGCACCAAACATATCGTGCATGCTACCAATGGCTGGACGTCCCATCTCCTCGCACCGATGCGAGAAAAGATTGTTTCTGTACGTGGCCATATGACCGCACAACGCGCAGGAACAGGATTAGAAGACGGGTGGCTGGGTACACGGTCATTCGTACTGTCCCCAGGCGCGTCAGAGGATCGATGGGACTACCTCACCCAGCAACCGCCTGATCCTGCACGACTAGGCGAGAAACCGCACGCAGAGTTCATGTTTGGAGGTGGTATTGAGACGGGTATCCCGTCCTTCTTTGAAGCTGTTGGATGTGCTGATGACAGCCAAGTTGACTTTCGAACCTCGGCTTACCTTGGTGGAGCACTGGCGGCGTATTTTGGGAAATGGTGGGGAGGCGAGTCCGCTGATGTTGACGACGATGAACATTTTGAGAAAGGACGCGTGAAGAAGGCGTGGTCGGGCATTCTGGGCATCTCTGCGGATGGATTGCCTTGGGTGGGTAGTGTTCCCTCAAAGGTATCGGGCAGGAAGGGAGGGAGTGAGTAGATCGCGGCAGGGTATTCGGGGGAGGGAATGGTGCACGCGTGGATGAGCGGAAAGGCGTTGGCGTATATGGTGCTTGGAAAAGACGTTGATTGGCTCCCTGACCTGTTTCGCGTTACAGAGAAAAAGTGGAAGAAAGCAAATATCGCGTCTTGGCTATAACAACCCATCTTGTAGATGTACAAAAAAACTACGCGTCGTGGTTGTAATAATCATTTTTGTGTTCATCTCGTGGATATATAATAAAATACGCATCGGAAATATCCGAACAATCCTTCTCTCTTACGACCGCGACTCTGCTCGCATTCTCTGTCGTCTCCTTCGTCTACAATTGTCGGCCTCCTGAAATTCAAAATGTCGGTATGCCTACTGAGATGTTCAATGTATCATGCAGTAGTACCCATCCAAACAGGTGGATTGTATGTTCCAGCCATCTTCACATCCTCCTCGACGCGTCCTTCCTAGATCAAGCTCACAAGAGGCAATTAATCTTAGGAAGGGATCAATCTCTTCATGGCGAGCGAGTCCTCAACGAAGGAAGGCGTTTGATAGAACACAATCGGAGAATGGATTGATTGACACCTTGACCTTTCTGTGACTATGGTGTGTACGGATACTAAAACGCGTATACAGATATTGACGATGCAGCGTGCAGGACAAGCTGCCCACCACCTCGATCATGCCTCCTTGCCATCCCAGAGCTAGATTTAACATACAACTATCCAAGCCCTTCAGCTTCCCAGGCCATCGAGATCGAATGCATGGACTCTCATAGTTCACTTTCCCCCTCAAGATCATAGTTCTCTCCACACAAGTATCTTCCGCCTATCCTCTTCACCGCTCATACGTCGTCACGGATTCGAGAAGTCTTACTTGAGAGGGCGTGCGGATGAATTACCGGGTCGTGTGGATCACCCTGGCCATGTCACTCAATTCTCTACCTGGGATTGGGAACGAGGACTATCTCATCATGGGTATAGGCATTTGAAGGCTGACCCCAGAGTATGCTCCAAAAATGCATCGTTCCCTTCTATCACTCGCCGGGATGGATTCGCGTCTTTCTTTTTGACCCGTAGGCGCGTGTCGTGACATCAGTATACCGGAAGCTTCTCTCTCGCGATAGTCCTCATTATTCACTGTTCGAATGTACCAAGCTTCCTCTATCCTCGCCTCCAACCCCAACCACCTAGAACAACGAACGATTCCCCTGCTCATTCTTCACTCCCCTTATGTCGCACCAGTTCATCCATGGAGCTCCCCTTTCATAGTGTCTTCAAACACCGGATTGTGAGAGAAGGTAGCCGCCGAGACCCATAATTCGCGGCTTACCTTCAAGATACGGGGGTTTATTCCTCGGTTCTCCCCCCTCCCTTGGGCGTTGAAAAAATATCGTATTTAATTATTGCGAATTGGTCCTTACGCCCTTTCTTCGCCTTCAGAAGCTGCACATTGAAATCTTCTCTGTCAAATCCTTGTCCCTTGTCTGACATCTGCACCTATCGTTGATCCCGTATCCCGAGCATAGAAGGAGCCTATCAGGATCGCGAATTTTGACTTCTCACTCCCAACACGTCGTGGCAGATCGGTTCCTTTATTCCTCACCATACGAATGCTAGCATGCCTGATGGTGCCGCTGTGTCATGATGAAATGAGATCACCCTGCAGCCTCCTGTAAGGAGGGACTGGTTACAGGTCTGAATCCCACAGCAACCAGAGGTCCTTTTGCGTTTCTCGGTTCTGGCAAACGTCAAGTAACATCAAACATTTGTTTTAGGATTAAGAAGAAATCTCTCGTGTTTGAGATCTTTACCCCACGTTCCTCGCAGTCCTCGAATGAGGACGACAGCAAGACTTGTCGGGACAGAAGGAGAAACGGAGGTTCCAAACCTGAACGAGTGTATTATAGCGGGGTAAGCTATCGATGTGGTTATCTATCTCATCACTGATGTTGCTTATTAGTTCAGATGCCATGATGATCGACAAAATACAGCTCACTGGACATGTTGTCGGAGAATGATGACCATACAAAACAACGTGTCCTGCCTCCGATCTTCCAGCTCGTAAAACATCATACATATTGTGTGTCGCTGGATAAGCTCACAGTTAAATATCATTCAGAGTGCCTTTCATGGATTTTGGAACACAACACCCAATGGTGTATGAGAACGCTCATGCCAGTCTGCCATGCTTCTCACGACTTGTAGTACTTTGAAGCTCATCATGGACTATGCCTAAGGGAGTACTCTCTTCAACGTGTCGCAGTTTAGTGCGCCAGGCGGCATGACTTCCGAATGAGCTCCTTGACCGAAAACTCATCAATTATTGTATCCACGCCTACACTAGCTGGACCGTCCTCTTCCTAATAGTCTCGTCGCGCCAGAGACGGAGAAAATGAACATCTACGATTATGGATACGCTGGTCGAGTTTGGTTCAACTGGGATCTTCGATGCAATGTGGCAGATGGCGGCGTACTGTCTTATGGGTGCAATGTCGAATGATCCGTTGGCAAAGCTGGTATTCTTTGCTGAGTTCTGCAAGTCAATCTGTCGGAATATTGTGTCGACACCGGTACCATGGCTGTTCGCTAGAGACTGAAGGGGTGCTATTTCAGTCGTACATCAGGCCACTGCAAGGGCTTGCCGACAACCATTTGTCATTATTCACAGAATCAGAAATATGGCGTTAAAATTTTTATTCCATATTTAGTCATCAACGCCTGGCGAGGAATAATCAGAACTTTCGAGGCCCCCAAAACCGGACATTTATGTTGTTGGGGTCAATTCTACCCCAACCTTCCAATCAACCATACAATGTTCCTTTTCTTTAACCATCATGGACAGTTCGAATATGCCTTCAAAATGTGCCTGCAAGTTTCTGTACTCATTACTGCAGGGATGCAATTCTCGTGGCTCGGTTCATGCAGACCTATACTATTGATGCATCTCAATTCACTCATTGTAGGATTATCAACTATGCAAAGCATCATTGTTTATTCACAATGTTTGTGAGACAGGGGAGGATTGCACTGGAGAGGTAAAACTCATCACTGTGACAGTGTGGCAGGAGTCTGTAGCCTGTAGGATGAATTTATCTGATATAATGGCAGCATAAAGGCAAGGTGTTGGGATTTGCAACTTCAAGCTTGTACTAGAAGATTCCCGAAGCTTTGGCTTACTCATTTGTCACGATACTTAGATATATTTAGTTACTTTGGTAGAATATTCTAGATACATTTCGTAGTATATAAGGAGCTCATTAGGAGCTCTAGTAGCTAACAATTAAGTATTATACCTGCTGCAAGCCTCCCACTGCAATACTGCCAACACAAGGAACAGGTTCTAGCACCAGTATTCAATACATGGTGCAAGACAGACCAACTTTGACACTTTTCCTGAAGCATATACAGAAACTATAATTAACTTTATTTATTTCAATTAAGAACAATATGTGACTTGACAAGGACATCACTCCCCCAGATCTCTTTCAAGTGGTCTGCCAATGGTTGTGGCTCATCTATCTCTTCTTCGAAGACCATTTCGACCACTGATATCTTTGTAAATGTTTGACCAGACAGTCTCCCAATGTGACGGTACTGTGACAGGAAGTCAGCAGTAATGGCACACGAGAGTTAGACGAAGCAGAGAGTAGTCGAACGGAGGAAAGACCAGGTGAAAAGGACCTCTATTCGAGTAGTTCTAAGGAGTACGTAGGAGTATTTTAGGTCTTATATACGAGTAGGATAGGGTCTAATCTATAAAGAGAACATGGCTAAAGTAAAAGGAAAGGCGGGATAAGTAATAGAGATGCGGGATCACCGCAGTAAAGTAAAAGAGTAGAATAGTAAGTAGGTAATGGTAAAGATAAGATAGGAATAAAGAGAACGAGAGTACCGGCACAACGTGCCGGCACGAATCTCCTACATACGCCCTCCGATGCTTTCAAGAAAGCATCCCTTCAAGCTTCGTCTAAACCTTGTTCGGCAGTCGGTAGTGGCAGGCGTGTCCATCTCCATCGCGTTGGAAGGAGGAAGCACGTCGTCGGGTACGGGGGACAGACTGGGGGGACCGACGACTTGCAGAGAATATCCCGTATTGAGTCCCCACTCGTCACGCTTGGAACGATTCTCTTGACGCTGCTTCTTGGCGTATCCGATACGATCCCTGCGGCATTGCGAAGCAGGACGCCTCAGGCCCATACAGCGCGGTTGGCCGTAGCCCACTCCTCGTTGGTTAGAACCCTGCCAGAACTCGGTCCTGCTGGGGAACTCTCGCGACCTCCCTGCTCCTCGGCCTTCCGTTTGAGTGGTAGGGGAGGGAAAATCTCCTCTATGGTGACACGAATGTCGGATAGTACTTCGACACTCCCTCCGCGTTGAACAGGGAACAGCGCTGGGCATGTCCTCGTCAGTTCCATCCCTGCTGCGAACGACCTGTATCCGGCGGGCTCCGCCCACCCTTGGGGAATGTCGCCCTTGGCCAAGTGGTTCGCGTGCTTGATGTACAAGGTCACCTGTTCACGAGTGGTAGCCCAAGGTCCCGTTCTTGCACTTGAGCATGATGAAATACGGGCCCGCACGGATGAAATTCGTCAGGACAGGTAGAGGAGGCATAGAGGGAGTCGTGGATAGAAATATGGAGGTTAGAGAGGGAGAAATCGAGGTCGTCGAAGGCCCGAGTAAGTTGCAGTGGTGATAGATAGGTAGTACGGATGGAGTCAATCAGAGAATGGACAGCGTCGAGGTTCTGATGGATGACAGGTGGGCAGGGTAGGGAAGCAAGGCAGTGGTCGGCAAAAAATTCCTTCGTAATACTGTCCTTCTTATAACCCGAAGGTTCCTCCCCACTCTGAATACCCGAAAAATTTTTCTTCAACCCGCCCTCCGAAACCATGGGACCATGATCAATATGAACAGCCCCTAGGAAAAACCCAGGCTCGTCCACCGATGAGCCCGAACCCTCCTTCAACTGCGCTATTTTTGTGATGCCAAGAACATCGAAGTAATCCTGAAGAGCAATTAGTCCTTCAGCCTCAGCATAAGGGAGCCAGGTGTGATCCCTGGAAGCCCACTCCACCTGAAAGATAGCTCGCTCGCCTTTCCCAACATGAGAAAGAATGCCAGAGACCTTCCACTCCTTCTCCAATGGCTTGCTAAGTCCAACCTGCGAGTCAAGACGACCCGGGAAGAGCCTATCATCATTGGGGACATGCACCCGAAGGAGGGAGGCATGGAATACATTATGAATACCATGCCGTTTGAGATTGGACAGGAGCTCCACTTCATACGAGCCATTCCCGAAGTCCCGCAATATCTTGTAAGGTCCAATAAACTTCGGGGCTAGCTTTCGAGCCAAACCTTTGGGGAGTGATATGTTCTTTGTTGAGATATACACCAAGTCCTCTGCCACAAGGGGGGAAACTCGACGATGCCTGTTTGCATCATGCGTTTGCTTGACTCGTGCAGTGAGGATGCTATCATGAGCGCTCATCAATGCACTCTTCACCGTCTCGGCAAATTCTCGAACACCGGGGAACTCAGAGTCAGTCGGCAAGTTCCAAATCATCGCACGAGGGACACGTCCAGTGTTCAAGAAGAAAGGGGAGTACCCTGTAGAATCTGAATGAGCACTATTAATAGCAAACCCGATAGCGGGTAGACGTGCTACCCAGTCTTTCTGGTCAGGTGAAATGCAATTACAAATCATCTGCATAATAGTCCTGTTTGCTCGCTCAGTCGAACCATCGGACTCAGGATGATAAGCACTAGACATACGGAGATTCACTCCAACCAGCTTGTGCAGATGGGACCAAAAATTGCTCATGAAGATGACATCACGGTCGGATACGATACTCTTCGGCAAGCCATGGTGCTTGTATATCTCTGTGAAAACGAGCTCAGCGACTTGAGAAGCCTTGTAGTTGGTTCGGGAAGGTACAAGATGTACCATGCCAGTTAATAGGTCTATAAAAACAGAAATACTGTTAAACGAACCATCTCTGTTCGAAGACTCAGGGAGAGGACCTACAAAGTCAAAACCCATTGACTCCCAAGGGAAGGTCGGCACCTTCAGTGGGTTCAGCAAGCCATACAGCTTCTGATTAGTAGGTTTACTCCGTTTACACGTTGAACAGGACTCACAATAGGCCCGAGTATCCCTCATGATACTCTTCCACCAGACATGGTCTCTGAGGTAGGCCAACGTCTTTGAAGATCCAAGGTGGGCCACCAGAGAGTGAGCCTCACTGATCACGATCTCTCGTAAATCACGTTCACATACGCGAACGCTCTCTGGGATGCAGAGGAGCTTGCGACCTCCCTCGTGTAGGTAAACTAGTCCATTCTCCACTGAAAAGTTCTTGAAGTGGGATGGAGAGGCCAATATTTTGGATAGGGTAGTATCACTACGGGCGTTGGCACGTATAACGGGGAGCAAGTCGATTCCTAGTAATCGTGAGGAAACAAGGCCAGTGAGGGACGACAGCGAGGAACTCGCTAAGGTCATGTCAGGGCCTGGCACAGCCCCAGCCGCCAGTAACTCTGAATCCGGTATAGCCGGGTCCCCAATCGAGCCACGTTGCACATGTGGCTGTGCGACCACCTCGTCGTTGTCTGACGTTGATGGTCCCATGGCAGGCGCGCCCTCCGTTACAACGCCAACTTCGTTGTGCATTGACGATTCCACCTCATCACTGCTACTACCGAGTGCGGTATCCGAGCTCTCAGGATCCTCAGATGGCCTGGGGCCATGTAATACGAATCTCTTATCCACCATCCATTTTGCGAACGCCGAGGACGACTCGTTCGTGCGAATTTTGGGTTTCAAATTCCACTTAGGCTTAGCACCAGAGCCCATACATGTCAACATGATTGCGTTTGCTTCAAGACCAGTCAACACGGGTGTGGTTACTTCAAGATGAGTGGGATCCGAGGGAGGATGGTCCTCATCGTGTTGGGGAAACTTGGAGGGTGCGCATATGGTACCAAGAGATTTGTTTGAGTACAAACGAGACAGGGCATCTGTGAGTACGTTCTCAGTTCCAGGAACGTATATCACCTCAAAACTGAAATCAGACAGTAGTTCCATCCAACGAGCCTGCCGTCCTGACAGGTTTCGCTGGTTTAACAGGTGAATTAGTCCTTTGTGATCAGTGTACCACCTGAAGTGACACCCTAGCAGTATATCATGGTGTTGGCGCATTGTCTCTACCCCCGCGAACATCTCTTGTTCATGTATGGGTGTTAGCGACCGATTTCACAAACAAGATCAAACAACTAAGCGTGACTCGCACTTCGGTCAGGCGCTTTATGTTGTCCGCAGGTTTGCGTTATGGGAGCTATCGCTTAGTTGAGCGAGAGTGAGTTCAGACTAAGTTATCGGGTGAATAAACTTTAGTTCGAGACTGAGGTTTAAGACCTGCAGTCGAGCTACTTAAATACAGTTTGGGTCGTGCTAAATATACTACAACTGTCTGCAACGGTGCGATAAACACACTATACCCTCATGGTAGGATGCGATCAGGTCCGGACGTTTAGCATATCAGGATTACGAGGGAGCCGATAAGATAAGATAGAGCGCGAAATCATAATATTACCCCCCTGTTAAGGCAGTCGTCCCGACTGCAATGTAGTTAGGTTTTGGAAGGTAAGCTCCTACGAGCGAGGGTGCGTTTGGTTTTATCAGGTATTCTTGTATTGCCTGTACCAAGGGGTGGTCGACTTCCGATTCGGTTACCGACTCCGTTTCTGACCAGGAGTCGGATTCGTCGCTGTTCTCCCACCAATTTGCGGGTGGGCAAGTGATGAACGAGACCTGTTCGAAGTCTTCGATTGCATCTCTGGCATTATCCAAGTCTTGCTCGTCCACCCAGGAGTTTTCCTCTCTCGGATATCCTTTCCACTTTACGAGGTATTCGATTCCTGTTCTTCGTCTCTTTCCTCTTCCTCGGGGAGCTCTTTCTCTTCTGTCTACTATTTCCTCCACTTCATACTGCTCTTGTCCATCTATGAGGTCTGGGGGCGGCGGTAGAGGTTGCATTTGGTTTGGGAATTCTGGCGGATTGTATGGAGTCAGGAGGTTTTCATTGAACCGGTCATGAATTTTCCAGGTTTGGGGAAGGCGTAATTCATACGCGGAAGCACCACGTTTGGATACTACTTCAAACGGTCCGACTCGTTTGTCGCCCAGTTTCTTCATAGGTCGAGGGAGCCGTAGGTTTGTGGAGTCCAGCCATACCTTGTCTCCTGGTTGGTACTCCACTGCCGACCGCTGATGTTTGTCGTACTGTCATTTCATTGCTTCCGCCGCCTTTTCCAATGCTTTAGCCGTTTGTTCATGAATCTTTTGGATATCGGCCACAAATTCCCTAGCAGCGGGGTTAGTGCCTTCTTTGATTGTGAGTGGAGCGAGGTGGGGCTTCTGTCCGTGATTGATTTCGAAAGGAGAATATCCTGTCGCGGAGTGCCTTCGATTGTTATGCTGGAAGGCTGCGAGTGGTAACCATTCGCTCCAGTCATTTTGTCGATGATTGATGAAAATGCGGAGATATTTTTCGATCTCCTGATTGGCCCTTTCCGTCTGTCCATCAGTTTGGGGATGGTACGCGGTGGATGGATTTCCTTGAATGTGTAGCATTTCGTAGAGTTCCTTCATGAATTTGGACACAAATTGAGGTCCTCGGTCGGAGATCACCTTTTGGGGCATTCCGTGCTTGGCCCATACGTGATCTCGAAGAATTTTGGCCCACCCTTTGGAGGTTAGCTCCGTCGAGCAGGGTACTGGGATTACCTCTTTGGAGAAACGGTCTATGATCATGAGAATGGCGTTATACCCATTGGAGTCTGACAGTTCGCCTATCATGTCGACCGTAATATGTTCCCATGGTCGAGATGGTACCGCATGGGGATGTAAGGGTGCTCGCTTTCGTTGAGTACTTGTCTTGGTGCGCTGACAAGCTTCGCACCCCTTTACATATCGTTCTATGTCATTCTTCAGCTTCGGCCACCAGTATTCTCTTTGTACCAGCTCTTTGGTTTTTTCAATTCCCGGATGTCCCGCTGTAATGTGGTCATGGTGGATGGCGATTAGTTCTCCTCATAGCTTTGCGTCTCTGGGAACATATAGCCTTCCATCATAGTACATTAGGCCTTCTTGCTGGGTGACTCCTCTAGGATGATGAAGAGAGGCTTCTATCCCCTTGTCCCACCGGGTTACGTCACGCAAGGCCGATTGTATCTTCTTGTGCACTTCTTCCTTGCTTGGCATGATTAGGGCTCGGAACATTTCGGGTTTTAGGATTACGACTTCTTTGTTGTCCTCGCTTCCCTGATCATGGTCCGCTCTTCTTGATAATAAGTCCGCCTTTCTGTTGGCGGTTCCCAGTTTGTGGTGTAGAGTGAAATGATACTCGGCGAGCTCCGTTACCCATCTGGCCTGTCTACGATTTAGCTTCTGTGGTTTGCGGAAGTACTGGAGATTTTGGTGGTCTGTCCATATCTCGAAGTCTTGGTATGCTCCCATGAGATAGTGCCTCCAGTCTTCTAGTGCAAGCATGATTGCTAGAAGTTCTTTGTCGTAAATTTCATAATTTCGTTCCGTGGTAGTCAGGGCCTTGGATAGGAATGCCACCGGTCTCCACCTTCCCTCTTGTTCTTGTGACAAGACTGCTCCTATAGCTCCTTCACTTGCGTCTGCCTCCACACGATACTTCCCTGTTCGGGTGGGTATCGCTAGCACTACTTCTTCGGCTAACTTCCTCTTAATTTCCTGGAACGCTTCTTCTTGTGTTTTTCCCCACTGCCATTCGGCTTTTCCCGTGAGCTGAGTCAACGGTCTCACATGCTTGCTGTAGTCCCGTATGAATCGTCGGTAGAAATTGGTGAAACCTAGGAACGATTGTAATTCCCGTTTTTTGGTGGGTTGAGGCCACTCCGCGATTCCCTTGACCTTTATGGGGTCCATGCGTACCGATCCTTGGCTGATGATTACTCCGAGGTACTCTGTTTCTAGTACCTCAAATTCGCACTTTTCTGCTTTGAGGAACAAGTTGTTGGCTCGGAGGATGGTTAGAACCTCCCGAACCACCCTGCGATGTTGGTCCTTGTCTTTGGTGCAGATAAGGATGTCATCTAGGTATACGGTGACATCCCCTCTGGCGATCTGTTCCTTGAATAAGTCGTTCATCATCCATTGGAACGTTGCGGGCGAATTTGTGAGTCCGAAGAACATCACCATCGGTTCGAATAATCCTCTATTTGTTCGAAAGGCCGCCTTCCACTCGTCTCCCCCTTTGATCCTTACATTGTTATATCCCCATCTCACGTCGAGCTTGGTGAAGTACTTGGCGTCTTTAAGCTGATCCATCAATTCCCCGATGAGAGGAAGAGGATAACGATTTTTTATGGTTATCTCGTTTAGCTTGTGGTAGTCCTGTACTGGTCGTAGTTTTCCATCCTTTTTCTTGACGAAAAAGAACGGGGAAGCCATTGGGGACTTAGAGGGTCTGATCCTTCCTGATTCTAAGTTCTCGTCCAAGAACTTATCCAACTCATCCTGCTCTGCCGGGTTTAGAGGGTAGACTTTACAGTCCAGGCTTGCCTTCGCGTTGGGTATCAGTTCGATGGCATGATCCCATGGTTTACGAGGTGGTAGTTCGTCAAAGTTTTCCTTGGCGAAGACGTCTCGGAATTCCCGATACGGTTCCGGTACTATTTCTTCGAACGTCTTTGCTTCTTTGGCTTGGTTCGCTTTGGTGGCTAACTCGTTTGCTTTACTCCCCATGGCTCGGACGTGAAAGGCTTCTTGGAAGTCTATGACCAAGATGGTGTCTCCTTCCTCTACCTCGGTTCCCCAAGTCTGTTCTGGGTCGTCGTCGGGTAATAGAAAGGGTACTTTGCGGCATGTACACCGGGCGAGTGTTACTGCTCCGGTCTTCCAGTTAATGATAGGATTGTGGCGTTTAAGCCAATCATGCCCCAGGAATAATGGTACATTTCCTAGATCCACGACGGCTAAGTTGATCTTTTCATGGTGGTCTCCGATGGTCATGCGCAATTCTACCACTTCGGTGATGTCTCCTCCCTTGTTCCTGCTTCCGTCCGCATTGTACATGGCCTGGGCTTTGGGTAACTTTATCGTGTTCATTTGGTGTTTCTGTACGAACGTTCGGTTTATGCAGCTCCCTGTGCACCCACTGTCCACTAGCGCGTTGACAGCCTGTATCTGGCCTGTATCCAGAGTTTCGAGTTGTACTTGGATGTTGACGCTCCGTCCCTTTCCTCCTCTGATGTACTGGGGGGGAACGCGTAGGTCCTCCATGTTTTGTAGGCATTGTTCCCTTTGTCGGTACGCTTCTTTAGGTGATCCGATGAGATCTAGTACTAGGTCTTCATCGACTTCGATAAGGCGTCTGGGATGTACCCACATTCGGAGGGTAGCGAGTTTTCCTTCCATGGTCTTTTCTTGTCTCATCTTCCTTCTTACCCATTCGGTGCTATGTGGTTTGAGCCATCCTTTGTCCCATTTATCATCGTAATATTCTTCTTCCAGCTCGGTTACTTCGTAATCCTCCGGGTACTCCTCGGTGTGAATCACCGGGTCTTCCCCTTTTACTTTGAGGCTTTGTTGGTAACTGTAGTCGTCTTCCTCATCCGGCACTTCTTCAATAGAAACGGTCTTTTTATTACAAAGAGAGGGTTCACATAATGGTCCCACCGACCCGCCCACCGGGGAACACGGGCCCCCGGTGCCATTATGTGTTAGTGATGACGAAGGGAGACGCACCATGATTGGAGGGGGATAAATGATGTCCCCGGTTGTCTTGACTGTTGTTTGCGGGGCGGCGGTTTTCTGGATGGGGATTCACGTTCCCTCTTGCGGCTCCGTCGCGTCGGGGTAGTTGGCCGCATAGGGCAGGTGCATACGTTCCGCCTTCGGGCGAGGCCCTGCATCGTTCCCCTCCCGCCTGGAGGCGCCTTCGCCCACTACTGGCTCGGCCGCTCTTCCTCCGTTTTCTGCGCCGGTACCTACCCTCCATGGAGCGATGTTGACCTTGATCCCGGGTATCCCGCCGCCTTGCGCAGCATGCGCCGCTTGTGCTTTCGCACCGGTGGCCAAGGAGCTTGAGTGGGGTTCTTCTTCGAGCATGGTGGAAATCCCCTGTACACCGTCCCTCTTTATATGCGACTTGGTAATTTCATTTTGTGATAGCGTGAAAAGTTTGTTATTGCCTCGAGGTACTACATGCGATACATTAGTCCGACCTGCAGTATTCTGTGACGCACCACTAAATGAAATTGTGTCCTTTGCCGACACGCGTTTGTCGCTTACGCCGCCGGCTCATCTTTTACCTCCTCGACTTTTGACGTGGAGGCTTCCCCTTCTTCATCTTTCAATACTTGCTGATACATTGCGCGAATTTGGGCACGTGAGAACTTGGGCTGGTGCTTGACGAGCCACGTACTTTCGTCCTTGGGGCACCTGTTGTCTTGCTTCCGATGGCCCTTGTGACCGCAGCGGAAGCATCGTCCTTCCTTGCGGAGACGATCTATTTCCATCGGTTGGCCTTGGCCTCCGTACGTGGTGCCTGTGCCCGTCTTCTTGTCACCCTGGGAATTCCCGGAGCTTCCGGCTTTTCCCGTTCCCTTGTTCTGTTGTCCCTGCGTTCCCTGATTCCTCCCAGCATCTTCCGCTAGACCCACGCGGTAGTTATAGTCCATTTGTTCGACTCGGAACTTCCATTCTGCGTACGTGCGCAGAAGCGCAGTTCCGGTGGCATGTATGGCGGTCTTGACATTCTTCTGGATTGCCGGTTTGAGTATTTTGATCATATACTCTTCGTTGTGGCGTTTTCCGGATTCTTTTGCTAACCGTTCAAAGTCGCGGAAGAATTCCTTTGCCGATTTGTACGTATTTTGACGAATTCGTTTGAACTCTTGTAGCTTGAGTTCTACTTCCGCGTCGGTTCGGAACTGGTCTTCTATGATCTGGCGGAATACGTGCCATGCGGGGTATCGCAGGTATCCGCACGTTTCGTCATAGTATTCATCCCTTGCATGATTCCACCAATGTAGGGCTTTGTTGGTGAATCGGAACGTACAGAACACGACTCGATTAGGGCTTTGCCCGTGTGCGTTCATAGTGAATTGCTGGGGAAATACGTTGAAATAGTCCTCGCACTGATTGAGGAATCTGTCGACGTCACTGGACTCCCCTTTGAACTTCTCGGGTGGGTCTGCTAGTTGCGGTTTTACTTGGGCCCATGGGTTCGTATTGGCCACTCCGACTATGAACGGTGGTGGCGTATTCGGTGGTTGTACCGGATCGGCAGGTATGGGGATTGCCGCTGGGCGCGGTAGTGATCGTAGTGTGGGGTTATGATGTGGGGATAAGGGACCTTGTGGCACAGGGGCTGGTACCACGGGGGCTGCTGCGGCTGCGCTTCCTGGCATTCCTGCTGCTGCAAATAGCCGGCTAGGGTCAACGTACCCTGTTCTTCGGAGGATCGATAGGTGGCTTAAATCTACCGTGCTTCCACTCGTTTCTGATGGGATGGGTACTTGGTATCGTTCTCCGGGGTCCGTATAGTCATCCAGGTGTACTTGGTTCCATAACACGTTTGTGTGAAAAATGGCTTCTCGGTATATCACCTGGGCTCCGATTTGTGAGTTCTTTTCCTTTTGGAAGTACCTTCCTTGCGGTGAACTGTTCCATGACAATTCCCGTGGTAGCTTCCTTTCTGTCCATCTCAGCAGTTCCAAATAAGTCATATTTTCTAACTCGGCCTCAGTAGGCTCCCGAGCTAGATCCTTCCATGAATTCTGGGATGACGTCCTCCTCTCCGTATTCTCCGACTCGATGCTGCTGCTGTAAGTCGAAGTCTGCCCTACTCCAGGGTTCTCGTAAATTTCGCCTTCTTCTAAGTCCGATAGGTCGGACTCGCTCGAAAGGCTCCGTGCTTCCCGTGACGATACGGTTCCAGTTTCGAATGATTCTTGCCCACTCGTTGACCCTGAGTATGACCTGATCAAAGTCTGGTCTTCGGGGTCTATCCCATACCCAGGGTGCAACGAAGGGGATGGGGGCTGCGTGGGGGTGTTCTGGTGCAAGGGGATAAATGGCATAGGGGACGACGGAGGCGGGGGCCTCGATTCCTTCATACATGAGCCATGTGTCGGCGTAGTCCTGCAGCTGTCTGCATACATCGCAGCTGGCATCAGCGTCGTATGTGGGTCCGCAGTTGTCGAGCTCAGTAGTGGCTTCCCCGGCCCGATCGTTGACGATGATTGGGGTGTTCGGGCGGGTGACGAGGCTGAGGTAGCTGCCTTCGTCGTCTGAGGAGTCGTCATGGGCGTAGTAGTAGCCCCACGTTTCTCCTCTTGAGTCCAGCCTTGGAGGGGACCAATCGTTGCGCAGCCCTGGGAGCTCGTCGCTGTCGTAGTCCTCCTCTGCATCACTGCTTTCCTCATTTGAACTGCTTCCAGTTCCATCTTCAGCCTCTCCTCCTTCTCCCAGATGATATCTAAGCCCTCGTTGATAGAGGCGCTGTCCGTACGAATCGTATCCAGGATTGGCGGCTGAGTTTTCAGTTGATGTGGGGGAAGGGGCATCCCAGGGGTCAACTCCTTCGTCTTCCCCTTCCTCCTCCTCGGTAATGGGAGAGAGAATACGCTGGTCCACCCCTTGTTCGTAGACTCCTCGCTCTTCTTCTTCTTCAATGACTGGGCCTCTTTGTGCGGGCCATCCTTCCATCTCGGAGTGGGACTCACTGGACTCGCTTGTGTCGGAGTCTTCTGTGATCCACTCGTCGTCTGTGATAAAGATGAAATGGATGATGGGTTCAGGTCGGTTGTCGATGTAGTTGGGAGGGGGTGTGTGCGGTCATCTATTTTCCTGGTTGGGGGTTTCGACGGGGATAGTTTCTTCGGAGACTGGCTCCTGGTTTCGTCGGTATTCGTATCCATATAGGAACGCAAGATAGGCTATGGTAATAAAGCCTTGTAGTCCGAAAAGGTCGGTGAGGTATTGTTCGATGGGGTTCATTCGTTACTGTTCGTCAACGTGGTTGTTGATGAAGAGTAAGAAAGTCTCGAACTAATTGTTAGTGACCGATTTCACAAACAAGATCAAACAACTAAGCGTGACTCGCACTTCGGTCAGGCGCTTTATGTTGTCCGCAGGTTTGCGTTATGGGAGCTATCGCTTAGTTGAGCGAGAGTGAGTTCAGACTAAGTTATCGGGTGAATAAACTTTAGTTCGAGACTGAGGTTTAAGACCTGCAGTCGAGCTACTTAAATACAGTTTGGGTCGTGCTAAATATACTACAACTGTCTGCAACGGTGCGATAAACACACTATACCCTCATGGTAGGATGCGATCAGGTCCGGACGTTTAGCATATCAGGATTACGAGGGAGCCGATAAGATAAGATAGAGCGCGAAATCATAATAATGGGGTAGTTTTGTTGCGCGGAGTTCAGCTTTGCAGAGAAAAACGCTGCTACCTTCGCATTCTTCCAGTCATTGCCCTGGCTAACTATGCCAGCAATCCTGGTACTACTAGCATCAGTTACGACGTTTATCGTCGGTGCATCCTTGGAGTAATCGAGGGGAACCCAGTGGTTCTCTCACCATCGATGTACATAATCCTTTACTTGTTCGAAGGCTCGCTGATGTGTCTCAGTCTAATTCCAAGGTACCGTGGCTCCAGTCAAGGTGTGCAGTACTCCCATGGGTACCCGGACACGGTCTACGTTGTCAGCGAGATATCCTACTGACCCAAGAAATCCACTCAGCAGCTCGTGGTTCATCGGCACCTTCCAATTTAGTACAGTGTCGACTTTCGAAGGATCCATCTTGATTCCTTTGTTGTTTACGATATGCCCCAAGATATGCAATTCTCGTGCCAGGATTTGGCACTTCTTCTCACTAAGGTAAAGTCGTTGCTCTTCGAGGATGTCGAATATAAGCTCACAGTGTCTTGCGTGCTCTTCAATAGTATCTGAATATACAATAATATCATCCAAGTAAATGTCCATGAAGACACCGATATACGGTGAAAATAGGTGATTCATCAAGGCTTGACAGGTGGCCGGTGCATTGCAATTGCCTTGCTGCATTACAAGACTTATCATATTTCCATCAGGCGTAGTCACGGCTGTACGGTCAAGGTGCTCCATGATTATGCGAATCTGTTCATACGCTGCTTGTAAATCAAACAAGGACCAATAACGCCTGCCTGCCACTCGTCAGAGGATCCCATCAATAGAGGCTAGCGGCGCTACCATTTTACGCGTGTTAGCATTTCGCTCACGCAAATCAAAAACAGTGCGTAATTCCGGCATATTCTTGGGCTTATTGGGCTTAAAGATACATAACATAGGGACCGTATTACGAGCTGTGGTCACCTTCCAACGACCTGTAGCCAGATAATCTCTCTTCTTCTCAATCCATTGTCCAAGCAAGGGTTCAGGGCATTTGGATGGCCGCCAGTGGTAGGTTTTATTTTCATCAATCAGAGGGATTTCATGATTAATAGGTCTGAATGGGGGTAACGGAGCTTTTGCTGCGTCGTCAAACAATCCTCGGGCCTGAGCAGATTCCCGGATAATGTTCCGGACGTCAGAGATAGCCTCTTCTGCCAGTTCGATTGAACGAGATGCTAGCTCACTAACATTGGAGCCTTCGATAGGTAGGCTTCCCTCACTTCCGATATGGATTATGTTCTCATTCATCCCCATAGTTACCTTATGCTGAAATAGGAACGGCGTCCCAAGTATTACATCGTAACTTCCAAGATTCGCAATATCGAAATATCTTTGTTCATCAATACCTTGATATTGAAATCTAGGCTTTGTACCATAATTAATCTTCGAACGTGAACCTTGCACTGCAAGGTGCAGTGAGATGGGCTTCTCAAGTTCAATTTTCTTCAAGTTTAATTGGTCTGCCAACGTCGTCGACATGAAATCAGACAATGATCCTGAGTCAAGCAATGCTTGAGCTTTATGACCTTCAATAAAAACGTCTACTATCATTGGCTTTGGGACTAGTCGAGTAAAGTTGCGAGGGACGCCTGCATTACGTTGGATAGCAGTAAGCTTATCTCGCTTATAGCCTACATGTCCAAGGTATAAGCCGGCTAGTCTCCTGCGGGTTTTACGTGTTACGGAATCTCCTACATTCTCGCCCTCCAGGCCAGCGAGACCAACTTTCCAACCAGACCAACAGCAGGTACGTAGTTGTGTCTTCTCCCAGCGTTGAACTCATGCCAACCACCAGTTGTACAGCCGGAACTTCGGGTGTAAGGCCATCACACGAGGCAGACGAAACTCGTGCCCAAGAACACGATCCTTTACGCGGAAAACGTTTGGGGATTTGTACGAAACTGTAAATCTTTTTGCTAGACCATCGAACTCGTCGTTAAACCCATTGTCCAGGTATTCCTCAATGAACATGGCCATTAGATCCTTCCCCAAGGGAGGAGGTAGTTCAACCGATGGGATACAGTACATCTGAATGAGGTATGACCTGTACCAAGAAACCATGTCACCGTACTGAACCACATTCCCAGGTACCAGTACTTCGTCCTGCTCATCTCGTAGGGAGTCGAACAAGACAAAATTTACGCCTTTTGTATGGTACATGCTGAACCGTGGATTCCCGCCCTCCATGCCTCCGTGACCACCTAATGCAAGTGTATCTGGCCAGTTGGTCTCGGCATTCATATGCCAAGTCCACCACTCATCTAGCATGTCGCCCATGGGCTGGTCAAGCCACAACTCAGCATCCGTAGGAGTCCACAAATGACTAGATATGTCGTCCACACCATCGTCATTAAGCTCCAAACCAATACTGTTGAGTTCGAAGCTAGTGGATCTATCCGCGGCCTTAGACAAGCGATCCGCTTCCTTCAACTTGAACTGGATATTCGAGGAGGACATCATGGGAGGCTTCCTTCGACCAGGAGGACCAGAATGCGAGCCAGAGGCTACAGCGTTACCCTCAGGGCACTGTCGTGAGGTGTGTCCGACCTTTCCACAACAGAAACACCTCCCTTCAGCCAGGTATTCATCACGTTGCTTCTTATCCAACTTGTGCTCATGCCAGGGGGACTTTTTATCCACGACAGGCTTTTCCCAATTACGAACAGGCCCTTTACGTGGAATGCCTGACAATTCACGTAGTTCGTCATTGAAGCTTTGACGTGCAGGTTTGGGAGTATGATCCTGCTTCGAGCGAGGTATGTCGTTCCATTTATTCCACTCTGTCATCTCATTGGTGCGACGGTTCTTGGCACGGCAGTTATGTTCATAGTCCCCACAAGACTTCCCTTCATCTCTACGCTGAGTGATGTCAAGGATTTCGGCCATATCAACAATCTCGTGCCACGTATTGATTTCCTCATCGTAGAAACGACGACTCAGCTCCTCCCGGAGATCGCGCCGTAACCCATACCACAAGCAGAGCACTTGAGTACGTTCTGACTCATCTCCGAGCATATGGTAGTGTCCCTTCAGCTCATGAGCATACGCGTGTACATCACGATCACCCTGGAAGCACTGCCTGATTCTTCGACGAACCTTAGCCCAGAAATCCCGAGGGAAGCAGTAATTAAACATCTCCCAGAAGAAGGTAGTTAAATCCCATTCGTTGTAATTCATACTAACGCTTTGGTCATAGAAATCATGGGCCTTGCCCTCAAGGTAACGAGAAATCTGAAAAACCTTGTCCTCGTCTTTAACGTTTCCCATCTTCAGATACTGATCACATTCCTGAATAAAACGTGCAACTAACTTCGGGTCATCACTACCATTGTACGTACATGGCAGGATTGGCTTCTCCCATCGGTCACGAGAATGAGAATGGGAACGGCATGATGATTTCTTCTTCTTGTGATGCTTCTTCTTATGGCACTCATTCCCAGAGCTAGACTCATCATCCGAGGAAGAGGATGAAGAAGAAGAAGAATCATCAGGCTCATCGGCAGGTGTGTTAACCGGTTCTGCACTGCCAACAGACTTTTTCAAAGCTCTCCCCAGGTAACTATTCGGAGCAACTTGATCTGCTGCGAAGGCTGGTCCACACCGAACGTTGGGTGTTTCCTGATGCTTGCTGCCTCACATGGCATTCTGTGCAACACCAATCATATGCCACATATCAATGTGGGGGTTACCTATCACATTGTTAGAACCTGATAGTGGGGACCGTCCCCGCAAACCACCAAGACTACTAGCCTTCAGGATTGAAGGGCTCGATGACTTGGAATGCACTTTTTGGTTGCCCAAAGTTGCATCGAACATCTCTTTGGTCTTGACATCCTCCGCGATCCTAACCTTCTTTACAGGCTTCGAGATCGGGGTGCTGGTAATCGGTGGGGTAAAGTTCACGGCCTCTCCATCGCCCGAAACCTCACCCTTCATTACAGGGGTGGAGGTATGGAATACTTCAGGTTCCACATTGGAAGAACCACCAATCTGGCTGTCAGGTTTGGCAGAAGAACACTTGCGTGCCTTCCATGATCTCATGACATCTTCATAGATCGCCTTTTGCACTTCAGGATCCTCGTCCTTCAAGAAATCGAAGTTCTCCCAAGCACAGCGCTGATTCTCAGGATCCAATTCCTCATTGTCAATCCCTGGAATTCCAGTGTCACGAAAATCACGAACCTTTCCTTTGTTGATAAAAGGCTTTTCAGCAGGTATTTCATTTCCTGCCTCATGTTCGGTATCTGACTCTGAGTTCGACACATTTTCAGCTTGCATAGCTCCAGCCTGAGGTTCGAGTTGAGCTGCCTCTGCCGCAGCCTCTTGTTCCCTTCGGACTTGACTCGGAATATTGAGAAATTGCTTTTCAAAATGCTTCTGGCGTACGTCATGTACAAATTTAACGGTATTCTCAATAGCGACCTTATTTTCATCAACATCTGAATCAGATAAAATTTCATATCTATTTTTCGTGCTAGCAGTAAACCTGGTGGTTTTCAAACCGGGGTCCGGGGAAGGGGTACGTCTACCCTTCTTCTTCCCCACAGTCTCCCATCCCATAACTTCGCTAGGGTGGAGAACGACAGAATTGTCATCGAGATCCAGAAGATCTACGTCCAACGCGGTTTGAAAACCCGTGGAATTCGGCTCATTCGCAGTAACGCGACCGCCATACTGGCTAGGAAGGTTGAAGTCCTCGGATGCGACAGACTCCTCCTTCACAGGCCAAGAGGATAATCCCTTCTCGTCTATGGAGACAGGGCCCGAGCTTCTCGCGCTGGTGTCAGGCACGAGGCTCGCAATGCTAGTAAGGGGGCTTTCCATGTCCCCCAAAAGGTCAGCATTATTTTTAGATTGAATAGACGGCAACTCAGCAGAAACGGCAGGTGCCTTTTTATTGCCCTGAAGCGGGAGCCCCTGAGCAAACGGAGCAACCCCTTTCGAATGGGTAAACGGTGCCATAGATGCACAAGCGAGAAGAAAAAATTGAAGCGAGTTTAGAGAGGTAGAAGAAGCAAGAGGTTCGGAATTTTGGAGTGGCGAGGCGAAGTCGTGCGGAGATCCGGGTGATCAAGCCAGAGGGTTCCAATCGACGAGGCCTTGCCGGTAAGGCTTTTTTTTTGTTTTTCAAAGTCGAGGTTTGTTGAATTCGAGGTTCTTGTAGGTCAAAAATATGTGATGGTACTGTGACAGGAAGTCGGCAGTAACGGCACACGAGAGTTAGACGAAGCAGAGAGTAGTCGAACGGAGGAAAGACCAGGTGAAAAGGACCTCTATTCGAGTAGTTCTAAGGAGTACGTAGGAGTATTTTAGGTCTTATATACGAGTAGGATAGGGTCTAATCTATAAAGAGAACATGGCTAAAGTAAAAGGAAAGGCGGGATAAGTAATAGAGATGTGGGATCACTGCAGTAAAGTAAAAGAGTAGAATAGTAAGTAGGTAATGGTAAAGATAAGATAGGGATAAAGAGAACGAGAGTACCGGCACAACGTGCCAGCACGAATCTCCTACACCCAACAATGCACAGAACCTTATGTTGATAATAGTAGCCACTTATTAGCAATGAATATACACCATCTGGTATTGCTTGTTGATGGCGAGCAGAAATTTCGCATCGATGCTCCTCTCCATCCAACCTGTGGACAATCAAGTCCCCTTTGCGGGGCATTGCTGTCGACATGGCCAATCCTTCAACATGCACCGAGTCAATGTGCCAGCCATCATATGAATAGATACCTGCCTCTGCATCATATTCAACAAAGGGCAGAAAAAGTTGAATTGGGGAGCACTCCTTCCAGTTCATAGCCTGCTCCCATGATGGTCTCCATACATGGGGTTCAGACCCGGGCTCAGGATACTGAGAGAGCATCTCTGAACGATAACTCTCCCACATCACCTTCACCAGGCCTGTCCAAGCATCTTCAGCAGACTCCTGCTCAGAGTATGCTGGTATGTGTCCAGAGGTTGGATCACCCGTTCTGATGGAAGTAGATGTGGGTTCAATCATTGTGAAACCACCAGGCTGTGAGCAAATCACAGATGTTGAGGGTCGTGTGTCATTGTGCACTGGCATGGTGGAACATGGCAAAAAGTATGCCAGTGCTGCAACTTTATCTACATCCTTCTCGGCTGCACGATCCCGCACCAGCGATAGACAGTCAAACACATCTGTGGACTGACTCAGAGCCTTTTGCAAGGATGACAGTTGCAACTTGAATCTTCCCTGTACTTCCCTATTCACTTTCTCATTGCCTGTATCCCCACCTATCATCCAATTGTCACTTGTCTCCTGTAATGTCCATGTACGTTTGAACCAACTCCGATCGCTATCGAAATGGCCCTCACCGAAACTCCCATCATGCTGCAGGGGCAGTCCAAGCCCGGTGAAGTAGCAAACCACCTTTCCCAAGGTGTATACATTTCCAATAGTGGGCACATCTAACCTCCACTCCTCCACATGCAGATCCTCCAAGTGCCTTAGCCTCCCTTTCTGCCTCAAACAGAGGACGTCCAGCCATGCATACTCTGCTCCGAGATTCAGCATTTCGATACGGATGCGATTGAGATCGGCATCTTTTGGGATGGGCACAGGCCATTGATGTCCATTGATGGGAGTGTTCACATTTTTGCGAAGGCTCTCTTCCATCCAGGCATGTGAGATTCCCCATGGTGCATGCAAGGCAACCCACCATGGCACCACCCGATTGCTGAAGAGATCCCAGACACGGCCTAGGCGCCATGCGTAGCCCCTCCGAAGTAATCTGGCCATCAACCAGTGCTTCTTCTCGTATCTTTAAGTCCATCGCTTCACAGGTGCACAGTGATTCTTGGATGACGTTCAAGTCGCAGTCATACCATATGGGGCGGAGATAACCATATGCGGTGCCAAAGTCATATTCGTTCGAGATATATGCTTCGAGAAGGGACGAGAGAGAAGGGGTGAGGTTGAAGCTGGTGCCAAGTGTGCTGTTCAGTGTTTCCAACAGTCCCTTAACACCCAGCTCAGCACAGGGGGCATCAGCGAGGGAGGACTCTATGACAGGCTTTCTACCCTTATATTCTCGTTGACTGGGGACTTTGATATCTTGGATCGACAAGCCGTCTTCAATGGGAGCGGTGATGGTGACATCAAAGTCTCGTAGATACATCTTAGCGATACTGTTATTCAGTGTATTTCTATTGACTTTTCCAGCTGCGCACCTTCTGGTCTTTGCGTGAAGGATTTGTATAGCCTTTATCTCGAATGCACCATTGTCGCCAGCTCAAAACCACTGGCCATTCTAGTCAGAATGAAGACTTAAGGTGGAAGGAAAGTGATGGCACATACAGGAGCTCATTATTCTGTCGTAAATGAAGTGTTACTAGTTAGATGTTCAAGGAGAAGCTCAGGAGGATGTCGCTGCAGCCTGCAACAAGGTCCCACCTTGCTTTGGCTCAGTGCGTGTTTTATTTGGCTTCCTGGCTTCCTTCATCAAGCGCCCTTGGGTCACAAATACTCCGTTGACATCGGGAGTAATTGAATTGATAATGTTGCTGTGTTGCATCACTCTCACAGCATTTAAATGGGGCTCGTAGAATCAGAAACAAGATTGACGCTAAGTTACACGACGATATGACATAGTCAGAGAGAAGGATGGCTTGAATGTATCTCATACATATGATACATATTACCTTTCAGGTCTAATGGTTTGAAGAATAGTCTTGTGCTGATTGCTTTCAAAAGGACGATATTGAACGATAGCGTGAATATTATAGCCAAGATGCGATGTTCGCCCTTTTCCACCTTTTCTCTGTGACACGGAATGGGGCTGGGAGCCAAACAACGCTCTGCCCAAGTACCATATACGCCAACGCCTTTCCACTCATCCAAGCGTTGCACCGTTCCCTCCCTGGAATATCCCGCTGCAATGCACTCACTCCCTCCCGGACTGCCCGACACTTTAAGGGAACACTACCCACCCAAGGTAATCCATCCGCGGAGATACCCAGAATACCCGACCACGCCTTTTTCACGCGTCCCTTCTCAAAATGTTCATCATCATCATCCACATCAGCCGACTCGCCACCCCACCATTTCCCAAAATATGCTGCCAGTGCCCCGCCGAGGTAAGCCGAGGTTCGGAACTCGACTTGACTGTCATCAGCACACCCAACAGCCTCAAAGAAGGACGGCATGGCCCAACTCAATACCACCTCCAAACAATGAACTCTGCGCACGGTTTCTCACTGAGTTGCGCAGGATCAGGTCAGCTGTTAGTGAGGCCAGTCCCATCGATCTTCTGGCGCGATGAGTACAGGCATGTACCGCACACAACCACACACTCATCAGACTCCTGTCCGTGCCTGTGTTGTCATAATCCCACGATGGGAGCGATATTTCTCTTGGCGCACGCATAGGAGATGGATGTCCATCCATTCGCAGCATACAAGCTGTTTTGCACATATATCACCACGGGCTGTGTGAAGATGTTGTAGCAATGGAGAGACAGATGAGGATGGATTGCTTGAGGAGTACTGAGAGGATTCCGTAACGAGCCGATATGGATTGGACGTATAGCCTTCCCCAGTTGTCGAGATGACCCCGTGCACTCCATCTGCGAGCTGCATCCCCGCTGAGCCCTCCATCGTCCCCCAGCTACTCTTCTTACTCGGTATTTCCTCCAAATAGCGCTCCAACTTCTCCTTTGCTCCTTCGAACGCCTCTTGGTCGAAGAACATGTCATATGTTTCCACCTTTCGACACTGGCTCTCTTCCGTCCATGCCCTCCTCCTCTGCGACGCCAATCAGCACATCCAAATGCGACAGCCTGAACCGTATAATTTGCTTCGCGGCCTCTGCTCCGTGTTTCTCCTTCAGTTCCAAGTAGTCATGGTACAGCAGGGGCGTGATGTGTCCTCCATTCCACGCTGTAGCACCAGAGCACGCGTCCCTTGCCTCCAACATCATAACATCCAGCGACTCATCCGTGTCGAGCAGCGTACATGCAAACGCCGTACCTGTTATCCCAGACCCGGTGATCACTACATCCGCACTTGCTGGCAGAGCCGCTGATGAACCTTCTTTCTGGATGGGCGATGCTGGGATAGACCAGAACGGTGTGATGGGATTGGATACTGGAAGTCCAGGAGACTGTTTTATCTGTTTGGTGACGCGCCTGTATGAAGAGACCATCTCTCGTATCGTGTCGATAGCTACCTGGAGAAGCAAGAAATTTGATACCATCTTGGAGTGTACGTTAGAGAGAAGGTCGACTATAGATGAATAAAACCTACCTAAGCCTGATTTTTACTGGGAGAGTAGGTTTCCGCGCCCACATCAGGCCTCAAGTATGGCTTGCCGATGGTCATAGTCAGGATCAGGAGCATCCGGCCCGTCGGATAAGCGTGAAAATCTCGTTCCAAATTTAGTCATCTCATCTCATCATTACACAGCACTTTATCAATACCTACCAACACCAACACCAACACCTAACCAGGAATAATCCCAACGTCCCACAAGCGGTGGCGGAGCAGCGCAAACAAAGGCCAATCCATCTTCGACCTACCTCTCGAATCATTCACAAAGTCGCTTTCAAAATGCATCCGCATACCCATTACGACTAGGACGGTCTCTTCTCGTGATTCGTTCATTATAATTCTCCGCAGATCAAATAATCTACACGTTAATCGAAGACATTTAAATTTTGGCAGCTACACTAGTCGCTCGTTAGACAATTCTCCTCGCACCAGGCACTGCGCCGTGCAGCCATGTCTTCAAGTAGGCCTGCGTCCTCAAGGCCTCACAGTGCAGTACCACCGCTTCTTCACTGTAAGAAGCCACCGAGAGTTTCCTCTCTGTGTCAAAACATCGTCATTTCCAAGTTCCTCCCCACCTCCGCCCCACTAAACTTCAGCGCTCTTCAACCCACGTACCCTCTTCCAATCCTCCCCTCCGCTCCTCTGCAGCCCACATACATAGCGTCATCAACTCTGCGTGCAGCGTGCTATTACCTCCAGTTCGCATTCCTCTTCGCAGATCACACCGCCACTTTAGGCTCAATCCGTCGCGTCATACGTAAAGACCGTCCGCGTTGATGTACAGAGAGGTGCTTGGTCAGGATGTTGATCTCCGGGTCTATCACTCACCTCTCGACTTCAACATGAATCCTGCGTGAGCATGCCATATCAAGGCCGTTCATATGCAACGTTTCGCATACTTCCCTCCCACCCTCTGTTCCGCTTCCGCTTCTTAGCAGCCACCTATGTAGCCATTCCTCACACCGACGCTTTCCTCATATGTGGTATGTCGGGAAGAAGGACCGTGACCATCCGCGCTGTACAGAGACTTCGGGTCAGCCTCTCAACATCAACACGAGCCCTGTCAGCCTCGCTTTACTATCCCAAAACCACAGTTCTTCCGCAAAACATATGCATTACCTGTTCGTTGTGCTGCTTTTCTCATTTCTGAGCGCCGGTTCATCAAAGGAGTCCTATATTGCGAGCAGACTATGAAAACTACAAGTCATTCAAATTACGCGCGGTGACTATCCCAAGGTGCACAAGTCTGAAGACGAACCAGTCCTTGCCACCACAACATCTCTCTCCACACAAGCCTTATCTCCTCCACGCCACATGTGCACGGATTCGAGGAACCGTGGGGAGTATGTGTGGGTATCAGACTTGCGCCCAACGTCGATTCCCAGAAGCAGAACCTTGATGGTAGGAACTAAGTCCTCTCCCAAGCTGTTTAGAGCTTGACCTACTTTTACTTGGCTGGTTGTCGTTGTCCTCTGAACAAGGACATCGTGACGAATTCTAGAGTAGGACATTGCTGGCAGGGCATGAATCAGAGTCGGCTCACCTAGGATTTCGGCGTGTCAAACAATCCAACCTCATCTCGCTGGGAAACACGGGTGAGCGCATGCCGTCTTGTATTTACAAAATACCTGCTTGTGTAGTATTCACAGCTAGATGTCCTCCTTCACGGGGAACAGTCTGCATCTCATTCCTTGGGATGTACTAGTTCATGAATGGAAAACCTCTCCTTTGCGCCTTCTTTGGACACCCAACTTTTTGTAATTCGCCAGCGTTGTGTTCAACTTCATCCTTACCTGGACCTCGACACTTCATCTTGTTCGTTCGTCTCAGCATTCCGATGTGGTAGTAGGTTATCCCGCCATTCGACTCGACTCTGCTCTTATCCCTGTTTTCTCAAGAAGTCATCTCCACCGCCTGTCAATATCTCGCTGAACATGATTTCTGTTCTCCCTGTAGTGGATTCCTAAGCAATGGATAGGCGTGCGCCGCCGATAACTCGTAGTTTACAGAGAATTGCTTGCAATATATTTCAGTTCTCGTTTATTCTACCTGGATGAATCGCAAAGTGAACCTTTCCGCACTCGATGCTTTTTTTTTTTTTTCGTGGGCCGCAATACCTTCTAAGATCTCAACTACACATAATGGACTCAACTTTCAGGGGAGAGGAGGACTCAGGACCGTCCACGTTGACTAGATGGGCAGATCGGAGATTTTGATTGAGGTCCTGGGATCACATGTATGTTAGCCTCCTTCAAGCCAGATCTCAACATGAACTTCGTCATTTCCGGATCCCGCACAACCCACGCCATATTGTTTAGTAGCTGGTAGCCAAGCCAACGCTGTTGGATTCACTTTTAGCTCATCGCATGGATTTATACTCAAAACCAGACGTCGGCTGGTCCTTCTGCAAATTCAAGCCCACATCGTGTTCCTCGGTACTTTGGGCTTAGCAAACAGCATTTGAGACTTTTTCATGCTGTTGGGATACTCATAAAATTGATTGATTGAGCAGCAATATGAATAATGATACTGATCAGTGACCCGAGGCATTCAATGGATAATACAAGTCAAAAGCAGTCGTATTTGGACCTGAAAAATGCTCACAATTGAAAGGTATGTCTAGAAGGTACACAGATAAATTGTACATCTGCCCCGAGATCGTAAGCATGTGGATGAAAAACAATGATAGCGAGAACATACAAAAAATTGTAAGTGATAATGAGAGTGACATGTTGCTCCAATTCTAATGTACTTCTTCCGTCTTTGAGTAGGAAGGAACTCTGGATACAAAAGACGTCAGCTGTTATCAGAAAAGAATGAATTAAATAATACCTGCTAGTACACAGCGATTGTTAATAAGAATTTGACGTCGAGTGCACAGATGACATATACTCGGACCTCTCTAAATGCTCATTTTGGAGGCCCAAGTACGTCATAATTGTTCGTCTAAGGATGAAAAAGCATGTCTTCACAGAGGAGCATGGTTCATTGATGGACCTAGGCACATACAGTTTGAGCAGAGTGGTAGCATATGCATGTTTGAACTCACCTTCACCGACTAATCCACTGCTACTATCACCATTTTTCGTACAGAGGTCGCCAGACAACGTGTCTCGTAAACGCGTTTGGCTTGCAGAACCCGAAGCTGCAAACTAGATGCGTTCCTCAACGGCGTGTCGACAATATTGATATATGCCGTCGTCATGAGGAGGAAGCAGCAGTGGGCGAGTCCGAACGTCTCAACGCGTTATAGAGGACGGAATTCGGAAGCAAAGAAGAAGTTTGGCTCGTTCATGCCATCATGCCATGCGTGCCCTTTCCCCGACTCGCGAGCTGAACATTGACTCTAGAGTGGAATATAAGCATTGTCATGCACATGAAATAAAACGCAAAAAAAAAAAACACACCTCATTCACGTACGCATCCACATCAAACGCATCAAGCATCAAACACGATGAAAGTATATAACGCAAACGCACGAACAAGTCAGATAAACGCGAAGTTATCCGTGCCCAGGACAAGGGTTTGACAACCGCATCTTGACCATGGAAATTGAGGAAGCAGAAACCATTTCAACGTGCAGCAAAAGGGTGCAGGATCAGATCCACACCCAACAAACGATTTTTTTTTTCAACACCTGAGGGGGGAGAATCGAAGGACAGCTCCCGCATCTCGAGGATAATCGATAACCTCTCGGCGGCTATCTTCTCTCGTATCCCAGCGTTTGAAGATAACATGAAAAGGGAGCACCCTGGATGAATTGATAGCAGCATAAGGGGAGTGAAGGATGAGCAAGGGGAATCGTTCGTTGTTCTGGGTGGTTGGGGTTGGAGGCGAGGATAGAGGAAACTTGGTACATTCGAACAGTGAATAATGAGGACTATGCATATGAGCGAGAGTGACTTCCGGTGTACTGATGTAACAAAACGCGCCTATGGGTTAAAAAAAGACGCGGATCTATTCCGGCGAGTAGCAGAAGGGAGCGATGCGTTTTTGGAGCATAGTATAGGGTAGGACTTGGCTCAGATGATACACCTGTGACGCGAGTGCCTCTCTACAGTCCTCGTTTCCAATCACAGGTAGGGAATTGAGTGACACGACTAGGAAGTCTCACGTGCCCTGATAATTCATCTCTGGCATCCGCGCCCCCTCTCTCCTCGAATACGTGACTACATATGAACGGCATAGAGGACAGGCGGAAGACGGGGAAGGGGAAGATGCTTGTGTGGAGAGAACCAGGATCTTGAGGGGGGAAATGGACTATGCGAGTCCGTGCATTCGATCTTGATAGCCTGGGAAGCTGAAGGGAGGATTGGATACAGTGCTGTATGTTGAATCTAGCTCTGGGATGGCAAGTAGGGGGTTGTCGACTCGACCTGCACGCTACATCGTCAATATCAGTATACGCATTTTAGTATTCGTGCGCACTGGCTACGTAGGTCACAGAAAGATCAAGGCGTTCGATCCATTCCCCAATCGTGCTCCTTCCTCCGTTCAGGATTCGCTCGCCACGAAGAGATTCATTCCTTCCTAAGATTGACTCCCTCTTGTGACTTTGATCTAAGAAGGACGCGTCGAGGAGAAGGATGTGAAGATGGACGGAACATGCAATCCACTTGTTTGGATGGGTACTACTGCATGACACGTTGAATATCTCGGTAGGCATACCAACGTCGTGAATTCCAGGAGGCTGAGATTTGTAGACGAAGGAAACAGAGAATGAGAAGCAGAGTTGTGATGGTAAGAGAGAAGGATTATTCGGATATTTCCGATATGTAATCTTTCGTATATCCACAAGCTGAACATACATATGATTATTACAGCCACAACGCGTAGTTTTTTGTACATCTACAAGATGGATTGTTACAGCCAAGACGCGATATTTGCTTTCTTCCACCTTTTCTCTGTAACGCGAAACAGGTCAGGGAGCCAATCAACATCTTTCCCAAGCACCATGTACGCCAACGCCTTTCCACTCATCCACGCGTGAACCATTCCCTCCCCGGAATACCCTGCCGCAATCCACTCTCTCCCTCCTGACCTGCCCGACACCTTCGAGGGGATACTACCTACCCAAGGCAGTCCATCCGCAGATATACCCAGAATACCCGACCACGCCTTCTTCACGCGTCCTTTCTCAAAATGCTCATCGTCGTCAAAATCAGCCGACTCGCCTCCCCACCATTTCCCAAAATACGCTGCCAGTGCCCCACCAAGGTAAGCCGAAGTTCGAAACTCGACTTGACTGTCGTCAGAGCACCCGACAGCTTCAAAGAAGGACGGCGTGCCCAACTCGATACCACCTCCAAACATGAACTCTGCATGTGGTTTCTCGCCGAGTCTCGCAGGATCAGGCGGCTGTTGGGTGAGGTAGTCCCATCGATCTTCTGACGCGCCTGGGTATAGCACAAACGACCGGGTACCATGCCATCCGTTGTCCAAGCCTGTTCCTGCGCGTTGTGCAGTCATATGCCCTCGCACAGGAACGATCTTTTCTCGCATCGGTGCGAGGAGATGGGATGTCCAGCCATTCGTAGCATGCACGATGTGTTTGGCGCGAATATCACCACGGGATGTGTGAACAATGTTGTCGGCGATGGAGAAACATGGTGTATGGGTGTACAGCCGGAAGGACGAGTATGTCTTGAGCAGCCTTGAGAGGATTCCCGTGACGAGCCGATACGGATGCACCGCCCCTCCCGTCGTTGAGATGACCCCGCGCACTCCATCTGCAAGCTGCATCCCTGCCGACCCTTCCATTGTACCCCAGCCACCTTTCTCATCTGGCATTTCCTCCAAATAACGCCCCAACTTCTCCTTTGCATCCTCAAACACCTCTTGGTCGAAAAACACATCATATGTTTCCACCTTGCGACACTGACTCTCTTCCATGAGACCCTCCTCCTCTGCGACGCTAATCAGCTCATCCAGATGCGACAGCCTAAATTGAATGATTTGCTTCGTCGCCTCTGCCCCGTACTTCTCCTTCAAATCCAGATAATCATGGTACAGTGGTGGCGTGATATGTCCTCCATTCCGCGCTGTAGCACCAGAACACGCATCCCTCGCCTCCAGCATCACTACTTCCAACGACCCATCCGCATCAAGCAGCGTACGCGCGAACGCTGTGCCTGTTATCCCAGACCCGATAATCACTACATCTGCACTTGCAGGCAGAGCCGCTGATGAGCCTTCTTTTTGGATAGGCGACGCTGGGATAGACCAGAACGGTGTGGTGGGATTCGATACTGGGAGCCCGGGAGACTGCCTTATCCTCTTCGTGACACGCCGGTATGAAGACACGATCTCTCGTATAGTGTCGATAGCCACTCGGAGGAGTGAGAATAACGATACCATCTTGGAGTAGATGTTAGGGAGAAGGCTGATAGATGAATAACATCTATCTAGGCCTGATCTTCACTGGAAAAGTAGGTTCCCGCGCCCACATCAGGCCACAAGTACGGCTTGCCGATGATCATCGTCAGAATCAGGAGCATCCGGTCCGTCGGATAAGCGTAAAATTTTCATTCCAAATTTAGTCATCACCATCTAGCCAGCTATAATCTAACACCACTCCATATTCGACCTAGTACCTCTCAAAATTGGAATCAGTCCTACATTTCAATCTTCCGAACGGCGAGGCTAGCGCCTTCTCTCGGTTCGTCCGCGGATCAAATACTCTACACGTTAATCGAAGCCACTCGAATTCGGCAGTTACGCTAGTTGCTCGTCGGACGATTCTCTTGCAGTCATGCATTCAACTAGTAGGCCGTCCCCGCACACTCCAGCACCCTACGACTGCATGTGCGCAGTACGCGTCTTCACTAGCACTGACGAGAGTTCCCTCCCCCCATCAAAACGTCGTCACTCCTACTCCCCTCCCCTTCAACGTTTTACATACTTCCTTCCCACCTCCGATCTGCTCCCTCTTCTTTGCCTAGCATCGTCAACTCCACGTGCAGCATCGCGGTCCTATCTCCTACAATCCCCATTCAAGAAAGACCGTCCGCGCTGCCACTGATGTACAAAACCTCTCAGCATCAACAAGAACCCTACTAGCCTTCCCTAAAACAACGGTCCTCTCGCAAATCACATCGCTTTCCGAGCGCCAGTTACGAGAGCTACAAGCCACCGTCCCGAGATGCAACGTGCAGGTCTAAATCTACTTGTCCTTCCCGCCACATCACACAAGCCTTATCTCCTCAGCGCATGTATATGTGGGGAGGACTCAGAGTCATATATGCACGTGCAGCACCAGAAATCAGACTACGCCGCATCTCCAACAGGCCTCCAGAGACTGAAACCTTGACGGAGAACTACTCCCTTTCTACTTGGCTGGTTTCCGAGTCGGAACGACTAATTCTGGAGTAGAGTAGGTACATTGCAAGCAGAGCGTGAACCCAGAGTCGGCTTACCCAGGATTTCATTTCCGACGCACCAAAACAACCCAGCCCCGGTCCCCAAGTGAGTGCGTGCCCATCGCGTAGCTGTATTTATACTCAAAACCAGACGTTAGCTGGTTCCCCTCCCACAAGCCATTACCTCTGTAGCTCGTTTCGAGGGTGTTCTTATTCCAAGGCAAGTTGTGAGCCAGGCAGTGGCGGATCCTCTCTGTCCATTGCTTTAAGTTTGCTTATTCTGTTATCACCTCTCCTCTGCCCTGAAGAAAACTATACGATCTATTACTTAGTCCATGAACCGTTTTTCGTCCGTTCGTCGTAATATTGCGTGTATAAGTCACCCGGCGCACACAATGTTGTTGTTGGAATTCGCTGATGTCCAGCCCGGCCGCATAGATCACGTTGGCCTACGCCAGTTACAGGGCATTGGTAGTTTTGGCGGCGCAAAACCTATCGGATGCAGAGTCAGAGTCATGTATTTGATGGGCTTAAGCACTATAACCTGTTCCCGCATGATTCTTGTCCTGTTACTGGAGGGCGCGTCCGAAAGATCAAGTTCCGTTCCTCTTCTAGTCGGTATAGCCTGTTGAGCAATATTGCTTGCCACTGCTGCTCGTGGTAAACGGGAGTAAGAGCTAGAGACCTTGACTAAACCAGCATGGTTGTGTGAAATCAGAAGGCGATGGGAAGAGAACTTACAAAGCCATAGAAGATGAGCAAACCACGTCAATCCGAGTGTCTTCATCTGCTGAAGTGTGGTCTTCAAGTCACTCTTTTGATATCCAACTTGGCAAGTGCATATGGCACTTGCTACGTATCTCAGTCCAGCATCCCCACCACATTCGCTCGCTGTGTCCAGCATAGCAGTAAAGACCTTGTCGAGACAGCCATTGAACTTCAAAAACCACAGAGGTACGTTCTGGAACTCGTCAGATTCTTGAAAGGTTTTGATCAGGTCTCGAGCCTGTGTAAGGAGCTCGTCAGTTGAACGTGTCGTATCACTGATAAGGTGTTTCGCATCGTCACTTGTTGCTGTTTCTCCCAGCTCCACATAGAACGATCCCCAGTCCGCAGAAGAAGAGCCCGGCTCCGTAGACTCAGACCCGCTCAAGGAAGAAAGATCTTCCAGGGTGTGTTGAGCGGTACGAAAAATCTCCGAACCGTCTAGTCGTCGTCGTCGCCGAGAAGGTCCAGCCTCAGGATAGTCAGGATCAGGAGTGTGAACTCACTTAGACATTTGAGGAATAAAGCGTAATAGATATGCAGCACAAGGCACGCAGTACTTGAAACGAGAAACGAAAGACGGTCGTGGCGGTTAGAAAAGAAGGAACTTGGCTGCAATGATTTCCGTTCCTTCTTCACGTGAGCGTTCGAAAAATTATTTATTATCTATCATTTCTATATGTGAAGATAAATCGAAATTAACTATTTAAAAAAGACACAAAGTCTACCATGACATTGCATCCGACTAAAGGGACTGAAGCCTATTACTTCCACTATACCTCAAGTTGCGACGTATCAGTTGAAGAAATCTGCTGGAATGAAGGCAAAACTCAGCAAATTGACGCAAATCAGTACCCATCTGTTGCCAGAATCATGGATGACCCAAATTACACAACCAAGTATCTCGTTGCCGAAGCACGACAGCTCATCAAGGATTATCAGGGCGATAGTCCGAGATGGTTCTCTGCCTTGGGTGGTAGCCTCATTTCCGTTATATCTGCTGTGCTAGACTGTGCCTTTAACAGTGGTGGTGACCGTGGCCTTCGCTATGTCAGTTCAGCTATATACACCTGCAAAGGGAACTTAGACTCGAGCACGACCCATCGCATCAGTCAATTGGCCTTGGCGTGGTTTGCTTATTTCCTATGGCCGTGTGAGTATATTGACATGTACCAAATTGAATCTCAGCTTATTCCTAGCGCTGATAGTTAAAGCGTTAAACTGGTACTCAAAACTGGTAGTTCAAGAAACCGACAAGGAGGAGCTTCCTTTGCCTCTATATGAGCTACGACAACAGGTTCTCTTTATACATCACCTGCATCCTAGTATCTGACTCCTATCATACCTAGCTGCTATGACAGCAGAACTATCGTTGCCCCATAACGGGCGTGGTGGAAATGGGACATCCTAAACTTCCAGGCGATATGACAAGCACACTGGGGATTTTTCATATCCTCGAAAGACCCATCATAGGTTTTGAGAAGGTAAGACCAACGCCGCAAGTGCTTGCCACATCTCGAAAACAACTACATACTAGTTCGACTTCTTCGAGCCCATCACACGAGAGATTATAGAGAATTATTTCCCGACGCTGGACCTGGATTCACTCCCGGAAGATCCCAGTAATGCCATTGCTCTTGAGCGTAACACGTACACAAATTTCACCGACTTGAGGATGTCCCTCAAGGCAACTGCGGTGAGTGAATAATCGCATTACATCACGTATCTATCTATCAACTTTCTATAACAGAACGCCAACGAATACAGGGTAGAGACCTACGGAGAATGCCTATGGGCCGCGCCCCTACCAGCGGTCATCGTCATCAAGGAGGCCGACCCACAATATCTCCGTTCACATTCATGCGTAGCAGACGTACTCCACCAAAGTGGCGCGGGGAGAGTCATTGATAAGATTCTAGGATGCCTGCCCCAACGAACGAGCGCCGTACATCCAGCAGACATAATAGATCTCCAGGGAGTCTTGGACATACTGGGACTCCGGTATTCGCTGGTTACGGCTTTGCAATTACCCCAGCTTGATGATGGAGTCTTTGTATAATCCCAGATTAATTATGGCGATATCAAACCGATTATTAATTTACAACCTATTACCGCCCACGTCCTGCAGCTTCTTGATAAGGAAGATTTGGACTCAAGGATTTGTGAAAGACGATATAACCAATGAGCACATTAAAAAGGAGCCCCAAGAACGAAAGGGTCCTACAGACCTGGTGCGTGAACGTCCGCCACAACTCGAGGTTACCCAGGCATATATTTATGTTATGTCTCCACTGCTTCCAACTTCTCGTTAATCATCATGGTTCACTGCTGCGCTCCTCCCATGTTGAATTCCCATCCCTCGGATCTTTGAGCGTTGCATTTGGCGTTTCATTTATTCCTCGCATTTTTCGACTTACCGATCGATGTACTACAAAGTCCTTCCGCTCCATGAATTTCCCAGTACCTATCTTTTCCCAAGAGCCGCTTCCAGATGAATGGTAGGTGTGGGTCGCTAATGGATTGTGTACATTCTCATCGCCCAAGTCATCGGACAACAAGTGGTAATCATTATCTGAATAGGCCAGTGGGTCCTGGATTCTAATGCGAACAGGGAAAATGGCCAATGCATAGGACACGATGCCGAAATAGTGATGAGTATGGTTGATGAAACTGGAAGTGAAACGGGCAATCCGGCTGGGGTGCGAATGGACTCGCTTCACTTATTCATACAGGAAGAACAGTGTAAGAACTTGAAGAGAAAGAGGTGAAGGAATGAAAGAATAAGCAATTATCCACTGAGCCCAGAAAGTTAAGCGGGTTATAACCTTGGAGACAATAATTCACGTCTTTGTATAGTACTCTTCGTTTACCCACGGTTGAATACAGGACCCATACATTCAACTATCAATCGCACCGACATGTAGTTCCCCCAATCAAAAAAATTACTACGCATGGATTTTCGTGCTCCCCGCTTTCAAGACGACCTATTGCGCATCTGCTCATCCCTGAGCACCGGCTGAAATGCCTCCACGATAATAAACTCGACTTGATCCCATCCGAGCATGAAAGTCGTATTGGAAGCCAAGAAAACATGCCATGATGATCCTGGAGTGGGGTATCGTCGCTGGGGAATACGATGGGCATAGAAAGCTCTCTCAGAGGGGGGCAGTGTTTTGCTAGAGCCCAGAACACTTCGTATGTCGGACGACATCCTCCGAGAACTGGGATATGAATGGCTTTGATCTCCGGTCATGCAGGTGCTAGGACGAGTTCGACGGTCAAGGATTCCAAGGAGAACATAACATTGTAAACGATTGTCTGGAGTTTCCAAAGGCCGTCGAACGGCTCAAAAATGGACCTTGTACTATTAGATTCCCATTACTGCCGAGCCAAATGTCCATATGTTCGATAAGTCAAGGACAGAGTCCGAAGAGAAGGAAATCGAGAAACAATCTCTACGTGAGAATTTTGCATGAACCCCCCAATTTCATTATAGGACTGGCTGCAAGTGTCGTATACGTTAGGGACGTCAGAGATCCCGGGCGAATCAATCGAAGAATGCAATGCATTGAGGAAACGTAAGTTGCGATGTGTAGAGATTCAAAGGATCGAAATCCATTGAAAGGCACAAGGAAAGATATATGAGTGCGGTTTCAGAGACAAAATGGTATGCCAGCGCAAAGGAGTAGAGAGAATCGATGCGTATCCCATTCAAGGGTGCTTGGTTGATATCTCAAAGGTCCTTGCAAACAGAGCCGAGCAAGTCGGCACTATAGAGAACTGCCGTAACTGGACTATCGGCGATTAAGCCAGCCATGTATCAAGAATGAAAGACCGCGTGGAGAGGTAAGAGCAAAAAGGTGTCTGGCGGAGCACTGAGTCAAAGGGTCAATCAGGGAACGGAAACATCAGGCACGGTCGTTTTTAACGCACTTTGTAACCATCCTGCATCATGCGGAGTGTGAGAAATAGAAGTCATGAAAGCAAAAGCATCGTCTACACCGCGGAGGCTTCGGGAACTATATATCTTGCATCGAAATCCCGGTTTATCGATTGGTTTGAACGGGTATTTGCAAAGTGAATCGGTAGAGTATGATGCATCTAAAACATATCAGAACGAATTCAGATGATTATTGAACTAACCTTGACATGGGGTAAAAAGCTGCACAAATCCAAAGTATGAATCGAAAGGCTGTTCGAATTCTCATTCCATCCGTGTTCTGACCCTTGTCTAGATAAGCACATGTGAGACGGAAAGAGCTTGGATAAGTCGAGCGCGACGTCCGCACCTCAGGTCCCCGCTTGACGCTTTTGATAACGGTGCACCGATAGTCCGGCCAATCAACCTTCAAAGAGAATCATGAATTTGTTTCAACCATCGAATATGAAAAGAAGGTAAAAATTTTCGTACATGCATTTTTGAGGAGAACGTATTGTCTGGCACGTGTCTGATGGATGCACAAAGGACCTTGAGGAAGTATTGGAGTCATCGCTCTCTGAAACGAGTATGAGAGGAAGCATCGAGTAAGTCCATGCCGCGCGTCTTTCATTGGGTCCTAGTCGACATATTCGTAGGCGCACATTGACAGTTGCGAGTATCTGTCATAGAGTCTCAGGAGTGTTTGTACAATTTAAAAGACAGATGTCCAGGGAAGGGAGTTGGTGTAAGAGCGCCTGAATGTTTTGTTACGCGCAATTTGATGGCGTGCCAAGGAACAATTTCAACCGATGGAACCGTACCGACAGTTAATTAGAGTTGAATCTTCCAATGAAGAGAGACCAAATTCGAGAAAGCTGGGGTAAACCATGCGCGCTTCAATTTCGCGGCACCCGCGGTAGCTCCTCACAGGAATTTGTCGTGGATCCGGGATGGCTTATTTCCACCATTTTCTTCTCTTCGCTTTTACAAAGGGTCAGTGGGCTCGGGCAGTCCCCAAGAATCAGAAATTGAATCAGAAAGTCGCCTCTCCTCCCGACAGCGGGGGAATAATATCTTCTGATTATGGCGTTAAACGGGTGCATAGAGCGCGTCACCTAATCAGCACCCGCTTGCACAGAATGTCGGACAGATTCACTAGCAGCTTGAATGAAGCTACGTACCGGCGTTACGTGCCCACACCGAGCTTCCACATCGGTCCCGCAATTTCGTTCGGAAGAAGGGTCAGCTTCTGGAAGGGAAAAAATGCGCCTGCCCCTACCGGGCCACATATCCGTCCCCCTAAATCTCACGGTCCGAATACAACGGTCCGATATGTTTTCTTTTTCAGACATTCCCGTGCCTTTAGGCGTCAACCCACATCTATCGTTTTCAGCCATGTGCATGCTCCCTGGAACCCAGCCTGGCCTGGTCCCACAGAATGGAAAAATCGATACGAGCCTTGCATGTGTCCTAAAGGAAAAAGCAAACATGCTTATCGCCACCCACCGTCATTACCACCTGCACCCGTTCTTCTTGAGCTTCTTCCATTCATGGAGAATCAGAAATTGATAACCTAGCCGTTTGACGGAACAGAGTGCTCAATAAACGACACCGACCCGAAGCCCAAGCTCCACGCCACCGCGGAACTCAGCTATGATCTCGTGCAAGGGTGAGACTTGGCTATGAAGGCCTAGTAGGTGCGTCGCCAAGGAAGCATGTTCAGAGGGTTGTAAAGTATACCAACCTCTGTATTCAGGGCTGTCAGCCTTTTTAACGGAGCCAATACCTTGATAGAGGAACAGAACATTCGCAAAATCGGGGGGATATGTCTGCCAGTCTCACTCCGGCCCGAATTTCCGACAAAGGGGAATATTTAAGTGAACACCAACTTGACCTACTCCAACAATGGACACCCTCATTTCATCTCTCGTTCTACACGGCCCACACGATCTTCGCTATACACGCCGCCCTCTCCCGCCCCCTCCTCCCCATCACGTTCAAATCGCCGTTCTCTCTACCGGGCTCTGCGGGTCTGACCTGCACTACTATCTTCACGCGCGTAATGGCGCCTTTGCTCTCCAAGCACCCCTCGTCCTTGGCCACGAATCAGCGGGAATCATCACCGCCGTTGGACCTCTCGTCACGCACCTTCGTCCCGGTCAGCACGTCGCTATTGAAGCCGGGATTCCTTGTGGATCATGCGAATATTGCAGATCTAACCGGTACAACCTCTGTGAGGGGATGCGCTTCCGGAGCAGTGCCAAAACTTTCCCCCATCTCGATGGTACGATGCAGACGCGGATAAATCACCCTGCGAAATATGTGCATGTGCTGCCCCGCGGGGTATCGTGCGAGCAGGGAGCACTCGCCGAGCCTTTGTCTGTCGTATTGCAAGCATCGAAACGGGCTGGAGTCTCGAGAAACACGCGCAAAGTACTTGTGTTCGGGGCTGGAGCTATCGGGATGCTGGCTGCTGGACTCGCGCGTTCAAGGGGCGTGCCTGTAGAAGCAATTGCCATGGTTGACATTAACCAACAACGGCTGGCATATGCAAAATCCCGTGGACTTGTGGGAAAGATCTTTTGTTTATCGCCGCAGGCCCCAGCAAAAGGCGTTGATGGTCTCGAGCGGAGTAGAGCCCAAGCGGAGGTATTTGGCGGAGGATATGATGTCGTATATGAATGTACTGGTGCTGAACCGTGTATTCAAATGGCTGTCTATGTGGGTACCTCTTCTTTTCTGGGTTTCTCGAATTCTAGCTAATGTCAATCAGAGTGCGAAAAGCGGGGGAAAGGTCCTTCTCATTGGAATGGGCACGCCTAACGCTTTGATACCCATAAGCAATGCCGCTACGAGAGAGGTTGACATAATAGGGAGCTTCCGGTATGCAGACACGTATAAGGAGGCTCTTGAGTTACTTGCTAGCAGTAAGCACTCCCATGTTCGCGACATAATGTATCTAACTTTTTGTTCAGACTCAATACCGCCAATAATGGATCTCATAACCCACCGAGTGCCCTTCAATGTTGACGCAGTAAAGAAGGCGTTCGAGGCTATGGCTAAGGGGAAAGATGAGAAGGGACAACTAGTGATCAAGATCATCATTGGTGCTGAATGACAGAGAGTATGGAAGACGGACCTGTGTAATTTGTGTGTAATTGTGATGTAATTATTTTGTTATGACGAGGTACCGGCTTTATGCGAGATTTTTATCCGCTTCTTTTGCGGCTTCTTGCAGCAGACAGTGATCGCCGAAGATCGACATCACCAACACCATGGCCACTATACGATCTCCTCATATCGTGGGTATCCGGTGAGCGCAATCTGTATCATGTTGCATAGTCATTGTGCCTTTCAAACAGGGGAAGTAAGAGAGTCTTTGAAGCCAGACACTTTGACACAGGAGTGTCCAAGTTCAATGGATGAATGTGGACTTACGGATGATCGCACCGTAGAACCAAGGGTCGCGCAAGATCTGCCGGACCGACCAGCAACATTGAAGCAAGAAAAATTTCGACTTCCGTTGTCCTCGTAGTTTTGCAAACAAGCCGATATATTCTGCCTTGAATTATACTATACATGAAACTAATAAGGTGCGTCAGCCACTGCATGGAGTAAATAATAATTGTAAAAATCAACTCACGCTTTAGGATACAAACGTACTAGACACTGCATTCCATAGCTTCAATGAATACTCAAAATCCGTGTATCAAGGAACATTATATAGATCAGACTCGCCTCGACTGTCGGGTTTTTAACTTCTTGAACTTCGGATAAGTAATTTTCATCCAAGCGCTCTTTCTTTCCTACTAAGACAAGCTGGGCGTAACGAGAGTACATTCGCTCTGACTTCCGGGCAGGATTGCGGACTGAAATCTGATAAGGGTAAGAAATATAAAGCCTGTCACAACATACCGTAAGACGGTAGCCATTTCCTACACTCTTCAGACCGAAGACGGGGAGAAGAATTCTACGAGTTCCGAATCTATGCCTCTTCAACATCTCTACACGTGGAACAACGCGTCTTAGTGAACCCGAATATCCTATATAAGAAAGAAGCTCTCCAGCTTGGGTGCAGGATAGACGCTGGAATACGAAAGCTTGAGCCTAGAAGGGCATAGTCTCGTTTCTACATTTGGCCAAACCTTGAAGACAAGTAACAGAGCATGCATAATCCATCCATCACGTCCCGTGAAGCCCCATATATCATTGAGAGCGAAGCAGCAGTCTGTATATTGTACTTTCTACCATATGCAAGCTACCAGCTGAGCAACTAGCGCGCCTAGTCCTGAGTCGGGTAACTCGTGCCGGCTAACAATGTTTTGTTGCAGGACATCTGCGTTGCCGGCCGGTGGGAATAGAGCTGTTTTGAGGTAGCCACCAGGGTAGACATGATGGGAGTTGAAGAAGAGTGACGCCTTAAAATGCTCCCACGCGTCACTTTCCCCTGGTACGATCTTGCAAAAAATGCGTGCATGCGCAGTGGTTCATATAACTACGTTAAATATTCTTCTCAATCACCGCCAGTTAGTGGAGCACTGGTCTTCGGACCTGGACATTTGAACGTTGAACGGTCTCGACGACGGAACACGTCACTTCCCGTCCATCCTAATCAAGAGTAAACCTTCAATGTTACGATCTATTCACTGGCATTCTTCCCTTATCTTCCACGTCTTTAACACGGCTTCTGAGTTTGATCGTGGTGGGTTTTTCTTTTCCTACCTTATTGTAAATATAATCACATAATCACCGATATTTACTAGGAATCATCTATTACTTGCTCATATTTCGGGCCAACACACTGAGCTAAATGGTCCTTTGCCCTGAGCCCATATCTACTAAATAGTTGCATAATGATGCAGACCCTTAGCATCCTTCTTCCCTTCTTCGTGTCAACGGGTTCTACATTTCTGACGCATGAATATCTCATCCCATCGTTATCGATATCATAGTTCATCACCATATACGTAACTGGATTTTGAGCAGGATCCGTTAATTTTGATAGCCATGTACGTTATTTTCTTGCATTTGAGAATGAGCTGACTCTTTTGGTAGGATTTCGGTCGCGTTTGCGGACGGCTCGATGTAACGGTCTCTGCACTCACAATCTACGGGCACCAGAGCGCACTAAAGGTCTCCCCCCCCTCGGTCCGAGATCGCAGGCTGCCTTGTATATTTCCGTGGTCTCATCCCTGAAAACACGTTGAGTATGAGCTGTTGGGATTTGGCAATCCGGCATCATGCCGAAGTTGCTTATTAAGGTAGAAGTCTTAGGAAAAGCGTGGAAAGTTCTAGTAAAAGTACATTTAGTATAAAAGTAGGTACTGTAGCGTAGATCCTCATGCGTTTGCAGAGCTCAGCCAAGCACAATACTATTGGCTTGCTACCGCGCATGTGATACTGGGAACGAACCGATACCCCGTTTTCCAACATGAGCGAAGTCAGCAGAAACACGGTCCGCGCGCTTGTTGGAATAAATTTACGGAAAAGATTCTAGGGCACCCACCCCTAATTGCAATTGCCAATTACTGATATTTACCCTGCCGCCTCGCGTTTTCTCACTATCGACTGAACTCTCATGCCACCAATCAAAAATCTGAATCAGTCCCCCTTTGACCGAATATTAGGCTTTCCTGATGCCCCTGACATCGAGACGCACACAGCGGATTGGTGGACGGTAATGGATCGTCACACCAAAGCACGTTACGACCCAAAAGCCCCTCTGCCTTCCCATCACTTTCGTTCACAATCTGCCTCGGTCTTCGAAGAAACAACGAACGAAGATGTTGTCCTCGAGTTCATTCACTTCCGTCGTTTCACTGCCACCAATCAGCTCCGGCGATCATGCCGCATCGTCGACCTTATAACTGAGGAGGACTTCGAGAAGAAGTGGCTTGCACTCTCACCGGAGGAGCAGGAGAAGCACTTTTTAGCTGGTCTGCGCACGGCAGAGAAAAACACGACCTATGTCATGTTCATCAGAAGCAAAGCGGATTGTCCGGAGCTGAACAGGGACGAGGTTACGCGGGATGGTGGACAGGGATTCCTCGATCTCATGCACCAGCTTGTGCTCTCAGATAACGTCAATGTCCCAACGCAGCCTCATGTTATGGTCAACTCTCGGTTCGACAAAATGATTGGGTTCAAAGAAGATGATCCTCACAAGGCTCGCTTGGCACAACTTTCAATGGCGAGGATGATCAGGTCGGAGTATATAGGTGCGTGAATATACATATCTGTGTTAGCAGCTATTCAGCGTTGCCTAGCAAACTTTGTTATGAACGTCCTCATGTCATACAAAGGTATAACGCCCGAGATCACCGTCTTCACCACCGAACATTCGAAAACCAAGTCCACTCTCAAGAACCACTCAGAAATGTTCGAGAAGATGATGGGAAAGACCGCAAGCAAGCAATTTAAGAGGGACGAGGTTAAACGTCGCAAAGAGATGAAGCTCCATTGTCAGTACTGTCTTAAAGTTGAAGACAAAGAGAAGGACGGTAAAATGACGGTCTGCTCTCGGTGTAAATCCATCGGACGCGAGATTCGGTATTGCAGTCGTGACTGCCAAGTGGCCGATTGGAAGCAGCATAAGAAAGAGTGCGGCAAGCCTCTGGGTATGATAAGCCGTTTCATCCACGACTAGTATTCATCCATTTTGATAGATATCTCTTCCGCATTTAACGACGTTCACATCGGAGATAGCGAAAACAACACCAAAAGACCTGACATCCCGACATGTCCGCCTGGGCATCGACGGTCACCACACGTTGTTCGACTCATCGAGTACCTCGAACTCACCACAAAGCACGACTACGTTGTCGAAACAAAACCTGGCACGGACGATGTCTTTGGTATCAAGCTCGACAAGGTCCCTGGTGCTGTCGCGTTCATTCACATGCGGAATATGCTCTTCACCACGTCTGGACCTGGCGCGGAAGGAGCTCTGCTCTACGTTTACCGGGTACTTCAGACTCAAGGTGGTGTTTCTGGAGAACGTTCCGTACAGGACCAGCTTAAGCGCGAATACGGGGAACCACTATGGAATCGAATGCAGGCCCTTGTTAAACGGGGCCCACCTTTCTCTATACCTGAAGTATCTCGCAAGGATGTTGACGTTATCATCAAAGCTTTGAGGCAATTAAAACGCTTCACTCAACAGCTTCGGTCATATACTATCGGTTTGGGACCGATAGCCAAGCTCGGACTTCAAGTAGGGCCAAAGAAGGATGTTTGCGTAATCGTACACTTCCCGGGGGACGCAATGCCTCCACCATGCATACTTGTCCCCATCCCCAACCCAGCACCTAGAGTCCCTTCGCGGAACGCCGTCGGACCCAACTTCAACCTACCTGAGCCAAGGCATTTCGACGACTTCGATTATCACCACTACGTCGACCTGGCTCAGCAGAAAAGTTATCTCCAAGTCTGCCCGCATGCAGATTACATCCTCTGGGATAGTAATGGGGTACTGCTTGCGTTTACATATACCGATATGCGATTTGCCATGGCATTTCTTCATTACCGACATCGTTTATTCGAAAATGGGCCGTACGACCATGACGCATTGGCGTACTTGATCATGGCTTTACGAACTGCCGTGCGTGGGAAGAAGATCCCCGAGGCGGTGCTTTTGGCGCAATTAGAGAGGGAGTATCACCCGGGGTATGTGGAGACAGTGAAAGCGTGCATCAAGGTGCGCCCGTCCGATGGGAAGGAGGTATATCATCGAAGGGACGGCAAGGTGTTTGAACTTGGGCAGATTCCGGCGGAAAAATCTCTTATGGGGAAGATCATGGTGCAACTCAAGGAAAGTGGGAGATTTGGGGATATTTTGGACCGTTTCTAGCTCAACGGGATTCCTCGGTAGTGTATGCGCATTCTATGTTTTTCGTTCTACAGCTGAATAAACTCTTTTGTGTAGGGTGGAGCACTATGTTCCGTAAAGATCGAACATCCCCTTCGATCCGCCACTCCCACAGATTGGCAAGGAACCCACCGTCTCTTTCTGTCGTACCCTCTAGTCTACATAATGCGAGTCTTTTTCTCGGAACCAACAGTTCTCTGCATAATGCCTTCCGACCGAATTGCTATCGCTCCTATTCTTAGTCTATAAAGGATTTTGACTGGAAACGACACTGGGAAGCAGATCGGCTAGGGGATAAAAACTCGTGCAACGGCAGACCGCCCATGTCAAGACTGAATAACTTCCATTTCCCCCTTCACCTATCTTGCGCCCCAAAAAATAATGTCTTCGCTTAATACTACAGTAACCGACCTTAGTGGACCTCGTGAAGCTCCAGCCATGAAGCTTACGGCGTAGAAAGGTCCGATGGAGAAAGATGAAACAAGACGTCCCGCAGTGACGCACCTTGCTTAGTACTCGTTCCCACGTTTGATCTTTTCCTTCATCAATGTCTAGTCACTGCAGACCGGGACCTATTGGGATCCATGTTAAGATGGGACTTCAAGCATCATATCACCTCAAAGTGCATATTACAATCTCGTTGCAGTATCATCCGTACATGCGACTTGACCCTTGAAAGTCTGAAAGTTCATAATTTCCCAGCGCTCTCCGATGTTCATGGGCCTTTTACCGATTCCCTCGCATTCCCTCGGTCACTCAAAGTTTTACAGCGCCGAATTCTGAGTAATGCCTCCATACTTCGGGAACTGGGCCCGCCGTGAGCGCCCGTGCCTGCGCCCCTGGTCAGTCAGCTTGACTGTCGCTTGTATCTCTCCCCCGAGGACGGACTATAAAAGCACCTCTTGTCGAAGTACAGTTGCCTTCAGTAACAACAATGCGCTTCCTTCCTCTGCTTCTCACTCTCTTTGCCTTCCCAGCTCTCATCTTAGCTGGTGGTACTATCACCTCGCCGGCCAATGGGACGGTCATCCTGCCCGGGCAAAGCTTTGCCTTCTCGTACGATCCCATGGCGGACTACAGCGTGTCCACCTACAACTATACCGTCTTCCTCCTCACGAAGCTCCCCACCTCTCTTTACTCATCTAATGAGTGGTCCAGCGGGCACTATTTCGGTCGTTTCGATTACCCTAACTACCCAGGTCAGTCATGAGCATGTTTATGCAGCTTCCGCTAAACACATCTGCTTAGCCGTTCCGTACCCCACCCATCCTGCCCCAGCTAATCTAACCATGCCGGACTTTTCGCAACGCGTTGGGAGTGGGTTTGGTGGCGGCATCAACATTAGCGACGCTAAAGTTTATTTGGCGGTCTTGGAGGAATGGGCTACCGGATCGGTGAGTAAATGCAAGACCGATGCTGTACCTCGCAGATGCAGATGCTTCTTTTCATATAGGACAACTTCGGACTGACAGTGAGCCTGGCAATCAACGAACTCATTTACAATGGCACGACGTCAGGTTAATTAGTTCATTCAATGAATAATGAATGTTTCGAAATCTCTACTATAATGTACACTATATCTACATTTATTTATTTAAATAATGTCTTATGGTTTTTAATTTTTTTGACGAACAGTAAATATCATGAAGGAGTGCATAGGTACTAGTACAGTATCGGGAAAATTTTCTCTTCACTTTATCTCATTTCCTCAGACGTACTCTCTTTGCAAATACGCAGGACTTCTGGGATCCGGATCGACGCGTATCATGCGGGAATTGATGGGCGGACACTCTTCGTCAGCCTTGCCTCCAATCACATGAAACAGCGCCCCCATTCCGCCGTCTTTCAACCTATTCCACCTCTCCACGTTCCCCGCTCCTGGGGAAACAGCAATATCCTGCTTAACCAGAACAGCAGCTCGTACCTCGACGCTGGCAAGCTTAGCCACACCCGTCATCTTGTGGTTGCGCCGATTTTCGACTACGTCAATCAAGGTATCCCTCAGGAACGACATTGACGGCACCGTGCGCGACTTGTGTTTATGTTGAACGATAACGTTGAGCTTGGTCAAGCGGGGCACCAACGGCGTTTCTCTATCTCCCTCTCCCTCTCCCCCTCCTTTGACGTGAATAGAAGGTAAAATCTCCAAAAGACAGGAATCCATCCTATCATTCCACACGGTAAAACTCAACACGAGCTCTTCAAGCGCGGGCGACGCCCGAAGAATGGAAATAAATTTGTTCACCACCGGCATACAATCTCCGAAAGTGATCTTGCGCAGGGAGCAGCGGGATCTCTCGATTAGAAACAGAAGGACGGGGAGGTTCACCTCCCGGAAATCTTTGTTGAACAACTGGACATGGACTTCTTCCAGCCTGGGTGCGATGATGGATCGAAGGACACGTGGGTCTCCAGCGTGAAGAGTACGCAGAAAAGGGAGTCGTATGTTGTTGATCATAGGCGTGACGTTCTTGAGTTCGGGTCCATAGAGCTTGTACTCTTCCACCTGTCCCATCTCTTGAAGGTACTTCGATATGCCCTCGGGTATGGACATCTCTTTGGCCCGAGCGCCGCACCAATGATCGCTGAATGATTTCAGCTGAGCGAATGGGAGCTCCAGCGTGAAGCCTCCCATAGATACGTTGGCGGATTTCAGCTGGGGCGTATCCGCAAAGATACTGCATGGCGTCACTGACCAAGGCATATCCGCAATCATCCCAGGAGAGCCAGAAAATGTGAGCGACTCCAAAGAGCCGAGACGTCCACGAACAGCGTCGAGTACGGCTAGTGTCTCGGGGTTGGATAAGGTGAAGTCGAGGTTTTTCCACCGAGGAGCGTGCTTCATGAGGATGCGGAGGAGTATGTGGGTGACGGAAAGCATGGTGTTTTCTCCCTCGACGAAACGGATGGAGAGCGGTTGGTCCTGCGAATGTTTAAGGACGTCGAGGAGGCATCTGTATGGTTTCAGGACGTTCATAGCCTTAGGACTGGTGTCGATGGTGATGTTCGTCCATAGAGGTGCGTATGTGGTGATGATGGAATTCCATTTCTTACACACTTTACTGAGCACCCAAGGACCGGCGGTGGCCTTAAACGGATCGATAGTAGTAGAAGGTATGGCCTGAGAGAAAATGTTAAGTAATATTTCGGTGGGCATCTCATTTATGAAGGCGGGCTGTTTGGACTTCTCCTCTTTGATCCTTGGGACGTTTTCAGCGTCCAGGTCATCGCAATGAAAAATCGTGGACATAAAAGAAGGAATGTCGGAAGCGTTCCGGAGATACAGTTTGCTATAGTAGTCCATGAATTTCTCGTATTGAGCTTTGTTTGTTAGCGGGTCGCTGAACAACATCTTCAAAGAGTAGCTGTCAAAAAAACACAATCAGGTTGCGATCAAACAGAGAAGGGCCTGCCACGTACGAACGGCAATGCTTTCTTTGAGAAGATTGGGGGTCCGTTATGCCAAGTCCTATAACTCAAGTGAGCGAGGGCGTATTTAAAGAGGAAGGCAGCAGACCTATGACTCGGTGCAAGAGAAAGTCCTGGAAATATCTGGAAATTCCTCTTTCAAGATCGGCGACAGATGATTCGAGAAAGGACCAGCAGATTGTGGCGGCACCCGGTGCCTTCGCGCCTCAAGGCAAAGACATTTCAGGAACATCAAATTTTTGGATTAACGCAAAATAGAATAGCGTCAAGTGGCGTCTGCCGATACCCAAACGGCATGTAATCATGAATGACCCAACCTGCAAGTCCGACAAACTGACCATGATCATCTGGAGGTAAGTTAGACAGGGTTAATGGTCATCCTTGGAGGCCAAATTCGCCCCAGATGAAGGTTTGTAATGCTGGGGCTGTGGCGACATTACGCTTTGAATGAATCCTACACGTACATAGCCTTATACGCATGGTGTGGCTCGATGAAGTTTTCCGATAATTTTTTCGACTCTCGTGCATCAAGCCTCAAGCTCTTCAAGTTCTTAGGCCCCAGTTATCATTGACTTTGTCTCCGAAACCAAAGGTCCGAGATTGGTATGGAAGGTCACAGATACTGTTACGTATTGTAATATTAATCTTTCACGCCACTCCCCGTCAGCCATTTTCACCGCAGCACAGTAGGATACGCACCTTTGGTAACACGTATAGGCACGGCAAACATAATTCAGCTATCACTCATAGCTCCGCACGTTTTCCCTTGTATGAGCTGGATTGGCTTCAAGAATTGCGGCAGCGTTGGGAAGGTCTGTCTAAAGATTTGATTCCGGGCAACAGTGGACATCGTTGTACTTGTTCATCTTGAGAAAAGATCGATGCGAATGATATTGTGTAAAGCAGGAGTAAAATTAAGGAGACGTGAGCGTTGAGTGAGTGGTTTCTGGAAGGCGGTCACCGGTAAGACGCCATGTTCTCACGCTCCGACCAACTCATCGATGATCGGCCACGTTCCCCTCCCAATGTGTCGCCCACCAAAAACACCAGAAACACCACGGAGAACATTACAAAATCACCCGGAACTGCTTAGAAGTAAGTTTACTTGAATGCAGAGATTAAAAGTTAAAAATAAAAGCAAGGTGAAATGAAATCGGGAGAATCGGCAAAATGTCTGGGTCGCTACCACCATGAAGCCCATATCCTTCGGTCTCATTCTTCTGTTGTGACTACCCTCTTCATCTCCCTGGACAACGAGTGAATTTGCTCTGGAGATGGCTCTGGATTCGTTGTATCGATGTCAGCGCGTACATTGCGTCCATTTTCGTGTCCAACTTCCTCTTGGAAGGCCCGCAGCGACGGATTACTTGGTGTACGGGAGTAGCGGGCGAAGATTGTCATCACTTTCGGCCCCATTGGAGGCATAATTTACATCATAGGATGCAGACAAGGTCGAGACATCAGGCCCAAGCTTCACGTATGGCGTCGCGTCGAGGAGCAGGCATCGGAGGGTCCGCAGCTCTGTCTGATTTGCCCGTTCCCCTTCTCCGGTTCTCGATGGATGTCAATGCCTTGGACTACTGCAGGTTTTTGTTAGTGCCTTTGGCCCCGAAAGATGGCACGTCAGGCTCATCGTCCAAGGACCAATCCGACAGGGCCCTTATTGCACTCCCGAATTTAATCGGATCTCCAGAGGTATCGCAGTAGTTCTATTCCCCTGGAAGGGTTTCTTACAGTCGCTCAGGCCGATTTTTGGTCTCTGTCATCTCGCAGTCGAGTACACACTGCAATAGGGAAGCAAGAAAGCAACGGTCCCGTCCTTTCTACGGCGCGCGCGGGAATCAGGCGATTGGTAAGTAGAGTCTTTAGCGTTTATCCCTGCCCTACTTATTTATATAAAGTTATTATAATGTCTCTTCATCTGTTTGAGCACGATGGCGCTCTCCGAATACTCATAGTGCATGAAAACGTAAATGTGACATTGCGGGAGTTTGTCAAGTCGATAGGACAACGTCCATTGAAGGGATGGGATGGAAAGTGCTGTGAAAGGTGAAGCTACATGCCTAGGCTAGTATGTGAGTGAAGTCGGCCTGAGGAATTGTTAAGCTGGTGTTTATGTTCATTACAGGGAAAGTTCATGGGCGGAGAGAAAAGGCTGAAGTTGAAGGCGCAGTTCGAAATCAAGAAATGTGCAAGGGACGTGCTCAACAAGAAAAATGGCGCTTTCTAAAGACATGTATTGATGGCCCAAGTGTTTCTCACCACACAATTCCAAGTTGCGAATTCCCGACCTGCGAAACCAGAATATCAATGCAAGGATGTATATTCAAACAAGATCACCTCAACTATGTTCACATCAGCCTGTTCCAGCGAGGCTGTTACACGAGTAATAAGTTTCAAATGAGAACTGATGCTGATATTTTTCACCCAGCCTATGGTTCGCTGAGTTGATGTGATGAAGAGAAGAAGCGTCTATTCATAGCTCGTGGAACATCTTATCCAACAATTCGGCAGAAACTCTTACCGACATCATCCCAACAAGTTTTCACCCACTTGTAGGGCCGGCAACCAGACCAGGCCGTCAATACATTTGGGAAAAATCAGTGACGGTGCTGATACTTTGCAGCTATGGGTGTCCTCGGTTCCCAGCACCGCTTACAGACTTCCAACTCACCTGGATTTTCTGTGAGTGGTTATTATTTACAGAAGCCAGACCAACGAACACCTCCCAGCTTGCAGTTAAGCTTGCGGCTTCAAGTGGCATGGCCTTTGATGTGATCGTGACTCTGGCTATGAGTAAGCAGCTTGATGTCTATTCCGTTTCGAGTGACGGTTCAACTGCCTTGTAGTTACAAGTCTTCATCGAGTTTGATCAGGGATCATCAGGTGCGTGGTCGTTCTCACGATGGACGGTTGTTTGACATTTCCGGTACAGAAGTGATCATGTTATCACTCTTCTTACACTGTTCACTGTCAATACGAACCTCATCACGACGTAAGTACTTTTGTCGCCTCTATATACCATTACCGTTGAGACTCGCCGATAGTTTACTCTCGGTAGGGTCATTGGTTACGGTAAGATGAGAGTTCGATTCGAAATCCACGTCTGTGCTCAACAAGTATTCTTGTAGTTCTTGGTCCTTCCCGATGCGACAGTCTACGGAGGAATTTCTTTCTTAATTGCAAAGTGTAAGGTTCATTTCCTCAGTTTCATCTTCATTCAACTGATTCCTATCTCTTCAAGCGTACTTGAACTCGTTTTTAGCCATGTAAGCCTGACCTTCTTTCGTAATTCGAGTGAAGCTTACAATATCATCATCCATCAGACTCAATTCTAGAGATTACCTTCGAGAAAAGCTGGATCCGTCAATGTCGATTCACGAGGCCCAATCTTCACATCCAGTGTTTGCCGAATTTAATGTACGTGATGATTGTTGTTCTTAGGCGTCAAATTGACGGTCTGCGAAAGTCGACTGATACCACAACGACTCAGCAAATGGAAGAGTCGGAGCCAGAGTCAGCTCTTGTGAATGATTCGTCAACCAAAGTCTAAATTATTTTGCTGATGTTGGGGGAATTGACTTATTTATATGTCGATTAAATATTTTATGTTTGATATGTGTTATACTACGATGCTACAAGGATATATCCCTTCACTGAGTAACAAGATACTAAAAAGAGCCAAGCAAAAAATTAGGATCATGATGTGAAGGGCGTCACCGTTCACGCACCCTGATCCCTCATTAGACGCTTCTTAGCGCAAAGTGAAGGTAGGCAACTTTGGTCGCTACTTATCTGTCCAAGTTCAGAAATTACTACACCTACCTACTGCCGGAAGGTAGTCACCAGCTCGGACAAGTGGCTGGGCGATTGATCGATCGCCTGCCAACCGTTCCTTATTGGGACCTTGTGCCGGTACCAATACCAATACCACCTTGTCTCTCAATGCCACGGTATCATTTCCTTCCTTCATATCACAAGCGCTCTTCAGCAATCGATATATCGATCTGTGGGGGCTAATTGCAAATGAGATGCATCCCCTTCTCGAAGACGTGTTTGGCGCTGCTGTTTTGAAGGAGAAACCCATTTACGACTCACTGAATCGTGTTACAAATAAGACCCTAGACAACATATAAGACTCTGGTAATGTCAGTGTCAGCGGGGACACGCTAATAAAAGGAGCGAAGAAGCCGCAGATGTACTTGTACTAAGCATTTGGCTGGTCTCTCACCCGCTCGAATAACAACTAATACACCGCCAGGCTGGGGCCGCCGCCACAATACAAGCAAGTCATATCGTAAGACGTTCCTTCCAAGATTTCTCGCTTCTCGGGACTTTTTCGTTCCATCTTATCCCCCATAATGTTAGGCATTGCAGTGCGATTGGATAAAGTTCGCTTGGGAAATGCTGCATCCAGGTTCGTGAGTCTCTTCAGCTCCAATGATTCTCTATCTGATTTCTTTACCAGTTAAGCAGGCGGGATACAGAGTACCTCGACCATATTGCACTTCTCGAATAGATTCTTCCTCTATTCGCCTTCACACACCTATCCTCGTGTCGTCTTTAGAAGGGCAATATCAGCATGTTTTCTATTGCAATTCTCGTAGTTGCCAGTCGGAATGCCCTTCTTATGCCTAACAATCTCAAGAGCTATTCAGTCCTGGGAACGGCTCCGGCCCCATGGCTGTATCATCTGTATTTACAACTACAATGATAAAGGCCGCCTCGGGAAATCGGATAAACGACTACGTCTTATTCGTTAGCGCCTGAATCTCACTCTACTGCCGTCCAATGACCTCTTGAAGAAGCAACGCCGGATCGCGTCTTCAGTGGGTCATGAAAGGAGTATCCTCAGCTCCAGTCCCGAACGCGACTCAGGTGCATGTCAGCTTCGATGAGCCGCCTCGTTAATCATCTTGAAAGAGATCTGGCCATCTCACAGTATCGTCATTCTTCAAACTTCTCCTGCCGTATCCATACCAACCACAGGCCTTCTTCAGGATGTCTTTTTTTTTTCCCTAGCAAGGGACATACGGACAATCAGGCGACCCTTCTACTTCGATTCGCACTCCAACTGTGATACCCGATCATACAGGAGATTGCTATCGAAGCGTGTGGCACGTTCACATGAAGTAGTTAACGCTGAGAAGCGGTCGTGGATCACCTCTCTCTCTCCACCATAAGGTGTTGCATTACCCTTCCCAGAGACCAAATGCTGGATTCCAATTGGTGCGTGAATTACGAAAGTATCGACTGCATCCCTGATCAAGATCCAATCTATCAGTTGATCAGTGGCGTTCGAAGCTGAAATTAAGGCTTTTATAGCCTGAGGTGAGGCAATTTACCCACCGCAACGTCAAAGCGTCTATGTGGTCCGTATCGGAATCCGAAATCATCATATCAGATGACACCATCGGACTCATCTTAAAAGCCAGCATCGATGCTCTCCCGTCTCTCAGTTTTTTCCCGCCATTTCAACTCTTTCCCACCCACTATGTCTGTCAAGAACTTTGTCGAAGTACGCCGTGTTTCGCCCGTTACTCACAGGGGAATCTTATAGAGTGTTGTTTAGGAGACTATCAGCTCGCACAAGATAGCTGTCTTCTCGAAATCCTACTGTCCTTACTGCCGGCGTGCGAAGACGATGTTTAAGGACAAATACCCCGATGCGGACATTGGCATCATCGAGTGTGTCTGTTGTTCAAACTAACGACAATTTCTCATCTCCGTATTCCGCAGGCTTGATGAACGTGATGACGGAAGTGACATACAGGAGTATCTCCGTCAAAAGACGGGTCAAGGCACCGTACCCAATGTATTCATTAGTAAGTCTCGCGGTGATGCGTCCAGTTAACTTATCTAACATATTTTCTAGACCAAGAGCACATCGGTGGGTGTGATGACACGATGGCGCTGCAGAGTTCAGGAAAGCTTGCTGGATTGATTGCAGCATAAGGGAAGTAAGCTTTGATAACGGACCAGACTGCGAAGCAGGAATCCCGTAGAAGTAAATCGTAACTTGCGCAGGAATCTATGTACAGTGTTATCTCTATGCTAAAGGCGACGCATACACGGAACAAAGTCGGTTAACATTCCTTTATACCGCCACAGGACTTTTCTCCGCCTCGGGTTTTCCTTCCCTCCTTTCATCAAACACGACAGCTTTGAGACCCAAGCACAGAACCACCTCCAGCCCTGCAACCCCGACGAGAACCCAACACCCCCGTTGCCATGCGCCCACATATGCATCAATAACGGTCTGTCGCTCTGGCCCGCTCTCAGGAAGTCGCGAAAGCGTATCAACAACAGAGTTTGGGTTCAAACTTGTTATCACTGAGAGATACGGTGACCTGACGAGCATATCACGAAAAGCATTGTTGATCACTGTCGAAAATTGAAAGGCTGAGAGAGAGAGACGCGGATGAGAAAGATACATACCATTGCCAAGGATTGCTACACCGAGAACACCACCCAGGGTAGGTGCGGTACCAACCAAGGCGGTCACAGTTGACAGATAATCGTCAGGTAGACCGATCTGCGCAATAACCATTGTCATCTGTGTTCCCTACAAGTACGTTCAGCATTGTCAGTGCGTCACAAAAGTAGGAAAACATACGGAACCAAAGCCTGCGCCACAAATCAACGAATAACCTACAATGCGTCCGATGCTACTGCCTTCGTTCAAGGTCGACATAAGTCCCTATCAAATTATGTTAGTCCCACCCGCTTTGCCAGTACGAGCGGAATACGACTTACCATACCACCAGCCAAGATTGCCAGAGGTATGATGAACAAAGCTTTCAGTGCGTACCCGCCACCCCATCTAGGTGCAAGCCAGCTCGTAGCGGTACTGGAGATTGATGCCATGATCAAGAACGGAATGATCAGTGCAGACGAAACTACCGAAGACATCCCAATCACTTGAAGAAACACTGCGACGAACGAACTGGTTGGCACTAGGGTCTTAGAGACTTGACACTTGAGAGACTAACCAGGAAGATAGAATGCCTAAACGCTAACCTGTCAGACTATTGAAGAGAATGAATTATGTGGACGCAACTAACCAGTGCAAACAGATGGAAGAACGAAAATGTTCGCACAACTACGGCACTGCAGTCAGATACCCAACCCTCACAGAGATAAAGAAATCCGTACCGGTCATAATGCTCACATTCCTCCATTTCCATGTCGAAAACAGCTCAACCGGTACAATAGGCATCTCTGCTTTCGTCTCTACTGTGATGAATGCAAGAAAGCTCGCCCCTGCGCCTGCGAAACATCCTATCACCACAGAAGAGTTCCAAGGTAGGTCTTGGCCTCCCACGTTGAGTGCGACAACCAGACAGCTGAGGGACACCACAATGAGGAACATCCCGATCAAGTCGATCTTGGCGAGAGCTTCTCGGAATGTCCGGATTCGTGATGGCGGTGGTGGTATACGGAGCGTTGCCCACAAGAAGATGGTAACTAACATTCATCAAATCAGCGCGGGTGACAAAATTGCAACGCGGGAACCAGACTGACTAACAGGTCCAAAAGGCGCGGTGAATAGGAATCTACAAGAGCTGTTAAGTTCACAGATCTAATGTTGAACAGATAAACTCACATCCAGCGCCACTGACCAGCTTTTGCAAGCGCTCCACCAGCAATTGGCCCAAGCGAATCAGACAGGATGAAGACTACGTTGAAAATATTCATGTATGCTCCTCGTTGCTTTTCGTTTGTTAATTCTACCCAAGATGCATCAGTAAAACAAAAAAAAAGAGACTCTACAAAGATGTACTCACGAGAAACGATGATACTAACTAGACTAACCAGTCCAGCACCACCGATACCACTGATCAAACGTCCGGCAATCATCTGTGATAGTCCGCGACTTGTTCCTGCGATGATATTACCAATGATAAATACCCAGACTTCCAAAAAGACGAGCGGTTTGACGCCAACAGCGTCCTAATAGCCGTCACTCAATTATAACGTGGACCACACAAAAAATTTATAGCCCTTACAGCAATCCTTCCAGAGATGGGCTGAATAACAGTCGTCGTGAGCAGGTAAGATGTTGTTATCCATGACAGCGAGCCTTTGATCTCGAGTTCAGAACCGATGGTAGAAACCGAAGTCGCCACGATGGTTTCATCTACGTCAGAATAAGAGTCAAGTCGCGCAGATTTCTGAAATTCTGAAAGACGCACCGATAGCAAAGAGAAACAGCGCCAGACCAAGACTAGAATCGGGTTGAATGAGCATTCTGATAGACTACAGTGAGATGTTCTGGAGACCTTGACAATAGAACGGTCACTTGAACGAGGGACATGTCATTGACTTTGGGAAAAGGATCGCTGGGTTGGACAGCTACATTTTCCTGCTCTGGAGTACGAGGTTGCGAGGTTATCGAACGAGATTCGGACCGGCGCTCCGATTGGATTTCCGCAGATTCATGACTTGAAGGCATCTCTCAAGGACTTGCATCTTGCTTCGATGGGTTATTATATAGGTCCTTTGAGCAGCGAAAGGACTCACGGTAGTGTCGCCAAAGAAACGTTGTCGATGAGACCACGCGGTTCAAAGTTCACGTTCATTGATGGCTCGGACGCGGAGAGTCGGATTCTTTGATGCATTCCTGCGGACTGTGAAATGATAGCAACTGTAGCTGTTATGATCTCGTATTCATAAACGGGAGAAATAGCATGATATAGAAGAGCGTAGTTGCAACTGACAGAGTAACTGCATGCGGGATGCAGACGAGTGACTCCGCCGCGGCATGATACCGCGGCACAGCAACTGCCGGAAGGAATTGGACGGTCCTCTTTTGATTGGCCATTCGTATGCAGTCTTTACCTTGAGCTTTCTCATGACGAGGGGGTATACTATTACCCTCTTAAGACTTTTTATCACATCTTCTCATTCATACTACTTGCTAAGGTCAAGGACCCGGTACTGTATTCACATCGATAGCAGAGCGCGACGCTTACACACCACCAATCGGCATCCCAAGTCTCTATTCCGCGACGTAGACTCTGCGCAAGGTATGTCAAGTAGCGCTGACCTCAGGCTTTGGTGAAGCACTAGTTAACAAGGTAGGAAAATGCCAACCTACACCAACCCGGTAAAGGCCAGTTTATGTAAGTGCAGATTTTTTTCTATGTTGTATTTTACCTTGCTCATGTTCTGTACAGTAACATTGGAATTTTTTCCAGTTTGCATAATGCCCGAACCCATCATGTGCCGCCATTTCCAGGTCTTTACCTCAAGCATTGTCATGATATTTCATTACGGCTAGCTGCTCAGAGCTTCCGAAGGGTAATGACAATATTCTAGACATCGAGAAGTACTACGTCCGCAACCAGAGAAAACATCACCAGCGCTCAAGCCACATTGGATCGTCTCCTACGAGGACGGCACCAAGAGCTAGCGACAAAATCATCAACGCTAAAACCTTCCTGTATCCCCATATACATGCCCGCGACGGTGTCGCTGATGCCTTTCGACACTTCTACCCGATGTCATACAATTTCTGCACCTCTGCTGTCTCTCTCGCGTTTTATCACATCTTCTAATAGACGATATGACTCTACAACCTCCCTAAACGCTATCACGAGTCAACTAGCAATGGAGAGAGGGTCGTATATCTACAGAACCTCTAGTGCTTGTCAACTTCTTGTATCTCCGGAATATAGGACATTGTGCGGTGCTGTCATCTGGTACAAAAGGATATGTATTCATACCGTTCGTACGTTTAATAGTCGTGATCATCCCCGGGCTGCATGTTTGTGTCCCTCGCAACAAAACTTGTTACGGACCCCCTCATGGTTTCCGCGCACACAGGCCTCGGGCTCGCACATGTCATTCACAGAAGCCTTTCAGATGACTTCCTTGCTGAAGTCTCTTATCTCCATGGTTGCAGAATAAGATGGCGCGAAGCATTATCCAGCATCCGCACTTGCCGCTCTAGCATTTCGAATTCCCCTCTCTGTCAACGCACACTCCATTGTATGGAGGATTGAATAACTTGAGGAACACGACAAAAGGGGTACGATGGATAACATTCTTACCCACCGCCAATGCTACGCGGGCCTATGTAGCCTCGATAGTTTGGCGTGAAGGCGGACGATCGTACCCGGTTGCTCTCCTGCAGTTGACTCCGATGGCCTGCTGGAGTTATTACAAAGTCTATTGAAAGCGGCGATTTCTTTGCTGACAGGCGATAAGCGTTGCGATCAAAGAACTGGGCGCTGTTACCGCCCGTGGGGAAAAACAATGTTGCGATGCATCATGAATTGAATAGCAATATTCATAGGAACAGGATGCGCTCACATATCGGAGGAAGGCCTCCGACGCGTACAGATGGAAAGCGAGGTTTAGGAGACTCTCGTACGACATCGAGTCTATTGCCATTCTTGGCTCGGGGATATTGTTCGAAAAAGAAAAAAAAATTCAACGCAGTCAGAACGTTGGGGCAGAAGAAATGGGGCTCACTGACTTTATTGACAGGGGCGTGCCTCGACCGACCGCGCTTGGGCAAACCTGACTGCGACACGCTTACGGGCCGGAGGAAGATGTCGATTCAGCGTCTGCTACTGGCGCTCATTGACAGATATCCAATCGCAGTGATAATAATAGCCCGGAGGCTTTAGCGTTGACAGAGAATGAAGCGGTCAAGCTCCGGCGTACTCGTGAAGGCTGCTTTCAATTTTGTAACGGGTTGCGGAAACTAATAGACTTGAGAAGTCACGTTCCCCTTTGTAGTTTCCTTCCCGGTTGTAGTGCCTCGACCTAAGCTCGATCTCGTTTCAGCTTTCAGCACTAGATGGTCACAATGTTTCAGCGAGTACTGTCCACTTCCACAAGGTAGCGGAACTTGGTTAAACCCTTTCACCTGGCATTCAACGCGAAGTACTGACGCGGTGCCTTCCAGACTTGAGGCTGAGACTCTGGACTCTGTTGTTCCGTCAATTTGATTATATTGCCGAAGAAATGTGGAATATTTACTGCTCCCGAATTATACAAGCCGTTCCTGCAGGTTCCTGCCCCTCTCAAATGTCAATTACGCCAAGAACGCGTTCCGGTCCGATGTCTCTCTAATGAAGACGCGGCGTACTTATCATGCACATGTACTTAGGATAGTTGTGGCCGCTAAGTCATTGCTATAAAGTGTTAGGATAAGAACAAATATAGTAGGGTTGCCATTGCGACCTCGATGATCTCTGGGAGATACTGCGTAGAAAGAATGAAAAGCAATGCTCCTATGTTGATGCTCACTGAAACACCTCAAGCTCCCAATGCCGGGTTCAGCGTCGAGTTCTAGTCTTAGAAGGTGATGCCGTAGAGCCGATTACGACGGCCGATTACAGCTGTCGTCTGGATCAGAGCGTAGTGGTAACATCAGCATGACAGCCTGCCTTGCACGCCTAGGACATATGTACATCGTAATAAGAGGAAAGACATCCTGTCTATGTTAACTGCGCATCAAAGAAAAAGCATCTCCAGGCCAGACGTGCGGCGAAGATCTAGCAATGGCATCGGAATCTGTTGTGCAGCATCGGCAAAGCACAGTAGCGCAAGGCGAAAGAGCAACAGCAGGCAGACGTACAACTGTTGTCTGAACATAAATGACGCGCCATCAGCATCGGGGTTTGAGAGTTTCTAGGGTTCCCTGCCCAAAACAGTTAGTACTTGTGGATAAAGGAAACCCATGTCAGACCGGAGTTGTCGAAACGTCTCCATTGTGACGAGGAATGAAGCTTGAAGAGACGCACCGATTTTAAGTTGATCATAGGAGAATCATGAGAGGCAGTACCAGTAGGCCGCATGTTATGGTGAGAAATTGCCATCGTTCGGAAGCACATAATGGAAGCAGACTTCTCGAAGAACAGGTGATATTGAAGCGAGTCGCAGCGTACGACCTCGCTTTGTGATTTCGACGCGTTCTTCTTTGTAGAATAAAGATTCTTGTAGGGATCTGTTGGTCCCCTTGTGGCCCCCTGAGGTGAGAGAGCGCTGATAAGAGGGATAGCTGGCTGGCAACCAATTAGATCCCGGCTACAGACCGGTCATCTTGGATGGTTACGAGAGAACGGACGGCCGCTTCAAGGTACCGAAGACCGACAAGACCTTGCACGATTTCTTCAATAGACGGCGTTCCCTGAGCGGATCAAGAACAGAACTAGCAGCCACCGTACAGTGAGGTAATCCAGTCGAATGAGACAAAGAGGAAGACCAGAAAGAAAGAGAATCTCAAGTCCCAGTAATACTAACAGGATACGCGTACTATGTTAAGCCGGCCAAGACTGGGTGGCGAGACTGGACGGAGGAACTAGTACTCGAGGAAATACGGAAAAATAAACAAGTTCGGGGAAAAGCGTGACGTTGTGACGGCGGGAGCACGTGGCAGTACTATTTGGCCGTGATTATTGATTGTGGCTCCCAGCAACTGATTTGCACCGTCGCTGTCGTCGTTGTTGCCATCGACCAGCACTCGTGTACATTTTCAGCGGCTCTCGTCGCCGTTGCCGACGTTCTCTACGACCATCCTGCCGTCGTGCTCGATCTCTACTAACACTCAAAAGCGGTGCGTTACGTTTCCCATTCGCATCATTGAATCCCACTGACACGCGAAACGATTATCTTTGTTCTGTTTGCTCCTCCTTCGTCTCCTTCCTCACTTGTATTGTGCTCGTTGCGCCGAATTTCTTTCATTTCTTCAGAAGAACGGGACCTGCTTCTTGCGGTCAAAGTCGATGGCCGTTCTCGCACCTTCAGATTGGCAGTATCCTCTGAGAGAATCGACAATGGACGTTCCTTCTTCCAACTCGAAACAGCGCTCACCGCCTGCAAATGACCATTCACCTTCACAGATGTCCACCTCGCACAATCAACAGCAGGGCGGCTACCATCAGCCGCAGCAGCTCTCACAGCCTTATCCGTATCCCGTCCAACAGCAACCACAGGGCGCTTGGACGCCGTCTATCTCGGCCCAACCATTTTATCCGGCTTTCTATCAAAATCAGCAACAGCAACCACCCTATCCTCAGATACCCCAGCAGACCCCCTACTTCGACCCCGCCAACGCACAGCTCGCGGCACAATGGGCGTATCACAATATGCTGATTGCTCAACACTCCCCGCAGAATTTCCCACACGTTTCGCCGCCCCAACAACACCACTCGTCGTCTTCGCAAAGAAGCGGGCCCACCCCTTCCTCCTCCAACGATTACTTTGCCCAAAATCAAATTAACAACGTGTACAGTCCCTTTCCTAGCGGTACCCCTCCGCCTCATTCGAACCACAGAGGTGGCGCTGGCGACCATCCACAGCAGCAGCAGCAACCGAATGGACAATACCCTGGTTTCCATCCATACCGACGCCCAAGTCGGCAACAATCACAAACTAGTGAGCCCAGTGACTGGCGGTCCGGTGGGGTTCCGAATCCTCCATATGCTAGGCCAGATGCATCAGGATCAAGTTCCTCCGTCAATTCGTCGCACAGTTCACGCCAGCGGACAAACAGCAATCAGAGTGGTCACAGCGGGCATAACGTGCCGTCCGCGAACGGGAGCGTCCGTAGCAGGAATGGCTCCTCGGCAGCTTCAGCTCCAAACTCTGCACGGTCTTCGCCTTCAACATCAACATCGCCGTCGGCGTCCGGACCTCAGCGCGGACCACCTCACAATCGCACATCTTCCTCATCTTCCGCTTCATCATCTAATCGTCCTGGTTCTAGCCATTCGGCTACATCTCCCACAGCTGCAACGTCGTCAGCAGCGTCACCAAGTACGCCGCGTCCCGCACGACCGTCCCCTTTATCGCAGGGAACGTTTACAGCGTCCGAGAAGCGGATGTCCCGTGATGATAGTGATTTGGCAACCATGCTCGACCCTACACCCAGCGCCAGCATGCTGCGTAGTGGGGGACTCAAGGGTCGACTGCGACGGGCGCTCTCTTTCAATGCTGCGCAAGCTTTGAAGGAGGAGGAGGAGGAAGAGGCGTCGGCGCAGGCTTCATCCCGGGGTAGTAGCTCAAAACTAAAACCCAAGACGCCTATTCTCATTGATGCTGCTGTGAGTAAACCCGGAGGTGGTACACGCAGTCCGGACAGTCCTGGTGACGATGTTTCGACGAGAGCTCCTTCGACGGTACAGACGAAGAAGAAGAGCCGAGCGGCTTCCCTATTCAATTCACGGTTAAACGCGAGTACGGACAACATATCATTATCGTCTACTGTCAGTAGCGCGAGTGTAATGATCCGAAAGCTTGGATCAATGGGGAGACTGGCGAGGCGGAACTCGTTAGCTGGCATCACGTCGTTGTTCAAAGACAAAGAGAAGGACAAGGACGGAGAGAAGAAAGGGAAGAAAAAGGACAAGAAAGGTAGCGCGAAGGGAGAGGCGAGTGAGGCAAGCGTATCACATGTCACTGCGGAGCTGGACAGGAGCAGTAGTGATTGGAATGCTGCAGGAGAAATGAGTGGGCTGAGTCCGGCAGCCAAGCTAGCACGGCAGCATACGCTAAAAAGCAATGCGGAGGCGGCTGCCAAGGCTAAAGCCCAGCAAGAAGCTGAGGCTGCGGCCAATGCCAACGCGAACGCGGTCAAGGTGAACGGGAGCAGCGGTGTAGCAGCCTGGGAGAAGGGTACGACGACGCGACAGGGCTCATCATCACCTGTAAAGGGTGCGGGGATGCGGGTAAATGAAGATGGTACAAAGGTTCTAGTGGAGGAAGATGAAGAGGACAGTGAAGATGGCCATTATGGTCGTCAGGCTGGCCCTAGTGATCATATAGAGGGATGGGAGGATGACGATGATTGGGGTGAGGCGGAAGAGGATGAGGACGTGACAATACGGCAAGGACTCGAACGGGTGAGCATGGATGATGAGTATGAGTATCAGGAGGATCCCGAACCTTGGGCTGTCGATGTGAGACGTAGTGTTGAACGGGCACGGACGCCATCCAAAGGTATACTGAAATGTGAGTGGAACTCGCTGCCCAAGATAATTCTGCTCACTTTCTTGGCCCGTACACAGATGCAGCCTCTTATGATCAGCAAGCGTATCTCGCTGAACAGGCGCTACCGAACCGGGTACGGTCAAACTCATACAATTCACCTCCGCAAACGGAGTTGGGACCGCTGGCACGGATACCTTCGCCTGATCCCGATCATATTGATGGTCTTCATAGACATCCATCGCACTCATCGGGTCATGGTCAATTGCCATCAGCTCCCCTACTTCCACCTTTGACGTTCGAGTCGTCCGGCCGAATGAGTCTTGACTCGCCTAGAGAGATGTCCTCATCCCCCCAGCCCCATGCTCCTATACCTGAAAAGGCATCCGCGATATTCAACCATCCCAACCTCAACTCGTCAGCGCCTGCTTTGTCGACCATGACATCTGCAGCGCCCACTTTGACACATCGGTCTGCGACAGCGCCTACCAGCAAGCGGTTAGCTTTTGCCAGTAATCTGTCAGTGTACGATACCTTTTCCGCTTCTGTCTATGATCGACGGAGTGAGCCTGCCACATGGAGCCGACTCACGCCTGCGTTGGCGCAGCGGATCAAGGAGGAGCTCAATTCATACAAGATGGAGGAGATGGAAGTTCATGCCGCCAGTCGGATCCAGTATGTTCTTTCCTTAACATTCTACCTCCGAGATACTGATAAATGTCATTTTTAGCACACAGTTCTTTGTTTGAGTTATAAGTTTTGGATTCGCTACGACTACTTATACACATAAAACGCTCATTTTCCGATCTACGAAGCCACGACATCTCACCATCTGCCCTTGAACGAACTACCACCTTCTTACCAGTTCCGGATTCACAACACATCTCTCGAAATCGTCCATTAACAGTTGTTTTCAATATATACCTCCTCACGTGTAATAATTTTTATCGCGCAAGGCTCCGGCGCTTTTCCTTCACGTTCGCACTTGGTCAGATAACTCACACTCGCTATTAACTAGTATGTACGCTGTAGTCGTGCCTTATTCTCTCATTTCTTTTTTGGACGGACATTCTGATATAATGCAAACCCAACGCCACACGCACTCACCATCGTTCCCCACCCAGCCATCCCATATATAAAGCTAACTGTTTTCATCCCTGTTATCCTTTCATGCTTTTTATTCACTCTGTTCCTCGTCGTTGTTTGATTTTAATTCAGTAAAGAATTTTAAAACAGGGATTAGACTACTGCGTGGATGTAATAATCGAGCATACTAGGTGTAAAATTTATCCCATTTTTTCGCATCAAGCATGAAGCGTGCGTCACGTCTTGAACTCCGACGACATCCTCAGCTTACTATGTAGCCGTTAGTTACGGGGATGTTTGCACCCTCGAACGGCTTTGTCAGGGTAACAGACCATCTGGACAGCATCAAACGAAGTGTATGTAACTTGTTGTTGCTTTCGGCTTGAATATCGGAGGACACATTAACTTTAAGACTTCACGCATCCAGGTTGGATCCAGATACTACTCAGCAATGGTCGAGCGCCTGTAATGGTCTCTGCGAAAGCTAAGCACATGTCTTTTCAATTCAGTCTTTAGTCGACCCTTGGTCCAGCACAGGTTGACTCAAGTTCTACGTCCGGCTCATTGATGAACTTTCCAGTATTTGGTTCGGGCTTGACTATGCATTGCCGCCACCGAGCATATGGAACTTACCACTTACCTTGCATCAAAACCCCAAAAACAGCCCGATTACCGCCGTCCAGCCTAAGCTCGTCTTAGTAACTGTTTGTTGGAAACCTGGAGTGTTCTCAAATCTTCCGGGTCCTATCCGAAACGTTGGTCCTCGATGAGGTAAGTGTTAACCATCTCAATACACTTGAATGCCAAAGAGCTAAAAAGGTAAACGGTTATCACGAATGGGAGACTCGACACGCGCAAGTGACGGCTGCCAGTTCCCGTCATATTCCGACGGCGCCACCATCGCAGGCTCTTTGGAGACATGTGCTAGTCGGATGAGAGTGGATGCAACTATGCTCTATGCTCGGAGTGATATTTTTACTTTGTGCTGTAACGTTAATCATGATGCGGACATGCTGTCGCAACTGAATTAAGCGCTTAAAAAGTATAAACCAACTTTATATTAGCATCAAACCTCGGGATCAGTATGCTTGGATACGCAGGTACTCAACGAACGTATATCTAAAGTCTCCGATATGACGGTTATTGTTGAGAACACAGTCAGGGACATCGTTACTTAGCTGAAGAGAAGTTTGATACTAGGACATATTTGGACATCACCGCTTTGATCCTATCATCATTCTCCTGCTTCATATAAAAGTCCGTTGCGTTCTCGTCCCAACTTACTCTAAGCATCCATTAATTTTGGTCTCGCTTTATTTAGAGGTAACGACCAGTACGAAGCACGTTTCGCGGAAGTCAAGATCTAGACATACTACAACAACTTAAAATATAGGGTCCCCAATAGCAAAGTGATATCACTGGGGGTTGCACTCTCCAGATTAGATATAGTCGTTCGGCACATCCCATTCATCACCATCACTCTCCGGCGACTCGGATTCTGACTTCTCAGACTTCTCGCCTCTCAAGGGTATTTTGTCTACGGCAGCATGATCCTCCGCGTAAGCTCTCCTTCGCGCCGGGGCCGATCTGGTCGAGGGTATGGGGTTATCCAAGGGTCATGTAAATGGAACGCCTGTGTCGCGTTATTGAGAAATGATTCAAGTGCTGGCGCAAACTGTGCATCGGGCGAATCCGATATACTGGAATCCATTAGACGCGTCGGTACTACAGGAAAACTGAAGCACACAAAATTGGAGAATCGGGGCTGACTTTGAGTTTCAAATGGACATCTTATCCCGGCTTCCCGGCCCGTAGATCCTAAGTCGAGTCGGGTGACTACTTCGGCCGATGTGGATGACGACAACCACTTTGAGAAACTTACAGGAGTGATCAGGCATTTTAGGCATATCCGCTGGGTTGGCAGCGTTCCCTCAAAGGTGTTGGGCAAGTCGGAAGGAAGAGTGTGAATTGCAGCGGGGTATTCGGGCCAGGGAATGGTCCACGCATGGATGAGTAGAAAGGTGTTGGCGTCCATGGTTCTCAGAAAAGACATTGATTAACTCCCCGCCCCGTTTCGCGTCACAGAAAAGGTGGAAAAACGCAAATATCTTGTAGACATACGAAAAGTTACGCGCCGGAAATATCCGAACAATCCTTCCCTCTCACCATCATACATGATCTCTTTGATGCCGGATTCAAGACGTCAGTACACCATTCAGCTCTTCGCTGTTTCCTGCTATAGTTCGTGCTTGAGGCATACGGTGGTGTTGTATACTTTGGCTATGCAACTCCTCTTCACGTCTCTCGCGCGTAGTCGGTGCGTACGAATGCTAAAATATGTATACGGATACTGACAATGCAGCGTGCAGGACTCGGTCGAATTCACATATCCGGCATTGAATCTCGGAAAATCAAAATTGCTCTTCCCTGCTCTCAGATGAAATTGGGACGTCATCTTGGATCCCGCGCAAATTAGCGCTGGGTGAGAATGCCTGATGTTAATAACATACCTAGTAAATCACATGAAAATAACATGTATGTAACGTTAAAAACATCGGAGGGTCCCAGCAGTAGTGTGAAATTCTGTGAGAAACTCCGGTGGGATGAGCCTAAGGAACGGCCTCTTCCAAGGCTCCAAGCATCATCGGTCACTAAGATGACTACTTCTAGGTGGTGTGCTTGTTGTCGTACACCATGATAGATTTCGATTTACCTTTGATTTACCTTGTATTCATACATATATGGTCATTTCTGACCGCGTAGCGAAATAACAGGAAAATCACACGTTTTTAACATGTTATTTACGTGTTAAAAACAAGAAAACTTTCCGCGCTGCGCGCGATGATGTCATGGGAAACTCACAGTTATTTACATGTGAGGATGAACCTCACATGGGGGGTGCAACCATTGTCACGTTAAATACTTTGCCGAAAAGCATTCTCACCCAGCGCTAGCGCAAATGAAACTCACGATGGTTGGTTGACGATCTTGCACTGGCAAATTGAGACCAGGGTATGGAAACACATGTTATAGCGTCCAACATTCCACCGAAAGATTCCTATCCAAACGTCACTGGGTATCTCTTGCTCAACTCTTTGCGAATCTTCGTTTATCGCTCGATTCCTTCATCTTCATCCTTTGCTACTATAAGCCGAGGAAATCGCACTTGACCAGTCAAAGGTCATCTCTGTCGTTTTTGCGCTCCGCGTATAGGCGTGTGGGAGTGTCAAGGCAGAAGATGACTGTCGCTGAAATTGCGGATGTTTCTTCACACCGAGGGTTGGACTAACGGGAGCATTGCCGACTCAGAGCTGAACCAGAGAGCAGAAGGTGCTGGGGCTATCTAGCATCGAGTGTTCGGTGCCAACTTTGACAGCAAGGAATGCCCATTGTTCTAGGCTTGAAGAAGTTGCTCTCCATGGAACAAGTCGCTGGAGCGTGGCGGAATCAACGCTGTTACTGATTGGTGGTCAGACTATTCGATTAGCACTTAGTACGCGCATTCAATTTGATTAGTCTCGCTTCAGTTCCGTTCCTCATTGCCAACAGTTAGCGCGGGCTTGTGCCCTATTGTCCGATTGGCTCAAACCCCGGGATTAGCTGGTCATCTCAAGGCATATCCTCGACGTTAAATTCTTATTTGGTCACAGAGCCTTATCCCTCGTCATCATCCATGATGATCTGGAATGTCACTGATAACGCTAAAGGTTACTCTTCCAATGTCTCGCCTTGGTAGCTTTGCGGGCACTGCTTTCCTGGTATTCGCTTGGGTGGTCAGGATCCGAGCAAAGTGCTCTTGTGGTCGGTGTAGGTAAGCAAACTACCTGTTTCCACTATTAATTACGCCGAACCGACGCTGTGCAGCTATTTCCATCTGCTACGCTGGTTTCCAAAATCTCGTGTGACCAGCCTCTCGGGCACTTCATCTCGTACGGCCAACAGGTGTTTGTGGGCTTTGAATCCTTGTTATTATCAGGTCAGTAACACCTATATTGGATCGACTTGAGATACATGGCTTATAGAGTCACGGCGATCGTCTGATTCGGACGATTTGACTATGAACTCGGGGTGGGCTCACTTGTGGCAGACGGACTACTTACGTGGCTGTCTACATGTTGTACCAGCAGTGATTCCTGAGCGCCATTTTATCAAGGGAGAACTACATTGTAGACCCCACATAAATACAAGAAAATCTTAGTAATACAAGTCGTCATTATTGAGCGTCGGTTTCTTGCGTGTGCCTGCAGATGAACGTTCGGTTACGATCCCTTTGATAGCGAGGTGCAGATCATCCGATAGGTCTGAAGTGTCGAAAGGGAGAGAAGAAACCAGGTCTTTAGCCTCTTGCACTAGTTTCCGGAGTTGCTTGATGTCGCGACGCTCATGGAAATCAGAACTCGGGTTGAGTTGCCTTTGTAGTTTGATAGCAGCTTTGTTCGCCTTGCTGTTGAGCGGATTGTATCAGTTATCGCCTGGTACAAACGGCAAAAAATACGTACGTAGTCTGTTTTAGCGAGTCATCAAGGGTGGCAATATCATCAGGATTGCACTTGTCACAGTCGTTGTTAAGCTTATTTTTCGTCTTCGTCTTGCGGCTGAGTGTATCGACACGAACTGTCTCGAGACAGACTAAAATGTGCGGCAGCGGACCGAGAAACAAGCGAAGATATAGCCCTGGGTTATCACCAAGCCGAGATACTTCTTTGGTGCATGAGGCGTATATTTGTGCATGAAGGCCGGCCATCCCTCTCTTGGCAATGCCTCGTCGATGACGAAGAACTTTCTTGTATATCCGCTGAATCAAGGATGCAGCAGCGATCTCTCTTTCCGTGGGCTCCGGAGTTGTCACATCTTGCGCCGGGATGGCATCGGCAGCTACAGCATCGTCATCGGTAGCCTGCTCAGGTATCTCAACCTCTCGTGTATCTTCCACCTCCTCCGCTTTGTCATCCGGCTCCTCCCGCTCAGAAACCTCAATATGCGGTGAGGTAGTCTGAGAGGAAGTAGACGCAGAAAGACTGAGCTGTGCTCGGATATCCGTGAAATCATTGTAGACAAGCTGACGGACTCCGGGAGAGGGGCGAACTTTCGCTGGAACCCTGCTCCGGTGAAAGAGCTGTATCATCTCATCCATGGTATCATCTTGCAATGAACAACGAATAGTGTTTGCCAATTGATCCCACGAGTCACTGGCTGCACTGGTGTATCTACAAAGGCGTTAATATTATGCAGGCGTCTCCTAAAGTAGACTCACATACCGCTCATATAGGGAGGAGCCCTCTTGGTGTAAAGATAGCACTAGCTCCCTAATATCGTTACGGAGAAAATCGTTGTGGATGTTGTAGCCCACTATAAGGTAAATAAGCAATAAGGACACAAGTCACAGAGCTAGCAAAAACTGACATAGACCAATGGCCTTGAATCTAATGGAAGAATATCAGAAAAGATAGCAACGCACTCGGTAACTGACTCACATCCTTGCGATGAAAACGTGACGAACTTGGTATGGCACGTTTGAAACATTTCTAGAAATCCCATACAATAAATGTTCCGCTACATTGTGAGGATGAGAAGCTGAAGGATAAGAAATTTATGGGACTTACCAGAGTCTCTACCGACGCGCAATTGTTGCAGGAGATCCCATATAGGTGCTAGAAGGACGTGATAGAAGTTTGTCTGTATCCCCTTGTTGAAATACGGAAAATCATATTCCACAAAGCGCAAGAGCCAGCTACGAGGGACAGTTACGTTGTGCGGTAATGTCATTCCCAGGCGCTCGCCACAAAGAATGACAGAACTGCAAAGAAAATCCAGAAAGTCACACAGAACACCTATGTTGACGGGTAATCTTTGCTTTACAACGTGCCTGGAAAGAAGATCAACCCACTAGACTCGTAAAGATCTGCGGGATCCAGACTTACTCGAAAAATCGAAAACCAGCCGAAAGAGACCATGTTTGATGTCCTGACATCGAGTCCAGAAGATCATGAAGAATGAGGCGGTCGCCTTGGCGAATATACATGAATGGAGGGTATATTCTGAAATAAGCCGCATTTCTGAGATAATCCGCCTGACTTCGGTCAATCGCAAGAGCCAAGGCGGCTGTTCGCATCACGTCCGTGAGGAAGTTCGTCCAGGGGTGATATTCCCGGCCATAAACAAGCGTTCGCACCCAATCTTTCACGACATTTAGCGCCTTTGGGGCCTCGGGGATTGTAGAAAGTGCGAGATGGGAAATAGAACCAAACATATGGTGTGGAGGATAAAGAGCCTCATAAAGACGGTTGATCCAGAATCTACATGGAAATAAATATTGCGAAGCTGGAGAACGAGAATGATAACGTACTTAGTTCCTCTGTATTCCACGTCTGCATGGGCATTCTCTCTAAGCGACTGCAAGATCAAGATTTGTTGCAGGTGCAGACGAACACGCATATTATAGTAATCGATATTCATCACCGAAGGTGGTGCGTGAGCTTCCGGGCATTCAGGCCGCGAACAAAACCCAGATATGGCAAAAACGAGGCAAGGCGCAAATGCTTTGCTTCTTGCACATTCGTCATTTTCGGCGGCAACCCTTTGTTGGAGATGACTTCTCAGAATATATCGAAATTGGCCACGTAATTCGAGTACTGACAGCCTGAGATTGGAGTCGGAATCCCTAGGCAAGTTCCTAGGTTGAAGTTTAAGAATCTCTGAGTATAACCATGTGTTCTGGGGCACCAGGAACTCGTTCTCTGCTATTCGCCGAAAACCGAACAACGCCGCGGTCGTTACATCCCTACAAGGGTCCGTTCGGAATGCTGCAGCAGAAAGGAGGCCCACATAGGTATAAAACAGGTTGAGTTCTTCAACTGCGTCAACAAGAGCCATGTCTTGAATTCGAAGAACCCGAGAAAAGTATTGGTCTAGACATAGCAAGGCTGCCGAACTATGGCCAATCTTGTAAATATCAAACCCAGTTCACGCAGTTGAGATATCTGGCCTCGTATGATAGCAGTGAACATAGAGAGCTGAAAACACCTTGATAAGCCACAACGAGTAAGACATGAGGCTAATACTTACTTCCGCAGTTTGCTTCACAATACACTGTGAAGAAAAATCCAACAACCGCGACACGGCAGCATCCGAGCGTATGACATTGGGGTCAACACCAAATGATATTTTGCGCCAAAGCTCTTCAAGAATGCATTCCTGAGCTCGACGCAAAGCATCTTTGTTTTCAGTTTGAGCGAGGAAAAGCTTAATAGCCTCTTCTTTGCGACCCTCGGAATAGTGCAATTCAGCAGCTTCGCTGAGTCGTCCTTCTTTCTCCAATAAGTCTGCAAGAGCGATATCAAGATCTCTCTCTTCCAAATACTCCAATTCTTTCTCGACTGACTCAAATAGCTCATGGGCCTTTCTGTTTAGGAAAGTGAGAATGGTTAGCCAACATGCTTCGGGAAATGACGTACGACATCTGGCGGTCAGAGAAGTATGCTAGTCTCGCAAGCTTGATAACATTTTCGACGACCTTCAACGACATTTCGTCTTCATGAGCTTTCACAATTTCGACCGCCTCGTCAAATTTGCCGATGTCTCTATACAACTCTGCAGCATGGGTATACTCCTGAACCTGGATAAATTTTTCGGCAGCCCGATCCTTCTGGTCAGCTTGTTCAAAGCATTCGCCGCTGATCCTGAGGTAGGTCATGGAATCTTTCGAGCGTGCCTCACTAGCACATTTCTCGAATGAAACGGCTGCTTCTGTGAAACAAGAACGTCGCTCAAGCACTTTTTGTCTCGATGTACCAATGACTTTACGAGCCTTTGCTCGCAAATCATAGGCATTTGCGATGGATGCTAAGGCAGGAAGCTTGGCCCTATCATAACAGTGCTTGGCCTGTGAGAAGTGCTTCGCATTGAAAAGTTCACGGCCTTCTGCAGCCCATTCGTCTGCCGTTGACGAAGACGCGAGACGAGGAGCATCGGATCCCTGAGTATAATTGTTAATCAAATCTTTTTTCGTCCAAAATATCTTGATGATTCGTGATAAGAATACTGTCTGGATAGTACAGCACCAACTTACTCTCATTGGTTCCCCCATCTCAGATCCATCTGCGATCCAGATATTTTCACGTGCTCTTGTAATTGCAACATACAGCGATTTGAGCTGAAAAATATCATCGCTTTAATAGTGCTGGGTGATGGTGTGATAATTCAGACTCACCTCATTACAAATGCTAGCATGACGAACAGGGTCAAATTGAGGAGGAGGATTTCTAGGGTCCTGCTGGCTCTCCTCGACGGCGTTCAGCACAACACGCCATTGCGCGAGATTGACGGGTGAATCAGCAAAGAAGTTGTAAAGCAGGACCTGAAAGGATGAAGCGCCACAGTGAGAAACTCACTCGCGACATAATATATTAACCTACATCGTTGAATTCGAGTCCTTTGCTTTCATATACGGTGCTATAATATTGGCCATCAGTGGCTTGTTTAATATAACAAAAAAAAGACTCGAACAGCACAAGACCGATTTCACCAACTTTCTGTCGGAGTCTCTCTCTTGCCGTTTCATTCCTGACAATGATACCTATACATAAAAATTCGGAGTCAGCTCGCTTCAACAACGCCGATAACACGAGACAAACACTGCTGAGCACCAAACTCGATATGATTGCCGACATCACCAAAGATGAACTGTTCCAGCTGGGCGTGGTCTTCATTATTAAAAAAGACAGGTTTGACCCCATCTACAATGCCCATCTCTGGAGAAAGGCGATCAATAGAATCCGCCCAAAACATCATGACTAGATCGATGACAGAATGTGCGCAATCAACAATCCCTGCATGGGACCTATAGTTGACCGCAAGTTGAAACATCTCAGGCGGATGCGGAGCTTCGAGTCTGCGCTTCTTCCGGTACTGGTCCTACTCGTATAATTAGACTTGCATATATGAGAATTATTCTAAGTGAATACTACCTCAACATTCCATTGAAATGCCTTCAATGCATTGAAACGGAAAGAACTTCCAATGGAAATGGTCTGTGCAGTATCACCTGCCCAGAAGAGACCGTCTGCATTGCTACATAGCGCCCTCAAGACTAGATGACGAGTTGGTTAGCTGATCCATGTGAGACGAAGATAAGAGAAAAAATTTACTCATAGTATCGATGAGCATGTTATCTTGCACCTCGTCCACATATCTGTCGCAATATTTATAATAGATAAAGAGTACAAACAGAGGACTCACAAATTGTCGAGACCTTTGCCCGGAATACCTTTTTCCGCGAAATGCTTCAATATGCCATGGGTCCTAGACCTCGATTATCTTCTACTCACGGAATTTCAACAAAGACCTTACCGATCACCGGTGTCATAGTCTCCCTGCGACTTCTTCTTGCGTATATACAACTCAAAGAGTCTGTACACCTCGCACCTCTGGTCAGCAAATGTAGACTGCCGGCGTTTACTGAGATCAAGGTATGCGTCTTTGCTAAGGTGATGCCTCTTTTCGCTCAGTGTCTCTGCCGAGCCTTCAATGACGCCTGAACGAAGACTCGGGTCAATCTCTTTAACAAGATATATGAATTATTTACCTATAATTTCGCTGAATACCAAGGCAGGATCTAAATTAAACGCTGTTTAAATACCTATGCGCAGACAAAAGAGAGAAGAAGAAACCTAATCCTTTAATCAACGGTTCGGGGAAATGAGACCAGTAGGACTCGCAAAAGGATTCAAAAGTAATGACACCCATCTGGCGCTTGATACCAGTACGTCTCGTGTCGATCAACGTTTGCATACTCATGTCAGCTTCCAACATGTCGCAAAGCTATAATCGGTAAAAATGGGAAGCATGGATGAAAAAGAGCTGCTACTCACGCCATCAAATGTGATAAATAATGGGAAATGCCTCTCCTCGAGTTCACTGTACTTGGCTGGTAAATCAGTCCGCCAATCTACAACATCATCTGCGTCAATCAGCCCTAAATCATCTTGGTACTGGGGAGCTCTCGGTAGCTTCGTGAGGTCGGCAGAGGATTGTGATGCCATTGCCAAGGAGCTGGACAACTTCGCAAAGTATTCCTGCACTTTCTTAGCGAGCATTCTGGACTTCGTGACGAAGACTTGACGAGGACGAGGTAAACCTGACTCCATGAGTTGAAACGTCCGCTCGATGAGCAACATCTTGAATAACATAGTAGTTGTTTTTCTACATCAAACCGATGAGCCAAAGCATGAAGCCGGCAAACTGCTCGTGCATACCCCGTGCCGCTGCGGCCTATGACGTAGCAGGACCGTGGATGCTCTATGATACGTTTCTCTTGAGTGCTGCGAATACATGGTATCAGAAAATGAACAAAGAGAGTATAAAGACCGTGGCGCACGAAACCATATGAGGAAAAGTTGCATCCACATCTGCTAGGACGGCTACCAAAATGAATCAGATACGGCTTTTTAGGACAGCATCGCACCGATACGTACTATTCAAAAAAGGCTGCGCGTCTTCATGGTTAAATCATCAGTCCGCAGGCAAGTATCACGAGAACATACCTGCGAAAATGTGATGTATTTTTCGACACTGTAGGGGGTCAGTGGCTCGAACTCTCCTCTTCTCTATATGACTTACACGAGTCTTGAATGAATCTGAGTGGAATAGTCAGTGTTTGATACGAAGGAACAAAAGATGTGGGGCTAACCTGGGCTGTTTCGTCGGGACGTAAATCCGGCAGGCCTTTGATCTCCGAAAGCAACACTTCCGGTAGCGGAGGAAAGATAGCTGGAGTAAAAGTATCCTTCGAGGATTGATCTGCGTGTTTCCTAACGGCGCATCTACAGCATCACATTTAGTCTACAGACATTTGGCAAGTTACAACGATAAAATGATACCTCTTCCTGTATTCTTTTCCCTTTTTGCGAAGTTGACTGCTGATAGAACTCCAGAGATGATTGTCGATTTGAGCGTGGTTAAAGATATCAAAAATTTTGATAGCTTCAAGAGCTGTGAGGAGCGGGAAAAGAGAGATGGACGTTAACTTACCTTGTAGCTCTCTCTGCTAATGATTCAAGGTAGTTCAGTAGCTTGGATTATGAATTTATCCTCCGAACATACATCATCGCCCGGGATTATGTCAATTTGATACTTCAAAGCGGTGTCAGTGATATTTGGGGCTGATAGGAAACAAGTTTCTTACGATGAGTTTGAGGTTACGGGAGATTTTGGCCTCAAAGACAGGGACCTCAGTCGCGCTTCCACTCAAACGCCTTTGATTATTGTCCGTAAAATGACCGCATGAGAGTTCCCTGTGTAGCGTACTCTAAGTATGCTTGATACACGATATCATGCGACCCAACACGTACTTTATCTTCTTCACGGTGGCGTTAAATGCGACGAGATCTTTCTTGTGGGCGTTCCGCAAAAATTTGTCAGCATTTGTGGAAATGATGATCATCCACTCGCCAAAGCCCTCGGCAGTATCGAAGTATAACGCCCTTCATAAATATCAATACAGTATCATTTCATGAAACGACATGAAGATATACGATTTCATTGGCTGAACCATCGGATATGCGGAAGGTAACTCAACCACAGACTTCGGAGTGTTCTCCTCCTCTGTGGACGACGCAGAGGTGACAATACGTTCCTTGAAAAATGCCGATATCTCAGGACGACCGAGCAGCTCCAAATAGAACTGGGCACATCTCAACTTTCAACGAGTACCATGCAGATAAACCAGCACTCACCTGGAGAATATTCTTTTGGCTTTGCAAAACACGATCCACGAGGACAGACGCATCGCTCGACGTTTTACGCATATCGACATTCAGAATATCGAAATACCTTTCGGCCAAAGTTGTGGCGCCGTCTTCTCGCTTGACTTGCTGGGGCCTCCTCTGAGACTGCTTGGCCTTGCCCCTCTTGTTATGACGTTCCGATCCAGTATCGATGGGACGTAGAACAGAGACGAGGTATTTCAAAACCTCGGGCGTGATCTGAGCTAGTTCGTGGTATCGGGTACATAATTCTCTGTCTTCAACAAAAGAGGAGGAAAGAAGCTCCGTAGAGAGACAAGATATAGCTCTGTAGTGGACCGTCCCATCATAGGTCGCAGCTTCGGAGGGAAAGGACTCCAGCAACCACGAAATCAATGGTGTAGTCTCACTCAGGGCTGTGAAGATGTAAGAGCCTGATAGACTATCAGATAGCTCGATAGCGTCAACTTACACGACAAGATCAAGAGAATGATACGAGAGGCCTCGTTGTCGATTAGCTCTTGGAAAACATGCTTGAAATTATCCTTTGTGAGAAGGCTTTTCAGCTCCTCCAATGCAGAGTCAAGCACATCCCTCGAAGCGAACTGCTCCGAGCTGAAGAGATCGCTGCGATATATGCGCTTGCGGGGCATGGTTGCATCATGACAAAAGCGTTTTCTGGTTTATATGGGCATGGAGACACACTTCCGGCAAAATAAAGACAAACTCAGACCCCAGCGTGAGCTTCAGAATTCCAATCAATCACTTACGGAAACTTCCTAAGCGCCTAGATAGTCTCGAGACGAGTAGAACTCAGGGACAAAATCCCAGTTCCGTGCTTTGCTGCGGCACGACGCGTCCGGGTCTGACTATAAGTGTCTGCATAGGGTCTCTGGAAAAGTGACTGCTTCCTGGGCAAGCCAGCAGGTGAAGGCTTAAGAACGAGCCGAAAGGTATCCCAAGTCCCAGGCTAGTGACGGAAGCGTGAACATGTTGAAGTACTGAAGAAGCGCACCAATTGAATTCAAGCAACAAATTGCCTAATCGAGAGCACAGGACTCCCGTCACCTGTTATCGGTTAATTCATTCACAATAGAGCGGAAACTTGGTAACCTCGAGAAGTGGCAACTTGAATAGCCCACAATAAGTCGATCATCAGCACATGTTACGATGGCAAGCAAGAATACGAGTATTTACAGATATACTAGAAAAAAAGTCATCAGTCATAAAGTGACCTTTATCACCAACATAAAAATCATGAAGACCCCAGAGCTTTCATCTCCGCAGCGACATTCTCATTCGGACGTATATATCCTTTATCATCCATCCGAGTGCTATAAGCAAGCCCATGAGAAATCATCAAAGTTAATGAGACAAATGAACTGACACGGTCTTGTTGTCTAGATCGGTATGATCCTTGATACGTATGACAACCATAGGCAACGCAAACACCAGACCTCCGAGAAGGAAAGCCGATTCCGAAATGAACATATTTGTGTACCTATATGAAGCATCAGGAAGCATCACAATAAAGCGTCAGAGAAAACACACGGAATCTTGACAGCGTCCGCACGCCATATCCCAGCCGCCCCAGCCGACTGGATCGACTTGTAGAATCTAGCAAAGAATGCCAACTTTGACGGATCGTTTGACGTCGCATCCATATGCTAGTATTCCGTCGTCTGCCACATCGTATCAGAATCCCACAGAAGATGTAAAACCACACACGACCGGCATATCCGTAATCGTAGATATCCATTTTCTCGGTCTCTGGTGCAACGTTCTCGTGCGTGTACTGCTTGGTAGAAGTATCCCCGGACAGATGATTCTAGAGGGGGGAGGTAGGTACTGATACCGCGTGTAGAACCAATTGAAAGCAAAGAACGTAAGGAAGAAAGTAACAATCATTTGATCAGTCTTTAGCGTCACGAATAGACCCATGTGCGACTAAGGATTGGCTGATAATGGCGCGCTGCGACACCTAATATGCGTGCCGTCCATGTGCCAGCTTCGCATCTCGCAGAGATGGTCTTTTGGCGCGTCATACGAGCCCATTGCAACAGCCGTTGGAAGCTCAGCGTACTGGCTCTCCTGCACGCCAAAACGGCGTGTCGTCAGGATTCCCTTCTGAGAACGTCGGACCGGCCGAGGGTGATAATCAGGGGTGCGGCTGTGAGCGAGAGAAGTGTCCAAACGCGGTTCAGAAGGTCAAGTGTAGTCTGGAGAGACCTGGGGTTGAGGTTCGTGATGCCAAGGGTGGCGTGCAATGCGTAGGTCGTCGTAGATTGATCGTGGTTGTGAGAAAGCATCGGCTATCGGGCCGGACAGCCAGCGCATCCTTTACTCCATCTTCCATCACGCCACAACTGGGTGGCGACTATTTTGCGCTAGACTCGAGCCAGTCCCCACTTCGGTTGATGACAGTCGATCAACTAGCATCCGCCTGCTCGAGTTGATCGATTGTCATCAACTGGTGGGGAGACTGGTTCGAGTCTAATTTTGCGCAGGTCAAAATGGAATCAAAATCCTTGGCACCTCCCTAATAAGGAAATACTGAAGGATTTTGACCGATGCAAAATCCCAGAAGTGCATTTTGATGTCATTTTGACTCGTGCAAAATAGCCGTTCCCCAGCTGTGACGCCGCAGAGGCAGGATACACGGACACTGAGTATCTTCATGTCCATGGGCTGATACTTGATGTTAAGTTGTCGGCCATCGCTGCTACAGGGAAAACGGTGGAGGAAGCCGTGTGCAGTGTCGCAAGCTCCATCACACGAGCGTGAAGAAGGGCAAGTATGAAAAGCGATCCGTCGAGGTCGAGGTGGTGCGCATGCTCTGTGGTTCCTTCCTATCCGTATGCTGAATCTTGAACAGCTTCAAGATCTGCTCGATAAGTACGTTGCCGAAATTAACAACACCCACTGGTGGACATGTTGGGGTTCGCCGATAAGAGAGGATGATCCTTCACGACAACCGAGATACGGTACTCGGGCTGGTCTGATCATGAAAATATTGCTCTGCACTATACTTTCTCCACCTATGTCAGCCATGTGCACCTACTTATACAACGAGTATGTTTTCTTTTCTTTCTTTCTTTCCTCGTGTACCTATCTAAAACTTTAATCCAGTCTTGGACGTGTGCTGTTCACTCGGACTCGGCCTTTGTAACTTATTATATTCGATTTCGGGAACTTTCTCAGCGTCAGTTTTCGACACCGAGAAACCCAAACATTGCATTTCCAAGCTCATTAATATTCGTGCTTGCTCCAATCCAACCTTTGGAAAGTTCGTGGTAGCAACTAGTTGAATCCGCGCTAAGTTGCGCTTGCAGTGGCTTGAACGGAGTCACGTGACCGTGACAGTCGCGTCGGTCACGTCAATTCTTGTCACACTGGGATTTGACCCGTTCCCTCAACTCAACCTCAACTTGAAATAGCTGAGATAGGTGCACGATGTTCAGGTTTGCTTCTGGAATACCATGGTTCTTTCGAAGGCAAGAGAAACTAAGGGGATTCATCCGGACGTTGACACTGGTATGTATGTTCCAGTGTTGATTCCACAGTGGGTTGAGCATTTCGGACGGCAAGCGATTTCAAGAGACCGCGATCTCCGTGTTTTGGCTCATACTTCCATTCTAATCTCCGTTGTCACTGTTACTGGGACTTGCTGCCACGTATCCTTTGTTTAACAGGCGCTCATTGATGGCTACATGAGGTAAGCATGAGGCAAAGGCAAAGTATATATTTCGTTGCGTTTCAGCGAGGGACGGCGTCTTTCCGACACTCTACCACAATGGTCTCTCCAAAATCGGCTGCAAGAAAACTTCTCGGCCGTATCAATGAAAATTGGTACTATCAGGCAACAACGAAGGCACGATGGATGGACTTGATAGGAGACTACGCTGGCGATGAACCTTTCATCATCGATGGTAAGTTGTGATTTTTTTTTGTGACAACAAGAACTAATTCTTTTCGGTGGCATAGGAGAATCCCTCATACAAGGTGTCCTAGATGATCCTCTCCTCGCTATTGGGCGTAACGACGGCACGTTTCTTGAAAGGGTTTTTCCCCAGTGGCAGACACTGATTGGCAGTGACATGCTTACAGACACCAGCTTCCAGGCTTTACACGCTATTTACAGCCTCGAGAATACCCTGAAAAGTTTTCTCTCTCGAAAAGCTAATGTTGAGGTTGTCTTTTGGCGTAGTGAGTAGGGACTTGAATTGAATGACACCCTTCTTTATAACAACCTATAGATAACATTCACGCTACAACTAGACTAGGACAAACACCTTTCGTACACTCTTCGCGACACTTGGCGCGGCAAATTCTTCTCAAGCATTTACAGCAACTCTCGAGTATCGTCCCAATGCATCAGTTCGATGATCTGCAAGATGGATTTTGGAAGAAGTATGAAGCCTCGAGAAAAGTACGTGGCGCGTATATCACTTCTTGCCCTCCGCCCTAATATCGCCTGTCAGCCTATGTTTGTGCTCATCAGCGACAGCGTCCCCAGCCGCGACGCTCCTGCTGATAGTCTTCACCCTGGCTACATCGCGTGTCAACGGAACTTCATCTTTGAAATCCTATCCTTTGGACTGCCTGTAGCTTTACTCAACGGGTTGGAGTTCAGAGACTCCAAGGTGTGGGATGCCTTTGTTATGGAGGGCGTTAACTAACTTTTCAACGCCTAGATCTTGTCTTTTGTCATTGAAAGGACGTCTGCTACTAGGGACTCCGTCCCTCCTTGGTCCCCAATCGCACCGATATACAATCGAATGGATCTGGTTAGCCAAAAATATGGCGTCTCGGAGATATTTCAGTGTTCTGGACCGTTGTCTTGTACACATGAAGTTCTCGAAAAGATTTGTCAGCTATTCTTCGTTGATGATTCATTCTTTGGGTCCATAAATCCATCTCAGGAACCTTTAATGGAAGAACTTTTAGCTGCATTTCTTCTTCACATCTTCAGCCTTCCGGAGTTGCCTCTGAAGGCTCGAATCCAATCCCCCATCGAAGTCCCATCAGATTTGCAGGACATTTTGCGACAGTCCTTCCTCCCTCGGCTTTTCTTTTTGGCCTCTTCCATTCTCCAAAGGGCCACTATTGGTCTGGATATCGATCTCCACATTTTTTTCGTGCTCCTTCAGTATCTCGGCCGCGGAATGTCTTTGGCTTCAGCTGTTCGCGCCGATATCATCATGCAGGCAAAGAATATTTGGCTCGGTGACCATTTTCCTCATCACTTCCCGTGCCTGAAGGCTTTCACTGGGGGTGCTCCGCAGTCTCCCAGTGTTTCATCTTCTATCTCAAGTATAACAAGTGACAGTGAGGTAGAGGATGACTGGGAGGAGGATTCAGATCTAGGAGCATGGGATGCATCTGACTCCGAATCTGAAACGAACCCTCAGGAACCCATTCTGATATCCACATCCCAAGCACAAACTCAACTCCTACCGTTCTCCCACCCCGTCTTTGACAAGGCACTCCCTTCAATTAACATCCCCACTGCCGGTGACGATCGACCACTTAAGTCGAGCAAATTCCTCAACTTTTCGGTATTGTTTTCGGATACGCGTCACTGGCAGAATCGCAAGAAGATCATCTCCCCTGGCCAGAAGCCTCCGGTCGTAAATTGGCGTGTTCTCCGTTCCAATCAGCGGTACATTGCCAATTTGCAACATCAAGCGGAAACATTGACGGGAGCGTCGGGCAGAGGGCTTCAACAGATTACTATTACTGTTGATTCTGCAGCATCGAAGAAGCCTGAAAGGGGTCCTAACCTGTCGGTTCGTAAATTTTACTTATCTCTGTTATAAGCCGAAGTCTTACGTTTCGGAAGATTAAGACGACGAAGCAAGTCAAGCTCACAAAGAAGGAACAGCTGAAGAAGGATATCCAGGAAAAGAAGAATGCCGAGAAGGAGAGCAAGACACGACAATGGTTTCTTAATCAGCTGAGCGCTATGTCCGAGAAGACGACCCGGCAGAAGCTCGATCTACTAGAGCAACTAGCTCGTAGTCCCCGTATGGTAGACCCTTGGCTCGCCGTCGAACATCTCATGTACAAGGTGCATCTTCTCCTCAAGATGTGGATTGAAAACTCCGATCACGAAAAGGACTCTGTTCGGGATCGTTATACCGTAACAATCATGCGACTTGTGAAGGATATCCGTGACAAAGGAGCTACTACTGCAGCGCGAGGGAAAGCGTTGTCTGCAGTCTTGACGAGTTTTGGTTTCTCGACTTACATTAACGGGTTTGTTATGGTAGCAGAGCCGCCAACGCCTTGTCCGTTGGCATTCGACTTTGTGAAGTTGGTTCGATCAAAGGGAGACGTTCTTTATCCCTGGATGAAGATAACTGAGCATTCTATTCTCTGGCAGCTCCGGCTTTTTGGACCATATATGGACCGCTCTATGGACGGCAGTTTTGATAGGCGTGTCAATTTCGATCCCGACGCCTGGTAAAAGAAAGTTCTCGATTGCATCGATGATCCCAACCATTCTATGCTTGTCGTTGGTAAGTGCCATTTCTGTACATGCCCTCTTGCCGTCTCATTGACCGATCCCTCATCTAGCTCCGACTAGTGCTGGAAAGACGTTTATCTCATTCTACGCGATGGAGAAGGTTTTGCGCGAGTCAAATGATGGCATTCTAGTCTATATAGCGCCGACAAAGGCCCTTGTCACTCAGATTGCTGCTGAGGTTTATGCTCGTTTCAGCAAGAAGGTTCCCAATGGTACGTTTTTTGCATACGTTCCTTATTCGTAGGTCCATGGAATTTACAGGGAATTTATGGGCGGTCCATACACGAGACTACCGTATCAATGAACCGCACAACTGCCAGATTCTTATCACTGTGCCAGAAATGCTTTCGATTATGCTGTTATCACCTCCACTTGCCTCCAAATGGACACCTCGAATTAAAAGGTATGTTCGCGTCCACTAACATTGCCAACACTCATCATGTTTCTGAACAGAATTATTCTCGATGAAATTCATTCCATCGGCCAGCAGGAAGGAGGCTCTGTTTGGGAGCAAATCATCCTTCTCGCGCCATGTCCAATCATGTAAGCTTTTATTACGTTCAGACGTATCTTATGCTTATTCTACGCTAGTGGATTGTCGGCAACCGTCGGAGAACCGGAGACTTTCAACGACTGGCTTGCATCAGTTTCGCGAGCACATGGATACAAGCATACATTCATTCAGCATAAACACCGCTATTCACATCTTCGAAAATTCTTCTATCGTCTGGATGGGTTGAAGAGCCTACGGCCATTTCAAGGACATGAATCGTATCAGCCGACGTCTAGGATGAGATTCCTCCATCCACTGTCAACATTGGCCTTTGGTCCGCGGGCCCTTCCAGAGGATTTATCGCTGGAGCCCTCCGATACGCTGTCACTCTACGGCGCAATGAGCCAACGCAAGGACCTATCCATTAACTTAGTCAGGCTCGACCCTACTCGATTCTTTTCCCCTGTCAAAGGATTGTTGAAGCAGAAGGACATCCTGCGATATGAAACTGATCTCAAGAATGCGCTTATGGATCTGCCACCGTCATCTCGGAACGAAGTTATCCATGATCTTGCTGACAAAGACATCCCGCAGGGCACAAAAGATAAGGAACCTAGCCACCAGAGCTTCGAGAGAGGACTTTTACCGCTCGTGGCTGATCTTCATGCTCGCGGCGAACTGGTACGCATTAGGTTACACATTTCCGTCAGTTTATGCCATTGATGCACCTTGTTTCTAGCCTGCCATTTTATTCAACTTTGACCGAGCGCTTTGCGAAGATGTTGCCGAATTACTTCTGAAAGAACTCTTGGAGTCAGAGTTGGTTTGGAAATCAAGGAGCCCAGAGTGGCAGAGGAAATGTCAGCAATGGCAGAAGTGGCAGGATAGTTCCAAGGCTCGTATCCGTGAAGAGAAGACTTCATTTGTGCGTGTCATTCAGTAGAAATATACGAATTTAATGATCCATGGGTGCTGCAGTGTGTCGTAAAGATAATACTTGAAATAAGAGCACCTGGCTGATGAAGGACTGTTGAGTGCCGCCAGATTTACATGTTCAGGCTGTCTCGCACCGAACAGCCGGTCACACCTTCGTTCTTGCCATCATTGTCGTTCAAGAGACAAGAAAAGACAAGACAGCTTTGAAGAACGATTCTGCATTCAGTCAAGCAGGCGACCGCTGTGATTTTGCCAGTTTCGACGTCGACAGCTCTCGGCCTCCTGCTACATAACACCATAGCCCGCTCGCACCATTTCACTGCGACCAAGACACCTGCAACCGGATATCCTGGCTTTATTTCGTCGGTATTCACGGTTAGGAACGGGCTAGTGGGGGTTCGGGCGTTGTAGACTGGGAAACTTTGGAGAGGGCGCAGTGGCTGGTATGCTAAGCATGCATCTTCGAGGGAAGTTATCCGCTCTCATCTCAGAATGACTTATTGCTGTTTACAAGGGAGAAAACATCTCTACAGTCTCCCACACTACCCTAATTATGCTCCGCCGCTGCCTCTCATTACCGCTAGCACAGACCCCGCTCATGACGTCCTACCACTGACTTATTGGCCTCATACCTGTTACGTTACTTCTATACACCTCGTACATCCTCGACGAATCTATTTATGATGCATTACGCTCACGAATGAAGGCACCATGCTGTTTTCACGATTTTCTTGCATTTTTTTATTTTTTTATTTTACTTGCCTTGTTTGGCAACCGCGGACAAAGTTTTTCGGAACGTCTGTAGGGGAACCTGTTGTTGAGTCCACGATCTCCTCTTTCCACATGACATCTATTGATGTCACGATCTCATTGACTCGCTCCGGGGAGCACAAATCATCGATATCCACTGTGATAGCCTGAGGCCGGTACAATCTTTGTAGCACCGTAGCAATATCCCCCAGCCAATTAGACTTATTCTGATACCATAGCGCTCTGCAAGCATCAATTCCCAGGGGAGCAAGCTTCGCGGAGGTCTGTCGTTCGGCAAGGAGCCTCAGCAGATATCGGAGGGCGAGAATCAGTCTACGATAGCGTATTGGAGTGAAACCCGTGACCCGATACAGACGTTCCGAAAAACGTTGTCCACATTGCCAAACAAGGCAGGTAAAATCAAAAAATTAGATAAATACAAGAAAATCGTAGAAATAGCAAGCAGACTTCATTTGTGCGTGTCATTCAGTAGAAATATACGAATTTAATGATCCATTGGTGCTGCAGTGTGTCGTAAAGATAATACTTGAAATAAGAGCATCTGGCTGATGAAGGACTGTTGAGCGCGACCAGATTTACATGTTCAGGCTATCTCGCACCGAACAGCCGGTCACACCTTCGTTCTTGCCATCATTGTCATTCAAGAGACAAGAAAAGACAAGAAAGCTTTGAAGAACGATTCTGCATCCAGTCAAGCAGGCCGTCGCCGTGATTTAGCCAGTTTGGACTTGGACAGCTCCCGGCCTCCTGCTACATAATACCATAGCCCGCTCGCGCCATTTCACTGCGACCAAGACACCTGCAACTGGATATCCTGGCTTTATTTCGTCGATTTTCACGGTTAGGAATGGGCTAATGGGGGTTCGGGTGTTGTAGACTGGGAAACTTTGGAGAGGGCGCAGTGGCTGGTATGCTAAGCATACATCTTCAAGGGAAGTTATCCGCTCTCATTCGGAATGACTTATTGCTGTTTACAAGGGAGAAAACATCTCCACAGCCTCCCACACCACCCTAATTATGCTCCGCCGTTCCCTCCCATTACTGCTAGCAGACCCCGCTTATGACGTCCTACCACTGACTTATTGGCCTCATACTTGTTACATTAACTCTATACACCTCGTACATCCTCGACGAATCTATTTATGATACATTACGCTCACGAATGAAGACACCATGCTGTTTTTACGATTTTCTTGCATTTTTTAATTTTTTAAATTTTACTTGCCTTGTTTGGCAGTGTGGACAACGTTTTTCGGAACGTCTGTAGCCAAATTTTAATTCCGCGTCCCCCTTTGCAATGCAGAAAATTATGCGTCGGAAGTACATATCCGAACAATCCCTTCCCTCTTACATAGTGCCATTGGAACCTCACCAGCTCTGCGTATTTCCTGCAATCCGCATTCCTAGGGTCTTTTCTTCACAGGAGGAAATACGAGGCTAAAGAACCAACCACCGACCAATCCCTAAGATTCTATCTACACATAATGGACGCCCGCCAGGCTGTAGGCTCAACTTGTCGTACACCTTCAGAGCAGGGGAGGAGGGACCGTCTGAGTTGACTTGGGCGGACTTGATAGATGAGGAGGTGCTTGGTCGAGGTTCTGGGTACGCCTGTTGACCTCCTTTGGTCCAGGACATCACAACATGAGCCCTGTCATTTCCAAACCCTGCGTGAGGCCCATATCAACTGATAGCCAGGCCATTCAGGTACGTTCATTATGTTGGCTTCCCTTTAGTTCTGTCGCTCATCGCCAACCGTTTAGCATGGATTTGGGCATTATTGTCTCAAAAACAGACGTTGGCTGACCCTTCTGCAAATCATTGCTCGTTCATCTCAAGACATAACGTCGCTATTCATTGCATCAGAAACCAAGGACTTTGTGAGTGTTGTAGATTGCTTTTCCGACGCCTCGCCTCACGGGAAGGTTTCTACAGCCATACTCCATCGCGCTTGGTACTATCCTGATATTTGCCTGAGTATCACGATCCCGAGCAAATTAAAGGATATTCATGGATAGTGAAGGTAAGCGAGCCGCTTATTTCTAATGATTATTGTCGAATTGACGCCATGTAGCCATTTCCATCTGCTACGCTTGGTTCCAAGTTCTCGTATGGCCGGGCACCGTGCCCGGAATCCTTGTTATCACCACGACAGTAGCACCTGTAGTGGATCGACATGGGATACATACTCTCAAGAAGATTTTAGAGGCACACTGATTGTCCGATTCGGACAATGAACTCGGTGCGGGTTCAGTTGCGGCGGACGAAATACCTACACGGCATGTCTATGTGTTGTATCAGTGATAATTCCTGAACGCCGTTTTATCAAAGAGAAGAAACTATCTTATTGTCGACTACAAATCAATATGAGAAAAATTAGTAAAACAAGTCGTCGACATTGAGCTTCGGCTTTGTGTGTCTGCCTGCATATGAATGTTTGGTTACGATCCCCTTGACAGCGAGGGATAGGTCATCCAATAAGTCCTCGGAAGTTTCGAAAGGGAGAGAAGAAACCAGACGGTTGGCCTCTTCTACTAGTTTCCGGAGTTCCTTGCCGTCGCAACGTTTGTGGAACACAGAATCCGGGTTGAGATGCATTTGTAGTTTGACTGCAGTCTTGTTCGCCTTGCTGTTAAAAGTCGAGAATCGTATCAGTTACCGCCGGTAAGAGTGGAAAGGAATACGTACTTAGTCTGTGTTAACAAGTCATCGAGTGCATTGTACTCGCTATGACTACACTCTTTAAGCCTATCTTTCGTCTTCTTCTTCTGGCTGAGAGTATCGATACGAACTGTCTCGAGACAGACTAAAATGTGCGGTAGCGGTCCCAGAAACAAGCGAAGATAAAGCCCTGGGTTATTCCCGAGCTGAGATACTTCTTTGATGCACGACGCATATATTTGAGCGTGAA